>NW_017731353.1:2946872-2981265 GCF_001890085.2 Hipposideros armiger
GGGAAGAGCGCAATGATGGTGCCAGCTTGGGCCAGTGAAGCAATGTCCTCTTCAACTAGACTGAAGAACAAAAAAACGACAGCAACTTGTCTGTTCCCCTTTCCCCAATTCCCCAGCACTGTTCCCATCCCCCCAATTCTCCAATAAAAATCTTAAAAAAAAAAAAAGAAGAGTTGGCTTGGGATGTCTGTCAGCTCTGAGCAGCAGGGCCTGGTTCAGATCCCACATGAGGGCCAGTGACACTGCTCCCTCTACAGCTAAGATGGTGAACAACAGCTCAACCTGGAGCTAGGCTGCTGTGAGTTGCTGGCAACGGCCTAGGCTGCAGTGGAGCGGCAGTAGGCTGCTGTAAAAAGCTACCATGAGTGGCTGGCAGCCGGTGTGAGTGGCTGGCAGCCAGAGTGAGCCGTCAAGTGCGCCGTGAGCGGCAGTCCAGGGCCCAGCGACCGATCTGCCTCACCCAGGAAGAGCACAATGATAATACCAACATTGGCCAGTGAAGCGATGTCCTCCACAACTAGACTGAAGCACAAAAGGACAGCAACTTGTCTGTTCCCCTTCCCCTGATTCCCCAACACTGTTCCCCTCTCCCAATTCCCCAATAAAATCTTAAAAAAAGATTATAAACTTTTTCTATATATTGTTCTTCTAATCCCATAGATTTTTTTCCCTTGTAGAGCTTTTAATTTATCTAGAATTTCTTTTTCCTATCAGAGAAAATCAATGCCTATCTAACATAGAAATAGAACTTTAGTTTTTTCTAAACGATAGCTGACAGTCTCTCTTTTTCTTAACATATCATTTGTGTTTTTCCCTGTCTTCCTAGCCAACATTTTCAAGAGATGTCTGGTATTCTTTCATCTGTAAAAATATTCCTTTCCTGTTGTGCCATTAAGACATTTGTTCATTTCTTATATTTCAGATAAAAGAACTTAGTTTTTGTATTCTGCAGAAACATTTAGCACAGTACCTAGCACATAGTGGGAGCAGGAATTGTGGAATGAGTGAATAAAAGAATAGAGAGATATCTGTGTGCCTGCTCCATTGGTCAGTGAGGTCCTGGTTCCCCCTCCATCTGCTTTCTTTATCTTGGGGCAAGGAGATAACCCTGTCCCCTACTTGTCAGCTGGAGGGGGTTTCGAGGTTATACAGCCCAGTGACAAAGTTTTCACCAATCTGTGGAAAATTTTAAAAAATGACAATTATGCACATATGCACACAGATGCATAGAGAAAATAAATGTAAGGCTGCCAACTGTCTTCTTGGGAAGGATCCTGAAATCCTGGCTTTCCTTTCCTATTGTTCTTATATTATGGTATATTTCGTTTTCGTGAAATCCAAAATTCACGGAAACACTGAATTGTAGTCCAGCTTTCCATCTACTATTTATTGAACTATCTGCTCTGTGCCATCATTGCTCTTGGGTTGAGGATTTCACAGTGAAAAGACCTGTATAGTTTAGCAGGGAAAGTACATTCTTGAACCAACGACGCAATAGTTTACAGCGGGTGAGGAACGTATAAGGAAGAGGACAAGGTGGCAGGTAGAAACTGAGGCCCAGGGAAGCGCGAGGAAGAGCCCTAGGGTACACGGTCTCCCCCGTCACCAGCGCGTCAGCAAAAAGGCCGCAAGATCCCCTGGCGGGATAGAGATGGGGTGGGGGCGTGGTTTTGGTACCCTAGTGCCCCGCCCACCCTGTTCGGCCCCGGGCAGCGGGGGGAGGGGCAGCACGTGAGCGGCGCGGGGCGGGTCGGAACGCTCACGCGGGCGGGTGCGTTTCTGGCCGGAGGCTTTTGCGGAGAGCTCCGCGTCCCTTGGGGGCGGCGGAGGCGGCGGAGGCGGCGGAGGCGGCAGGGGGAATCCGGAAGTCAACACCATGTCGAGCCTGCACAAGAGCCGGTAAGGGGCCACAGGGGCCGACTGGGGCTGGCCACTCCTGGCCAGGCCGCCTCTTCTGCCCTGCGGAGGGGACGCGTGGATGCGGCCAGGCAACGGGAGTCTCCTGGCAGAGGGGCTCAGGGGCTCACTCTCTAACCTCATTGCCTGTGGGCCTGAGTGGGCGCGGAGCGGAGGCACCACTGCCCACCCCGGTGTCACCCCCCTCCTCTCTCGCCCTCACCCTGGACCCCTGGTTTACCCCTTCGTTGGTGTCTTCCTCATGCAGGGCCTCAATGCCCCGTACCCCCCCGGTCCCTGTTCTTGTCTCTCTTGTTAACCCCTGCCTCGGTAGCCTCCTCTCCGAATGCTCCCTGTCCTCCGTGCCCGTTTCTTACTAGAAATGACACAAAAGCTGGATTCTCCAGTCTGTCCCCTTTCCCAGGCCAGATCCTGCAGCATTGGCTAAATTTTGCTTATTCTTCAGTTTTCTTCCAGGACTTGTTTAAACCTTTTGCCCTTGCCTGCCGGTCTTCTAGTGGTTATATTGTTGATTCTGGATTGCTGCGTGCAGGTTACACAGGTCCCTTGTCTACGGATCAAATTACTCCTGATTCTTAGGGTTTATTGAGTTCAGATAGTAGAGCTGTGGGCTGGGCCTGGCCAGCAGGAAGTGCCCAATAAATGCCTGCTCACTAAATATTAGAATTTGTCTGATTTCATGGTGCTTGTTTGATAACCTCTAGATAAGAATATCTCTACATTTCTGGTTTTAGAGATCTGTGGTTCTATAGCTTCCCAAAGCTGCCTTTGCTCAGGACCTTGACTGAGTTTTGCCATCTTTATGTCCTGAAGGTTAGGGAGGAACCGGGTGGAGACTGGTGGTGTGAGGGAGCTGTGGGCTTCAGGAGTGGTCACTAAACCTGTCTTCTTGGGGTTTGGGTGTACTTCATTGGCCTCCCCCTCCTGCCTTCTAGGATTGCAGATTTCCAGGATGTTCTGAAGGAGCCCACGATTGCTTTGGAAAAGCTTCGGGAACTCAGTTTTAGTGGTAAGAGACAACTCTCCATTTTCAGGGTTTTCCAGGAGCAGCGTTGTGGCTAGGATGGAGGGGAAGGTGCCAGGGCCACACCTGCTCAGCTCTGGGGGCCAGTCTGCCTCTTGGGGCCTTCTGCAGATTCTGTGGAGCTGAACAATCCAGTGACTTTGGAGGGGGTTTCCAGAGGAGCGGCGGCCACAGTGTGTCTGTAGGCCTTAGGGTGCTTAATTGGCTCATGCGTGATGTTTCTGTTTATTACTTCCCTGGAGTAACTGGAGAGGGCTGAAGGTGGCAGGAAGAGAATGGGGAAGAGACTTCTTGAGCCGAGGCCGGGCCTTCCCTCATTTCTCAGCAAGCTTCCTGTGCTGTAGAAGTGGGTTAGCTGCCGAGTGGTTCCTGGTTCTCTCCCTGGCTGGGGATCAAAGCCTACTCAGGCGACAGTGAACTTTGGTTAGAGTCAGGCCTTGAGACGCTGGCTGGAAGGAGCTGCACCTCAGCAGTGTTTGACTTTGCCCTCGTGACATGGTTAACCTTCTGGCACAGAGGTTTTCGTTTGTCTTTAAAAAGAACCCAAGGTGTCCTTTATAGCTTCTTGTCACTGCTCGGCCTTCGTAACTGTCCGCAAGGAATTCTTGAGTAGCGCCCCTCATCCCCATGCAGATCCGGAGGTGGGGGCATTAGCTCCTGCTCATGGTTCTTAGGGATACCATAGCAACAGCTGCTTTAGCAAGGTTCCTGGCAGCACTGCAGAAGTTTGTCTTTCTGTTCAGGAGTGATCTTTAGGCCTTGAAGACCTTGAGGGGTCCTGGGACCTGCGCTGAGCCGAACAATCTTCCAGGCCTCAGGGGAGGCAGTGTGGTAGTGGTTAAGAGTTTGGGATCTAGAGTCAGACAGACCTGTGTTTGAGTCCTTGATTGCTCTCTTTACAGACACGTTTCTTTAAGTGTAAGATGAGGACAACGATGCTAATCTCCTCTACTTAACTAGAGTTATAAGGAGGATTGAGTGAAACGATGTCCGTAAAGCACAGAGCACTTAGCATTCGCAGCTTAGTTTATATTCCACATAATAGCTATGGAATATCATCTGTGTGCCATGCCCTGTACTAGGTACTGGCAGTATAACTCATGCAGTTCTTGTCTTTCTGGGGCTTACCCAGTAGTAGAGGTTACAGATGTTAAATAAATACACAAATTATAGTACAATCCTAGTTGTGATGGATGCTATGAGGGAGAAGTCACGGAGCCATTATGTATAATAAGGGACCAGACTTTGATTGGGAAGAGATGGTGGTTGGTAAAGGCTGCTCTGAGGAAGAAATATCAAGGATGAGAAGGTGTTATCCTCAAACGAACATTCCAGACAGAGGGAGCTCTGGGCTGGGGCAGGGGTCATGGAGAGAAAGCACACACAGGATTACCATCTTGTCTTTAATCTTTCTGGTGGAAAATGATTCTTGGAGAAGGACTTCTGGCTCCACTCCATGCCAACTGGCTCTGAGGTGGAGGGCTGGGGGGTTCTGGGACTCTGGCCTGGGGCGTGACCTTTGCTTGCTGTGTCCACAGGCATCCCCTGTGAGGGCGGACTGAGGTGCCTCTGCTGGAAGGTGGGTGTGCCTGGGGTGGGGCTTCTGCTCTGCTGAGAGTCCCTGCTTCCTGCATGGGCTGCCCTTACCCCCAGCCCCATCTTTCTGTTCTGGGCCTTTCCTTGCTTTGTTCGAGGAAGCTTTTCTGGGGAAGCTCTGGGTTTTCTGTTCCCCTTGGTATCTCCTCCAGGATCCGTTTGGGGATGGAACACTTTGGAATGCCAGTGAAGCCCTTTGCTTCCTGGTCCAGACAGTGCAGTGAAAGGGATGTTTATTAGGACAGAAAAGGCCGTGCTTTGCCCAAAACTATTATTAGCTGACATGGGAGTGGAGGCCCAGTATCCTACTCTCCAGCCCCTTTGAGCGCAAGGTTTCATCATCATTTGGAAAAGTCTGTGTGAGGAAAAGAAGAGGAAAGGGCTGGTTTGGGATGGTGGAGGATGGAGGCCATGGGGAGGAAAGGGGAGGTTCCCCTTAGCCCACACCTACGTTCCTGGGCTTCAGCTCATTTTGCCTCCTCTGGGTGATATCAGATGTTTTCCTTGAGACCTACCTGTCAGCCTCTACTGACTATCCAGGGTTGGGCTGGGCGAGTCACCAGAGCTTTGCTCCTCTCCCTTTGTGCAGATTCTCTTGAACTACCTCCCCTTGGAGAGAGACTCATGGACTTCCATCCTGGCCAAGCAGAGGTGAGACCCAGAGAAAGGAGGATGCCAGGAGGGCCTTTGTATCAGACAGAACAGGTCTGCTGAGCCTGTCCTGCCTCCTGTTGGTGCTTCTCTGGGCCGAGCTCCCTGGGCAGGACCTCTGGGAATCATCCCTCTCTTCTCTTCTGCAGGGAGCTATATTCTCAGTTCCTGAGGGAAATGATTATCCAGCCTGGCATTGCCAAAGCCAACATGGGCGTGTCCAGGGAGGATGTGACCTTTGAGGACCATGTGAGTAGGGGTCAGCAGCAGGGACTGAGGTTACAGAGTGGGGAAGGGTGTGGGCTGTGGAGCGGGTGAGGTCCCCCCACTCCGGAGGATAGGGTACAGCCAGTCTCGGTCCCCTCTGGCCCTTCCAGTACCCCCTTTCTTCATTTGGCTGCTCAGCCCCTGAAGGCCATTGTCAGGAATATAAATGATAACTGGGACTTGGGGAGTGCTGTGTGTGCAGCCCGAGCCAGGCCCTCCACGTTCATTGTCTCCTTTTCCTCCTCATCCCTGTTCCTTGAAGAAGGTTCTATAATCCTGAAAAAAGTCAGCAGGGTGGGAGTGAGGGTAAACTGCCTTTCTGTGGCCTGGAGGAAGGCTCATTCTCTCCTCCAGGACTGAGCTCCGCCCTGTGCCCTGTGTGCTTGGCAGTGTAGGAAGTGGAGAGGGATCAGATCCAGGCCCATCCTCCAGGGAATGCCATGGGTGACGCAAAGCATCAGTGAATTAGATTCGAAGAGACATGATGTTACAGCATTCATTCATTCATTCAACAAGCATGTAGTGCGCCCCTGTTACATGCAGCATTCTAGAGCCTAGGCAGTGGGCAGAAAGAACAGAGTCCTGCCATGCAGGGATGCACTCGGCAGACGGCAGGGCTTGGCTGCCAGCAGTGGAGTTTAAATGGCATTTGGGAGGCTGTGGGAGGCCTGTGCTGCTTCTCCAGTAGCTCGCAGGCTGTCTCAGAGCCACAGCTGGGCCTCTGGTGGCATTGTTGGTATGAGGCTACTGCTCAGGCCTCCAAACTGGTATCTGCCCCTGGGGCCCTAGCTGGGCCTAGGACAGCAGCTTGTTTTCTCCCCACAGCCACTCAACCCCAACCCTGACAGCCGGTGGAACACGTACTTCAAGGACAATGAGGTGCTCCTGCAGATCGACAAAGATGTCAGGTAAGCAGGGCTCCGGGGCTGGGAGCTGGCCTAGGTCCAGGCCCCAGTGATGCTGGGCCTGAGAATGGGGCTGGTAAGTGCAGTGAGTGTGGAGTATCCGGTGCCTGGCTCTGCTTTCTCCCTGCCTTAGTTTCAGTTGTGCCCGGGCATTCATGGATTCATCTGATCATTCCTTCAACAGATCCTGAGTCCCTGCTATATGGCAAGCTCAGGGATGAGCACTGAATAGACAGACATGGTCCCTCTCCCAAAGGAGCCTAGAACCTTGGAGGGGAAGATGGGAAAACAGACGTTCCACAAATTAGAGCTGTGTAATCATTAGCATTTGTGGTAATGCTCTGAAGGAAGAGTTCGGGGTGCTTCAGGGTGATCAGGTGCCTTGCCTTAGGAAGCAGTGTTTCAGCTGAGGAGGTCTGAGGAGTTGGGGTCTGGGGGAGGAGGGCGGGAAAGACTGCGGTGGGTGGGATCTGCCCTTGGGAGGCCCTGAGAGCCCATGGAGCTTGGCATGTGCAGAAAGCAGTGTGAAGGCCAGTGTGGTTACTGCACTGGAGGGAGGCAGGGTTGGCCCTTGGACTTGATCCTAAGCATGAGGGGCAGTCATGCAAAGGTTTTCAGCATAGGAGTAACAGGATCAGATCTGTGTTTTTGTAAATTGTGAGCTACACTGTGTGCATGTGTGTGCTTTTCCACTTGGTAAATATGGAAACGCTGGCTGTGCTGACCTGTTGAGTTAGTGAGTGGCAGAGGGTGGAATCTCCCACCGGCTGGTGAGGAGCTAGAAGGAAGGCCTGGTCTGCAGTGGAGCTGAGTGGTTAGAGCTTGGGTTCTGGAGTCTGCCTGGCTGCTTTTAGTTCCACCTTCTTCCAGTTGTGAGCTGTGTTTCCAGCCATTCACCACCCTGGGTGCTGCTCCTCTGCCTGGGTTCATTGTGCCCAGGGTGGCCCAGCAGGATGCAGAAGGGGGCTCTCGCCTCCTCATTCTCAGGCTGGTGTTGGGGCACCCTCAATCCACGAGGGGTTCTAATGGCCCTGTTTGAGTCCAGAACCATGTCTGGAACCTGGAGAAACAGGTTCTGTCTTAACACTGTAGTGACTGTATTACATTCAATGTTTCCAGAGGGCAAGTTTGCAGTGTTGCTGTGTATAACTCTAAAAAGTGCCTATCCTGTAACGCATATATATATGTTGCATATATATATATATATATGTGTGTGTGTGTGTGTGTGTATATATATATATATGTGTGTGTGTATATATATATATATATACACATATTTATTTTTTACTATTTTTTTCTTTCTTTCTTTATTGGGGAATTGGGGAAGGGGAACAGCCAAGTTGTTGTCCTTCAGTCTTAGTTGTGGAGGGCACAGCTAGCCCAGCTCCAAGTCTAGTTGCCATCCAGCCACTCGTAGGCAGCTCATGGCCACTCAGCTTAAGGTGCCATATTCCATCTTAGTTGTGGGTGGGTGTAGCCCACCATGCCATGCTGGAGTCGAACCAAAACCTTGTTGCTAAGAGCGCATGCTCTAACCACTAAGCCATCTGGCTGCCTGTCGGCAGCTCAGGGCAGCTCAGACCAAGGTGCCGTGTTCAATCTTAGTTGCGGGTGGGCATAGCCCACCATCCCATGCAGGAGTCGAACCGGCAACCGGCAACCTTGTTAGGAGCACGTGTTCTCACCAGCTGAGCCATCCTGCCACCTGTTGGCAGCTCAGCAGCAGTTCAGCTCAGGTACAGCTTACTGGCCCATGTAGGAATTGAACTGGTGACTCTGTTGCTCAGCACTCGCGCTCTTAACCAACTGAGCCACTCGGCCTGCCCTGTAATGCATACGTGTGTGTGTGTGTGTGTGTGTGTGTGTGTGTGTGTATTAAAGATTTTATTGGGCTGTAATGCATATATTTGTAAAGCTTGATCACATTCTAGAGATTATCTTCAACTTGCTTTTCCTCTCACTCTGTCTTGGACATTTTCCCTAGACAGCTATAATATTCTATTATATAGCATGTAGATTAACTAAACCTCTTTTACCATTTTAAACCACACTACAGTTAACATGCTTGTACATATTAGATATTTTTGACATGCAAAAATGTTTATGGTTTAGGAGTTGGGCTGTAAGGACAATTAAAAAATATATATTTGTGCATGTATTTATTTGCAAATACACAAAAGAATATGGGCTTATATATATAGGTAATGACTATATTGCCTCTTAGAAACTATGTTTTTTAAATAAAATGTTATTAATTTTTTAAATGCCTTTTGGGGTGCTGGGGCAGCTGGCAGCAGGGTGCTGATGGAATGCCCAGGACCTGTGTCCTGAGTAACGTACTGTCATCTCCTGTTTCCTCCTGACAGGAGGCTGTGCCCAGACATATCCTTCTTCCAGAGGGCCACTGAGTACCCATGCCTCCTCATCCTGGACCCCCAGAATGAGTTTGAGACCCTTCGTAAGCGGGTGGAACAGACGACGTTGAAATCCCAGACGGTGGCCCGGAACCGGAGTGGGGTCACAAATGTGAGAGGCAACCTGGGGGCCCCAGGGCCTCCCCGTGACAGCCTTTACCTTCCTGCTTCCCTTGGACCACTGGCCATGGGGCCCATGACCATCTGCCCTGCCAGTTACCTAAAGCAGCGTTGGTTCTGCCGGGTTCCCCTCCTGACAGGGCTCTTTCTGAAACTCAGAGATCAAAGGCTGGGTGTAACGGGCGCTGGGGCAGGTCCCTGCTATGCAGTGAAGGAGCCATGCTGCTAGTTTTACGGTGGAAATGGCTCTTTAAAAAGTAATTACATGTGTGATG
Source organism: Hipposideros armiger (assembly GCF_001890085.2). Taxonomy (NCBI): domain Eukaryota; kingdom Metazoa; phylum Chordata; class Mammalia; order Chiroptera; family Hipposideridae; genus Hipposideros; species Hipposideros armiger. The sequence goes on from NW_017731353.1 coordinate 2,956,042, forward strand.
GGAGCAAGTATGGGGTGGGGAGCTGACCTGGGCTGGATATCAGGGAAGACTTTCCTGAGGCTCGAAAAACTAGGAGGAAAGAACATTCCAGTAGGGGAGGAGGGCTGTGTGGAAGTCCTCAGTCTGGAGAGAGAGTGGTGTGTTCAAGGAATAGAGGAGTCCACGGGCTAGAGGCAGAGGGAAAGGGAGAGGAGAAGGTTGCTGGAGGATTCTGGAAAGGTCGATGGTGGTGAGGCCCTGTGGGGCCTTTATCCTGGGGGCTGGGGAGCCCCTGCAGCATTCTAAGCAGGGCTGTGATGTGATTCAGGTCAGCTCTTGTGAACAACCACTGTGCGCGGTGTTGATTAGAATGGGCAGGAATAGAGGTGGAGGGGGAGCCTGGGAGGTGGCTGGGGAGCCTGGGAGGTGGCTGCATTCTCTAGGCAAAGGTGGGGGCTGGGGTGGGTGGGGCTAGATCAGAGAGACTTAGGAGGTAGAATTGATAGGAGTTGTGCTGGCCAAGCCTTGCTGAGTGTTTGAACCCCAGTCTTCTACAGGCTCCTGTAACTCTGAGAAGCCGCTTGTAGCCAAACAAGTGTATTTTACACACACACATATACACACACACACACACACACACACACACACACACACACACATATATTTATATTTATATTAAGTTTATTGAACCCAAATTGACAACAGTTGCAGGGAAGCAAGATCTCAAATGCTCCTAAAAGTGTATTATCTTATTCTTTAACTTACACCTACTGCTTTGGTACCTGGAACTCTGACTTGTTCCTCAAAACTTTTCCACTGGCTTCCAACAGTGGAAAAGTCCTCCATAACCTCCAACAAGCTAGAGACAGATACTACTACAGAAACTTTTTTCCCCAAGTGGAATGACTGATCAAGGCTCTGTGTCTGTAGGAGAGCAGCCGTTTCCCGCTACAGGGGTGACAGGGGCAGTTACAGCTGATCCCAGAGGTCTATGTGCCTATGACAGAGCTGGGTGCGCTAAGGGATGTGGAATGGTTCGCAGAAGGACTGCGGGGCTTGCTCTGTGGGCCGCACTCTTAGTCGGCTGCTGACGTCCTGGCTCTTGTCATTCATTTCACTAAAGCCATCCGGGGCTGCGAGCCAAGCTCTTACCCATTCTAGGTTTGGATGTTGTCCTGGGGCAGAGCACCTGATCAGAAGCTTCATCCTTGGGCCTGGGCCCTGGTGGGGCAATCTGAGTCAAAGCTGACCATCTGTTTGACTCCGGGCAAGAAATACCAGGCTCACTTTCCTGGGCCTCCGTCACCTCTTCTGACCTCTTCTGTAAAGGGCGAAAGCACCCTGCTTGGCTTCTGAATTGCCAAGAGGATGGAATGAGGTCATGGCAGAGCAGATTCTTGGAAAGCTGGGAAGCACTGGGCATTCTTTGAGGCCTGGACCTCAGGTTCTGGAGTCAGCCAGTCTGGGTTCAAATCCCAGCGCCACCCCTTAATGAGAAACACGATGAGTGACCTAACTGTTCTGAGCCTCAGTTTCCTTACCTTGAAAATGATGTTGAGAGAATATTCTAGGCAGCTCAGAGCATTAAATGGAGGCCTACTTGTAGAGCGCTGTTGTACACCTGAAGGCTCTCAGGACATGGTAGCGATGTGTGTCCACGCGTGCACGTGTATATATAATGGGAAAGGGAGTTCAATGTCCCCAGGGCCCTGCACTTCCAGGACAGTTTCCTGCATTGTCCCTGCCTGGGCTTGCCTGTGGCTCCCTCATACAGGTAACCCCAACCACCTGAATCTTGACAAAGCTCCCGAGAATCCTGATGGGCAGCCCAGCCGGTGTTGGGGCCTCTGCTCTATTGCTTGAGTTTTTAGCAGGGATCATCATCTATCTATCTGCCAACTTTTCTTTTGAAAATTGCAAAACATTCAGAAAAGCTGAAAGAAGAGTACAATGCACACGTATATACTTGCCACCTAAATCCAACAATTGTTAACATTTTGCCACATTTGCGTGTGTATGACATAGAGACAGTAAGTTGCAGAGGTCCTGACCCTTCACCCCCGAGTACTTGGTAGGCCCGTCCTGAGAATAAAGACACCCTCCCCCTCACCACCAATACCTGGGAAGATTAACTATAATCACATAATAACGCTGAACATCCAGTCCATGGTCAGGTGTCCTCAGTTGTGCTAAGAATATTTTTGTTTTTTTTACTTCCAAACCAGGACCCAGTCAAGGTTTGTGTGTTGCATTGGGATGTTTCTTGTTCTGGAGCAGGCCTGCCCTCCCCCCATCCCCCACAGCGTTTGACATTTTGCAGAGTCTCAGCCAATTGTCTGGTTTTGATATATTTAAAGTTTTGTTTTCTAAATCAAAGAATAACATGCAGTAAGATCACAAATCTCAGGTATACGGCTAGATAAACTCCTTATGTATATACCCGTGTAACTGCCACCCAGATCAAGATATCGGACATTTCTATCACCTAGAAAGTCCTTTCATGCTCCTGCCGAGTCAGCACCCCTCTGCTCAGAGGGAAGCACTATTCTGGCTTTTATCACCATAAATTCGATTTTAGTCCAGTCGTCGTGGAGAATGTCTCACATTCTGGGTTGATCTGTTTGTTTCCTCCTGGTAGTGTCAGACACATTCCTCTATGCACTGTATCCCCCATAAGCTGGAGGTTAAGCTCAGGCTTAACGGTAGACATTTTTGGTGAGAACACATTGCCCTTCATGCCACCGGCCGCCTTACGGGGCTCCTCCTTTTCTCCCCCAGATGAGCTCCCCACACAAGAGCTTGGCGCCATCATCCGTGAATGAGTACCAGGTGCTGCCTAGTGGCTGTGAGGCCCACTGGGAGGTGGTGGAACGCATCCTGTTTATCTACGCCAAGCTGAACCCTGGCATCGCTTACGTGCAGGGCATGAATGAGATCGTGGGGCCCCTCTACTATACGTTCGCCACCGACCCCAACAATGAGTGGAAAGGTAAAAGGGCTCTTGGCTGCCCACATCCCTTGTCACTGGCTCCCTGGAAACATGGACTGAGGAAAGCCGGGCTAATGGGCTTTATCAGGCTGTGCAGCTTGCATCCTTGTCTGGGCCTTCGTTTTCCCTCTGTCAGATAAGAGGGTTGCCCTTGATCCTCTCTGAGATCCTTTCCAGCTTGGACTTTCTAGAATGTTGGAAGTTTACTGATCTCTTGATATTTGCAATTGAATTTCTGGTAGAAGAGATGTATATACAGGAAGCTGAATGATAGAATTTAATGATTTGAAAAATGTCATCAGAAGAGCATATAATCAGTTGCTAAGCAATTATACAGTGTTGCCAAAAGAGATGAGAAGTGATGTCCTTAGTCTGGGGTGGAGAGTGGTCAAGGAGAGAAGGTACTGAGCCTGACCATGGTGGGAGGGTGACTTGGTGAGGCTCAGAGGCGAGGAAAAGATCTCACGTAGGCGAGAGTTGGGGCGGGACGCGGGAGGGCACCAGCTCCTTTGTGGCTGCAGTCACCCTGCCCTGTCTCGCACAGAGCACGCCGAGGCAGACACCTTCTTCTGCTTCACCAACCTCATGGCTGAGATCCGTGACAACTTCATCAAGAGCCTGGACGACTCACAATGTGGCATCACCTACAAGATGGAAAAGGTGTACTCCACCTTGAAGGATAAGGACATGGAACTCTACCTGAAGCTGGTGAGGACCCTCAGGCCACACAGGCCAGGGCAGACAGATGGAAAGGGGCAGAGGACAGCATACTTGCTGAGCATCCCAGGCCCGGGGAGAGCTCTGGCTTGCGTCTAGGGATTGAAAGTGACTGCAGCTACCAGGGTGCGCTGACCCACGTGTTGAGGCAGGACTGGGGGACCAGGTGGCAGACGCTGGGAGGCCAGGCGGGCTGGCGGTAAACGGCAGTTGATACAGTACCCATCTGCCAGGCGCAGAATGAGGCGTGTACCATACGCTGACTTAGTGCAGTCTGTTAGTCCTCTGAGAAAAGAAGGATGAACTTAAATTTGTAAAAGTTAAAAGTCATTTTAAAAACTATTGTGGTATTCTGTGTTTATTTCAGGAAACAGTTCAGTAAAAAGAAAAATTACATATAAACAGAGACAGTTGTGGGAACAAGAAAATATATGTGAACATCTTTTTATTTTTAAACAAACACGGAATTCTGTTTTTGCTGTTTGTAACATGCCTTTTCAGTTAATATGCACTGTGGCTGACTAGAGGGCACATGTCTGTTAGGAATAATTGCCTTGTGGGGTTGTATGGAGTAAATCAGTGAGATAATACATTGAACTTGCTAAGCACAAGGCCAAGCTTGCAGTAAGTGCCCAATTAGTGTGGTCTCTCTGTCTCTAATTTGTACAGTGTTTTAAAAGAACCAGAGTGCTCATTTATAATCCTAGAGAGCTTATATAAAAGTTTGGGTTTATGGCTTCTCTTCAAAAATCAGAAGGTCTAACAACATTGGCTGGCAGCAGGCAGCAGCTGCCCCTTGACCCGAGCGAGGCTCTGAAGGTGGCCTGGTGCCACCCCCCTTAGTGTGCCTGGCACTCACACCTGGCTGCTGCCACCTGGTTAGGTCCTGGGCATGCTGCTTCTCTGAATTCATATCTAAGGCTGCAGGTGTCGCGTGGCAACAAGCCCACACGGATTCTTGCACCTGCCCTGTGCCTCTGTCTCCCCAGCAGGAGCAGAACATCAAGCCCCAGTTCTTTGCCTTCCGCTGGCTGACCCTGCTGCTGTCCCAGGAGTTCTTGCTGCCTGACGTCATCCGTATCTGGGACTCCCTCTTTGCTGATGACAACCGCTTTGACTTCCTCCTCCTCGTCTGCTGCGCCATGCTCATGTGAGTGTGGCCATGAGCAGAGGGGTGAGTGGGGGGCTGCTCTCAGCAGGCTGGAGGGAGCCTCTGGGATCCCCGGGCGAGTGTCAAACCAGACTCACAGCGGGAAGGGGCCCAGCGGGGCCTGCAGTCACAGTGGCCCAGGGTCCCAGCGCTTTTGCTGCTTGTTTTCTTTAGACTGATCCGGGAGCAGTTGCTGGAAGGGGACTTCACCATAAACATGCGGCTCCTTCAGGTAATAGAGTTTGGAGGGGCAAGTTCAAGGCTTAGCCATGAGGCAGACACAGGCCCCCACCCCATGCCAGCTGCTGTGACAGGCTGGAGTCAGGAATAGTAGAGTGTAGCAGGGCTTAGGAGTCCACACCCACGAGGCAGATCTGGGTTTGGATCTGGGTTTGAATCCGGCTTTGCCACTGACCTTGACTGTGGGGTGGCCTTGACTGAATGATGGCCTCTCTGAACTCAGTGCTCTAAGTAAGTTAATATACTGGGACACAGCGGCGTCCCATATGTGGTAATCCTCATTGGTAGTCATGCTCGGACCTGGGGCAGGAAAGTGTGGGGCTTAGTGGTTAAGAACATGGGCTTAAGGGTCAGACAGCATTGGGTTCACATCCTTGTTCTGCTATGCGAGTCATGTGACCTGAGCTAAGTAACAGCCTCTCTACGCCTCAGTTGCTTCACTAACACCTCTCCTGGGGTTGGTTTTCAATAGCTTCATTGACTACATTGGTAAAATAGGCATAATCACAGTAACCCCCTCACTGGGCTTTTGAGGTGCCCCAGTGAGCTAATGTATGGACAGGGTCCATCCCAGTGCCAGGCAGGGAGAGGTGAGGCAGGGTGGTCTGTCCTGGTTCTAAGGAAGGGCTGTGAGACCCTTTGGGCGGTGCTAATTGGTTAGTTACATGAGTGCTGCAGTGAGTGTCACATTAGCTGTGTGGGGGTTAGGGCAGAATGGTGGTGTCTGGTACCTGCGGTCCCTACCCCTGGTGACAGGTCCCAGTGGGAAGGGCACAGGTGTGGCAGAAGTGGTGAAGGGTGAGATGACTTCAGAGGCATATTTTGGCCTTTCCCATGCCCAGGATTACCCCATTACAGATGTCTGCCAGATCCTACAGAAAGCCAAGGAACTCCAGGACTCAAAGTAACCTGGTGGCACCAGGTCCAGGTTTGGGAGAGAAGCCACCGATCCCCGTGTCCTGGCTTCTGGGACACGCAGAAGCCTGTGGGATCCCAGCCCAAGGAGACGCTGCAGGACTGGCCTGCTCCAGACCTTCTCACCTGGCTCCCTCCCCCTATGCCGCTCCCACGGGGGACACACTGTGCCATGCTCCTTCTCACCACCAAGCCCTCTCCACTCTTCAGCCCTGGGACCCTTTGCCAAGGCTGCTGAGCAAGGCTGGAGCTCCTGAAGTTGTTTCCTGGGGCTGGGGCAGATTGGGGGCACTTGGGGCTGGCAAAGGTCTCTTCCCGCCTCTGCTCTGCTTGCCCCTTTCCTCTCCTGCTCTGGTTGCGGGGAGGTGCTTGCAAATGAGCCAGAAACAGCTTCTTCTGGGGGTTGGTGCTTAGGCTTCTCCATGGGGCTAGTGACACTGTGAGGGAGCTAAGACGCTGCCAAGGCCAGGCCCAGGTCACACCCTCTGTCCCTCTCACGGAGTGTGTGTGTGTCTCTTCATCCCCCAGGTGTGTGTCTGTGTATCTGTCAGTATGGATGTGAGGTAGGGAAGGGTGTCTTTGAATCCCTGTAGGTCTCTGCATCTCTCTGCCTTTGTCTCCCTCCACCTTTCACAGAGGCTGTGTGTGACGCTGTCTGCTCCTCTCTCGTTTTCCCTCTGCCCTTCTCTCTTGGGGTGCCTTATCCCCAGCCTCCTCCCCTTGTCCCCTCCACACTTGTGAACCCCACAGACAGAATGAAGAGCCTGGCTCAGCAAAGCTGGAGGTCAACCTTGGCCTTTGCACCCTGTTCCCATCCCCCAGCCCTAGGCTCCCAGGTTGCTCAGACTGGGAGGCCACAGTGCCTCTCTACAGGGCCTGAACCTGCTCTCCACCACAGAAATCCTGGAAAACAAAAGCTGCTGAGAAATGAAGGCCCATGATGCTTTGAGCCTCTTACCCTCCTTTCTGCCCAGGATGGAGGAGGGAGAAGAGGGAGAGCAGGGTCTTCTGGAGATTTCCCCAAAAAAGGGCATTAAGGTGATGCTGTATCAGAGGTTGGGATCCAAGTGCTTCAGTAGTCATTCCCATAGCTTCCAGGGCCCAGCCCAGGGTGGGTGAGTCCCATGAAGGGCAAATGGGACCAAAGGGAGCCTCCGTAGGTCCAGGGGAGCCCTGTCTGCCCCTGAGCAGGCTGAAGGAGGTGCTGGCCCATCTCTGGTCACCCCCTTGGGCTGTTCTCAGGATTTGGGGCAGGTGTACTTGCAGCAGGACCAGCTGGCCACTTCTGCTGCTGGGCAGTGGGAGAGCAGGCTTATTCTAATCAAGTCCCCTCCCTCCTTTTGTGAGGAGGCAGGTGGTTTGGGGCTGGAAGGCTGGGTAATGTGTAATAAATAGCAAGGGTCCTCATTTCCTCAGACTGGCTGGTAGGAGCCCTGTTGCTCCCACAGCCTCCCTGAGTCTGGCAGCCAGGACTTCTGCTGCCCACGCGGGCCAGGCTGTGGGCCAGAAACAGCTTCTCCCAGGTGACTCCTTTACCAGCCTGTCCCTTGGATGCTGTGGGATTTTCTGCACTTGCCTTTTTGCCTCCTCTCCTAACACAGTTTTTGGGAGATTTTTTACTATTTATTCAGACGCCTGGTTATTTATTGCAGATTGGCAAGTGTTTGGTTTGGGGATGAAGGTGGGGGGGCTGGGAAGGTAGAAAGGAGTTGGGGACACAGTCCTCCTGACTTTCTGAAGTCAGACTCAACATCCTCCTCCCTCTGGGACCTTCCTGGTTCTCTAGCAGGTCCTGGCTGGGAGGGCCCTGAGCTCTGTCAGGGAGACTCAGACCCCTGCACGGGGCAGACACACACTGCTTCCCACAAGCCTGGCCCACCTTCTTCCTAGAACTTGTCAGCTGGTTGTTCATTTCCACGTGGATCCCTTCACAGCCTGAGGCTTGGGCCATAGCCTGGGACCCAGCAGACACTGCCCAGGATACCTGATGCATTCCCTCTCGCCTGTCCCCCTGCCTTCCCTTTTGGGGTTGTACTACTTGAATCACTGCGTCCGATTTGCCTCAGTGACAGGCCTGAGTCCAGTGCCCTCTCCTTGATTTTGGGATGAAGGCCAACAGCACATGTCCAGGTTAGGCTGAGCTCTCCAGGATACGCCCAAGGAGAGGAACTGCCCTTGGTGATTACCCCTCCCCAGACAGCGAGTGCCCAAGCTTCCTGCTTGGGAAGCTGCCCCCAGGAATTTGGACGCAGCGCATTAGGCTGTATGAAATCAGCAGGTCTCACTCCAGAGGGTCAAAATGTTAGTCTGCTTGTGTTGTTGTTTTTTTTAAAATCAGTTTTGTTCTTTGAATCAATGCTGTTGATGACAAGTCTTTAATAAACCATGTGTTCTTTGCAGTGGGCATTGGTGCTGTGATGGGTTGAAACCTTTGAGACCTCAGAGCAGGAAAAACAAGTTTGAGCTGGGATGGAGTCAGGAGGCTCTTAGAGTGGTCTAAGAGAAAGGCAGAAGATTCTTGTTGGAAGAGCTAGTTTTTTTGTTTTGTGTTTTAATTTTCTTTTAGTTTTACTGACATAAGAGCCAGTTTAACTCATTCAACTATACAATTTGCAGCTGGCGGGAGGAGGGATTGTGGACTGTGGGAAAATGCATTACATCATAACTTCACAGCAAGGGTTTTAGATGGGGAAAAAAAACCCCTGAAAATTAAAAAATGTAAATAAATCATTCCCCATAATCTGGAGAAAAATCACGGATGTTAGTCTTCACAGATGGAATTTTTGTTACGTAATTGTCTTTTTGATAGTTTTGTGTATTGTCAGTCCCCTCATTAATTGGTGAGCAAGTTGCTGTATGACTTTGAAATGTTTATAGGCTATATACTATTCTATCTAACGTGCTAAAAATGTCAGAAACCAGTCTCTGAATAATATAAATAATGCTGTGGGGAAGTTTTATGTTTGAAATATTTGCATTCCTGATTTATTTCCCAAGCTCAGTCCTCTAAATGGGTTGAAAGATATGAACCTTTTTACGGCTTTTCGTACAAAACTGCCAAGCTGCTTTCTGGAATTGCACCAGTTTCTTCTCCAACCAGCAGTTAGGATTGGCTGCCTGCATCCTTGTTCTCACTCTCGGCAATCTAATAGAATTTTTGGCTTGTAGTGTGATGGTTAGGATAGGCTCCAGTGTCAGACACCTCTGGTGTCTTGTCCTTATTCTGCCAATTAGGAGCGCCTTTTCTGAGCTCTTGAGGATTAAATGAAGTAATCCAAGCGCTTCAGACCAGTACTTGCCACTTCCTCGGCGCTCATTAAGTGGGATCTCCGCCCGGGCGCAGAACAGGAGGCGGAGCGGAGCCGGGCATGGCAGCGGCCAATCACAAGCCAAAGCGGCGGTGCCACGCCCCTCAGGTCCGCATCTTAAAGGGCAAAGAAAGGGCACCTGGAGGTACGTTCGGGGAGGGTCCCTACCTCCTTCGTTGGATTCCCCAGGCATCCTTTCGGATCCTTTGGGAGTGATAGGGACTGAGGTTGCAGCTGCCCACGTCCCCACCCGGCCCCATCCCCCCGGTGGTTCCCCTCAGGCCCGCGCGGCCCCTTTAAGCGTCCCGGGTCGCACGCGGGAGGCCGCGGCGTTTCCTTGGCACGCCGGGGCGCCTTCCATTCGCGTAGCGGTCGCACTCTCCAGTCATGCGGGCGCTGCGGGCCGGCCTGACCCTGGCGCTGGGCGCAGGGTTGGGCGCGGCTGCCGAAGGCTGGCGGCGGCAGCGGGCAGAAGCACGGCCGGCGCCGGGGCTGCTGGGCCGGTTGCCCGTGCTGCCCGTCGCGGCGGCGGCCGAACTGCCCGCCGTGCCTGTCGTACCCGGGGCCCCGGCGGGAGGCGGCCCTGGTGAGCTAGCCAAGTACGGGCTGCCCGGGCTGGCACAGCTCAAGAGCCGCGAGTCGTACGTGCTGTGCTACGACCCGCGCACCCGCGGCGCGCTCTGGGTGGTGGAGCAGCTGCGCCACGAGCGGCTCCGCGGCGACGGCGACCGCCGCTCGTGCGACTTCCGCGAGGACGACTCGGTACATGCGTACCACCGCGCCACTAATGCCGACTACCGCGGCAGCGGCTTTGACCGCGGCCACTTGGCCGCCGCTGCCAACCACCGCTGGAGCCAGAAGGCCATGGACGACACCTTCTACCTGAGCAACGTCGCGCCCCAGGTAGCGCCTGCGTCCCCGGCCCGGTGGCAGAAGGCGAGGCCAGCCCCTCACCCCATGGAGCCTCGGTTTGCTTTTTTGCAGAATGGGGAAGCTGAGTGTGCGCGCCAAGTCAGGTGCTTGCTAATTACACTGCGCTCCCTAATCGGAAGGGGGGGAGCCCTGGGCTCAGAGCATCCGCTTGGCAGTCTGACCCTAACTGGGGACCCCTGGGCTGCTTTTCTCATCTGTAAAATGGGGATATTACTTTCATTCGCCTACATTTTGCGGTAGCGCTGAGATCCGGAGCATATAAAGTACTGAGCACACTGCCTGGCCCACAGCAAGTATTCGATAAATATTTGCAATAATGAGGGAACAGGATCAGAGATGCAAAGTGGCCCACTGTCACACATCGGGAGGAGACCCAGTCTGTCTGTCTAGAGGACCCTGAGCCTTCAGACATTGCCCTACCCTGCCTGCCTTCTAGGAGTAAAAGGAAAGAGACCTGCTGGCAGTGGGCTAGTAATAGCAGTCACTGTGCACCCTGAGCAAGCCGCCCTACCTCTAGCCCTGTTCCTACCAGGGCCTGGCATCCACTGGAAGATTGATGTGGGGCCCTGGGTGAACCCCGTGGGGTCCAAGCCAATGACCCTCTCCCACCGGTACAGTCCCTGACCCATTTTACTAGACACTGTACTGAGGACCAGAGAACTCAAGTGATGGAGTCTGGAGCAGATTCATGCCGGTCCCAGCTGGGCTCTGCATGTGGTTCAGACTGGGGAAAGGATGCAAGGTGATTGGGAGAGCTGGCCTTCCCATGAGCCCTGGGGGTAGGGTCAGTGGCAGGCCTGTTTGAAAGATGCACTGGTTTCCTTAGTTAGGCTCTTTGGAGCTGGCAAATGGCTTTGAGACCTGGGATGCTAGTCCTTTCATTCTAGGTGGGGGTGGCTAGCACCCTCTTGAGCTGTTTGAGCTCCACCTTCATGGCCAGATAACCTAAAGGAGTGACTCATTCCTTGAACCAGTTTCCTCTGCATGCTTGTTACCCACGCCTTGCTGGAATCTCCTGGCTTTGTGCTAGTGACCACCCCACAGGGCCAGGGCCTCTGATAGGGGAAGGGTCCCAACCAGTCTCTGAGCCCCCTCTCTCCTCCTCCCAGGTGCCCCACCTCAACCAAAATGCCTGGAACAACCTGGAGAAGTACAGCCGGAGCTTGACCCGCACCTACCAAAATGTCTATGTCTGCACAGGGCCGCTCTTCCTGCCCAGGTAAGGCTAGAACTGGGGGGCCTGGGGACGCCAGGGCCTCCTACTCACCCCATGCAAGCTTGTCCCACCAGGCTCTGGGTCAACACGGCCAGGTCACTAGTCATCTGGTTTCTTGGCAAGTCTGTCCATTCCCTGCCTCAGGCCCCTGAATTCCACTTCTACAGCCATAGCCCTACGGGGTATCCCCCAGACCATGTCTCCTGCATCTGCCCTTGCTCCTCTCCTATGTCACCTCTTGGCACACCACCCAGCCAAACGTGTTCCGCCCAGACAGAAACCCTTGCACCAGGTTCTCGCCTTCAGGCTTCTCTGCATGGAGCAACCCCCACCTCCCTGACCCTGAGCCTTCTCTCTTGTCCCTCTGCAGCCCCGCCTTCCAGGTAGAAGGGACTGAGCATCCTCTGGGCATGCTCAGTGACTTTCTGGCCAGCTGAAGACTCGGATGAGTGAAGCCATAGGTTGTGGCGAAGTAGCTGGCTCTCAAGTCCACAGGCTGGGTTATCACCTAGTCTCTGGGTGCCTTGAGCAAATGACCTCAACACCCTCTCCCATGAAATGGGTATAATACCTGTTACCTACCTTGTGGTTGTTTAGGGCCAGAGTGGGATGGTGGTTGTCACCATAAGGGCTCAGCATGGCCTGGCTGAGGCACTGATACACTTTAATGAACCAGTGCCCGCTACGGCTGCTGAAGTGGAGCAGACGGCTGAGGGTTAGCCCGGAAGTCACCCAACAGCAATCTGGGCACTTGGTACGCACAGGTACTGGGAATGCAGCTGTCATAGCTGGCCTATTTGGTGCTCACTCTCCACAGGGAGGGATAGGCAGTCATCAAGTGTCGGCATGGGTGAATATGAATATTTAGAAGGCCAGATTCTTTCAGCATTTATTGCCATCACCCACTGCCTGACCCAGTGTTGGGCACGAGGACAACAGGGTAAGAGTGAGTCTCTACCCTGCAGGGAGCGCCCCGGCTCCTGGGGGAGCCAAGGGCACAGAAGCCCCATGCAGAGGGGGTGGTCCTGCATGAACTGGAGGTGAGGTCAGGAAATGCTTCCTGGTGGTGACAGCCTTGGGTCTGACCAGACTCGCTGGGAGCCCTGAAAAGCCATGTGTGCCTGGGTTTGCCTGCAGGACGGAGGCTGATGGCAAGTCCTACGTGAAGTACCAGGTGATCGGCAAGAACCATGTGGCAGTGCCCACCCACTTCTTCAAGGTGCTGATCCTGGAGGCAGGAGGTGGGCAAATTGAACTCCACTCCTATGTGATGCCCAACGCGCCTGTGGATGAGGCAATCCCGCTGGAGCGCTTCCTGGTGCCCATCGAGAGCATTGAGCGGGCCTCAGGGCTGCTGTTTGTGCCAAATATCCTGGCGCGGGCGGGCAGCCTCAAGGCCATCACTGCAGGTAGCAAGTGAAGGCGACAGCCCAGCCAGACTGAGGGTGTGGGGACTGGGTTGCATTAAAGGTGGTTATTTTTGGAGACAAGTCTTGGCTATGTTTGTCCCAGGTGACCCTCCGGAACCTCTGGCTTCACCGCTTCTTCACTGTCTTGGGCCTGACAGAGCCTTTCATTGGGCCGGGTACCTGCCTGGGTGAGACCAGGCTGTAGGGCAGCCAGGGAGATGAGGATGGCTTCCTGGAAGAGAAATACAGCAACAGGCTGAGGCCTGGGAGGCTGGCAGGTGCTCCAGCTCAGAGCCTGTCCTCAGTGCCTGACTGCGCAGGACCTAGCTCTTCGGGATATGCTGCCCTCAGCAGGGCCCTGCGGAGGTTAAGGACAGGCATAGTGTCCTCATGCCGATCTGCCACTGGCTGGCTGCATGCCCTGCCAGAGAAGGGCCTCACCTCCCTCCCCCTCTGCAAAATGGGAATGATCAGGGGTATGATGGGAATAATACCTGCCTGTCAGGTCAGGGGAGGTGATAGGCAGGAAGTTTTCAGCCCTTGGTACAGGTACTGGATGGGTGGGAACTGGGGTTCCTGTTGGGAGGGTGTGGCTGGCAGGCTTGCAGCACCAGGCCCCAGCAGGGCCCTCAGGGACAGGTGGACTGAGGCAGTCCACCTGTTTAGTCTGATGGAAGCAATGGAGCCTCCCCCAGGAAAATGTCCACAGGCACAGCGTTCTGTGCTGAGCTTAGTTTAGGAGTGGGGCCAGATTCTTTGGATGCCCAGGACTAAGGTTCTTAGCTAGATGCATCCTGGGCCCCAAGGGGAGGGCTGCCCTGCCCACCATGGTCACACAGGAAGTGGAACACTGAGCATACAGCGAAGGAAACGGAAGCCCAGAGAAGGGGTGGGTGGGGTCTCCTGGGTCATCCAGTCTGGGAGCAGCTGGACGGGCACCGGCACCCAGGAGTTTTGACTCCCAGGTCACTCATAGCCTGGCCTGGTCGTAAGTCTGTGGTGGTGAGGTCAAGGGGTGAGGAGACCCTCAGGGTAGCCTTGGGCAGGAAGTGACAGGGAGAGAGGTGCAGCTCCCTTTGGATAGACCCCGAGGCCCTGGCTGGTGGCTAATCCTCAGGAACAGCGGGCTGGAGGCAGGTGGGCTCACCTCTGTGCGGATGGAACGGCTGCCCTGGCTGGGGCAAGTGTTGACGTACAGATCGAAGAGGACACTGGGTTCAGCCACCTCCAGGTTGGGGTCAGCATCCACTCCAGCTTCCAGCCCCTGGAGGCCTCCGAATACCACGAGAGCGTGCCTGGCACCCATAGGTGGGGGATCACTGACTACTCATCAAGGCCACACTGAAAGCAGCCCCCAGAGCTCTCAGCACCCCCACACAATACAGGCCCAGTCTGTACAGCTTTGCCCCCACCAGACTGGTCCCCTGCTGTGTTCCTCCTCCCCCAGCCCCTGCCCTAGGTTGTACCCACCTGAAACTGGGCAGCTGGGCAGAGGTCACGTCTGAGCCTCGCTCTGATGTCCCGATGGTCAGGTCATACCCATCCTGGAAGGGGGCCTCAGCAAACACAGCACCTGGGGGTGAAGCCAGCTCAGCAGGGGTCTGGCTTTCCACAAGCCACAGCTGCTTGGCTGTGTATATGTATACTGGGTGGGGTGGGGTGTGGAGGAGAGGGGGACTCAGGTAAGGGGACCCTCCGCTGTTCCCAGGAAGTCAGAGGCTGACCAGGAAGAGACCATGCCTGTGCTAGGCTGGGGGAAACAAAGCAGAAGGTGGGCAGGAAGGAGCTCTGAGGACACTACTGCACCTTTGACTTATCTGGTCCTTCTGGCCCCTCCTCCTGCCCCCACGACAGACATTATTAATCGATCATGATACTTTTCCTCAGAAGTCCTTAACAGCATTCCAGGCAGAATACTCAGGGAGACCGAGGCCCAGAGAAGGAAAGGCAATTGCCCAAGGACACAGCAAATTGGTAGGACAAGGACTCTAGTCTGACTTGGTCAGGCAAGGCTCTCTGTAGCCTCCTACACAGAGATGACTTACTGAGGCAGGAGGCCAGTCGGACTGTGTAACCCCAGTAGAGACCAGCTTTGGTGCGAGGGTCTTGTGACGACACGACTTTTCCTCGGTAGGTCTTGCTCTCTGGAGGGGAAGCAGAGAGGCTGTGAAGACAGGGCGAGGGGACAAGGAAGTGGAAGGAGGAAGCTCTGAGCCCTCAGGCTGGGGAAGCTTTCAGATACCTGGGAGCTGCTCCTGGTTCAGTCGCACAGTCACCCGAAGTCCAGGTTCCAAGTTCTTGTCAATCTTCACCTCCTAGGGAGAAGCCAGGAATGGGTGCTGTTGCCCACAGGACCAGCAGGGGTCACTGCTCTCCCAGATGTGGGGGATCTGTGGGGCCTGCAAGAGACCTAAGGGGTTCAGGTCAACCTTAGTCCTCCTCCCTGGGCCAGATCTGCAAAACGACTACCACAAGACTGGTCAAAAATGAATGCTCTGTCAGGAGGGGGATGGAGAGGGTGGCCGGTTAGCTCAGCTGGTTAGAGCGTGGTTAAAGTGATCCCTGCATGGACCACTATGAGCTGTGCTCCTCTTAAAACAAAACGAAACAAAAAAACATAAAAAATGAATGCTCTGGGGCTCGCGCAGAATAGGAAGTAAAGATTTTGTGATTAGATGAAACCCGTTTTCTACATTTTGGTGGCTATGCCACTTGCTAGCTATAGGAGTTTGAGGGGCTCGCTTAACCTCTCTGAGCCTGTTTCCTCATCTGTCTCAGAAAACTTTCCATAAACAATAGCTACTGTTGTTACACTGCACAGGGCCTGGCATGAAGTAAATGCTTAATACATGGGAGCTGTGATGAATAACCATGGATATTTGTGTTTTGTTCCAATTGTGAATTCAAGATAGGGCACTGCACTTTTTTTTCCCTTTTGAGGAAAAAAATGCTTTTCTCCATTTGTCTGCGTCTGGGTCATCCTGTTCTGCTTTTAGCCAGTGATTTCTGGTCTGTTCTTTTTGAGGGTAGGGGACCCCACATATTTACACGTCTCTGCCTCTGACTCTAGGAGACTTGAGAGTAAACAGGGAGCAAATGAATGGTCCAACCCCCAGCATAGCTCTGCATCCCACTGGAGCAGCCCAGAGTGATTTTCAACTTGGCTTTGCAAGGTTTTGTTTTGTTTTTAGCATGAGGACCATCTGTTGATTTGCTTTAAAACAAACAAAAAACAGTAAATTTGCTCCTGGGTTTATCTACTGAGCCCCATTTTAGGCACTTCTCTGGGCCAAATCAGCATCAGGGGGGGGCTGGCGGGCAGAGATGCCTGGGTCGCCGGCTCCCCACTCACACGCGCCACCCGCCCTCCATAGTCAGGGCACGTCTGGGAAGTATGTCCTGACCCAGCCTCCAATCCCTACCTTCTTCATGCCACAGTTGACAAAGGAGCCGTGGCCTGGCCGGGTGGGCCGGTCCACCACAATGCCTTCTCGGAACTCAGATTCCTCATCCTGACGCATGTGGTGAGGGCTGTCCAGGGGGTTCAGGAGACCTGTGGGTGAGGAGGGGCCAGGAGGAGTCTGGGAGGTGCAAAAGCACATGGGCTGTGGCAGGAACCCTGGACCGAAGTCCAGCTCTGCCACTGACCTGCTGCTTGCCAACAGGAACAGGCCTTGCCCTGAAATGGGGGTCACGGCCCCCAGCCTCACCTGCAAACTGTAGATCCTGGTGCTTGGGGAAGAACGCCTTTCTTAGGTACCTAGTAAAGAACACAGATCTCAGGAAGTTCTCAGGGAGGCCACCTCCTGTCTGATCCCCACCTCAACCTCCCCTCCCTCATGCTCAGGGACGTCTGCCCTTCACTCCCTTACTGTGGACACTCCAGGTACTGCAGGATCCGGGCCAGCTGTACGCATGCCTGCCCCTTCTTGCCGACTCCCTTGAATTCCCCTTCCACAGTCCTGGAGAGAGAAAGATAGGGCTCAGGGGTCTACTGTGTTCCCTTCAAGAACTCGTCCACCCAGTCTGACCTCTGCAGTGCCCTGCTTTGCAACTCTACCCACCAGGGTTACAATGGGGGCATTTCAGGCAGGGTTGTCAGCTCAGGCAAGCTCAAGCCAATCCTGACTGCCCCTCCCTTCTCCCTGAGCCCTGGTACTCTGTAGGATGGCCCCTCACTTGGCATCTTGGCCCTCTTCATCGAACACCACAATCTCATCCACACAGAAGATGGTGCAGGCTCTGGCAATCTGGCCAGCCAGGTAGGTGCGAAGCTCGGGTGACTGGGCGTTGTCGAGAATGGAGCCCGGCAGGGCCACGCTCAAGGTGTAGGGCCGCCCTAGGCAGTGGAGGGGTGTTCATAGTCAGTCTGAGAGGCCAAGCCCATGCTCTCCCCTCTTTCCTCTGTCCCCAGGGCCCAGAGTTAGAGATTTCCTACTGGGAGGAACTTTGAGATTAGCAAAATAGATCCATTGCCCTTCTCTGGGCCTCAGTCTCCCCAGGAGGAAAATAGACTCAGTGGTCTCCAAGGCTCCCATGAGCAGGGCAGATCACCAGGCAAGGCTGGGGAGTGGTGAGAGGCACTGGCCTAGGTTCACATCTTGGTTCCGCCCCTTACTGCCTCAGTTCTCCAGCTGTCAAATGGGGATAATTATGAGAGGTATTATCTATTATTTGTGCTTTTAATGTGTGCACAATTACACAATAACTCTAGGAAGCAGGTACTACCATGATCCCCCTCAGAGGTGGGGAATCTGTGAACCAGAGAGGTCAAATACATGGCCCAAGATCACACAAAAGGCAGGACAGCGGAGACTGGGTTCAGGCTGTCGGACTCTAGAGGGACCACCACATTCCCTCCCATAGTCGTCCAAACGGAGCCACAGGAGGTAACGCCCATAAAGGGCTTCCCTGGTGTCTGAGACAGCTGACATGCTCCGTTGCTATCCCCACTGTCACCATCATCACTGGTAACCACTGGGCTTACAGGGTACCACAGGGCCCCTTGACTCTCCAGAGCTTCAGGTCTGGCTGAGGAGAAAAGATACAATTTGTCAGGGCAGGTCCGGATGTACTGATGTGGAAGGACATCCAGGACAGTGTGGGGTGAGAAAAACCAGGTCCAGAAGCATGCGGATAAAGTGGTCTCACTTTTATAAAACTGTATCTATACATCTTACATGTGTTTAAGGGTGTATAACATATTGTCTGGAGAAACTTTCACTGCAGAAAGTTTGCTGGGACTTTTCCTTTCTTCTTCATAGTTTTCTACTGTTTGGGAGTTTTGTTCTGATCATGGATTATTTAATGAGAGAAAGAGGCACTCTCTTATTGTGAAATCAGAGTAATTAAATGAAAAATGAAATTAAAGCACACATAAAGTGCTCAATAAAAAGGTAAAAATAACTCATTATGATGAATTTCTGAAGGCATAAAGTTATGATATGTGATGCTTACCCTCCATAAGCTTGAAATCTACCTAAGTAGGAGGTTAAGACTCAGTTTTCTGGACCCACTGGTCTCTGAGGTCCCTTGCAACTATGACATTCTCTGCCCTGCCCAGGACCCAGGCTGCTCACCTCGGTCCTCCTTTTGTGCAGCTGCCTCCTCCTCTTCCTGGTGCTTTGTCTGTTCCTCCTGCACCCGCTGCCGCTCCAGTTTTTTCATCATCTTAAGATCCTTCCACTTCTTTTTCTCCTCTTTCTCTGGATTAGAGGACATCCCAATTGGTGGAGAGGGACTTGGAGCAGTCCAGGAGATGGTGCCCTCTCAGTAGGATCAGGGTTCCCACTCAGTAGGGAGTGCTGCCGGATGAGCAGCCAGAGGAGGCTCCCGGAGCTTCTAACCCCTTCCTCCCACTTGGGGTGCTGTACCCCCAGAAGGGACAAACTTTGTGGCTTTCTGGAGTGGTCTTGGGAAAGATGAGCACAGGCACTGTCCTCCACCCCCAGCCCTTACTTACTCTGTTGCTTCCATTTTCGCCACTCGACCCTTTGGCCATGTTCACCCTGGAGGAGTGGGCAAAGATATAGGAGTGAGGCTAAATGGTCACACCTGAGAGGGGGTCCCACTTGCTGCTAGGAACACTCATACACTGCTGCCCCAAAAAGAGAGTCCGGAGGGCAGGGACCTGCTGCACCCCAGTGCCTGGGACCAGGCCTGGCACACAGTAAGCACTCAATAAATTGTTGAATTAGTTCCCACTGGAGAGGAGAGGAAACTGAAGCTCAAGGGGACAGGACCTACCCACTATCACCCTGGGAGTCATTAGAGATACGCTACGAAAGGGATCGGAATTGTGAGCACGATCCCACCTCCTGAATCCAGGCCCCGGCCAGAGTAGCCACAAAGGGCTCCGACAATGGGTTCTCTGGCTCGGACCCCCGCTCCCACCTCCGGTTCTCATCCGGGCAGGTGGGCACGCGGCCAAGAGCATGCGACGCCTTGGGGCTTCCGGTCTCGGATCAACGAGAACCAGGGAGAGGGAGGCGCGGCCTGACCGCAGCACGGGCCCCCAAGCGGTTGGTTCTCACGCCCCCTCCCACTGTCCAGCACTGGGCGGGGTGGGGGGTGGGGTGGTGGTCCCACCTCCTGCCACCTACCGGGCCGCAGGGCCGCTTCTTCACACGCTCCGCCATGTTCGGGGCACACCGTCGGACACGCCTTGCCAATCAGACTCACCCCTTCCGGCCACACCTCTCCCGAGTCGTCCAATCGGAGGCAAAGGCTCGCGGGGGCGTGGCCTAGGCTCCCAGAGGCTGCGGGAGAGCTTAGGCTGGGCTGGGCTTGGAGGGGTGGAAGCATCCCCGCGGAGGTGGGCGGAGCTCGTCACCCGCCTGGGTGTTGGAGTCCCCCGCCTATCGGGTCTTGTCCTGGACCCCAGGACAACTGGAGAGCCGCTCTCCTGCTCCGGGGAGACACTCAAACCTCAGTTTGGTTTTATAGATGGGGACTCTGTGGCCCAGAGCTGGAGTGTGATTCAGAGCTGGAAATGACCATGGAGATAATTTAATCCAATTCTCATAGATTCATTTATTTACTCTCTCTTTTAATGAACAGACTATTTTTTAGAGCACATTTTGGCTTAGCAAAAATTGGGCAGATAGTGCGGAGAGGTTCCATTAGCCCCTCTCCCCCGCTCAGTTACCCTATTGTTAACATCTTGTGTGTACATTTCTTAACATTGATGAATCAGTATTGATAACCATTATTAACTAAAGCCTATAGTTTACATCAGGGTTCACTCTGTATGTTGTATATTCTATGGGTTTTGAAAAATGCATAATTTCATGTATCTACCATTACGGTATCATACAGAATAGTTTCACTGCTCTAAAAATCTTCCATGCTCCCTCTACCCCTTTCCAAACCCTTGGCAACCACTGATCTTTACTGTCTCCATGGTTTTGCCTTTTTCCAGAATGTCATATAGTTGGAATCAGTATGGAGCCTTTTCAGACTCCCTTCTTTCATTAAACAATATGCATTTAAGTTTCCTCCATGTCATCTCGTGGCTTGATAGCTAATTTCTTTTTATTGCCGGATGCTATTCCTTTGTATGGATATGCCACAGTCTGCTTCTCCATTCACCTTTTGAAGGACATGTGGTTGCTTTCAGTTTTGGGCAATTATGAATAAAGCTGCTATAAACATTCATGTGTGACATGAATTTTCAGCTCATTTGGGTAAATAGCTAGGAGCCTGGCTGCTGGATCTTATAGTATGACGATGTTTAGCTTTGTAAGGAACTTGCAAACTGTCTTTGCCAGTTTTGCATTCCTGCCAGCAATGAATGAGATATGCTTTCTTTTTTAATTAATACATTTGAGTCAATATTCATTCAATCAAGGAATATTTATTGAGCAGGGCCTATTTTGAGGCAGGAATTCCCTGTGCTAACCTCCAGGGACACAATGGTAAGCAAAAGCAGACACTGATCTGGAGCTTACAACCTACTAGAGATTAATTTCTAAGTCCATGTTTGTGTTAACATCACAAGAGTTGTGTTACTTCATCATTCACCCGCCCCCCCATGTGAGTGAAAAGGCAAGGTCGTGTATGTTTCTAAGGGAAGATCTACCATCTCGAGCTGGCTGAGGTTACTCAGTCTAAGATCTGGAATCTCTGTAGAGTCACAGATTTGAGTTATAGACAGGTTCTGGATTAGTTCGTAAGACACAGAACCTATGGTCAGGGTGGTTCTCCCTGTGAAATCTATGGGTTTACCCACAGGACTTTCTTTATGATCAGGCTATGTGTAGTATGGCAAGGGGCTCCAAGCCTGAGCCTCTGAGCTGGTATTTTTTTGTTTCACAATCTTGACTTTGGAACAGTGGTAGTAGTACTAAGTCAAGATTTGGAAGGTGAGGGAGGGCAGTGTCCTACATCATAGCACCAAATATGTTCCAGTAGCAACTCTGACATCAAGTGTGTCCTCCACTTCAATTCAGACAATAACTACATGGAGTTAGCACAGACCCCATAGCTTAAGGGCTCCATTCCACAAGGCTGCCTCCCACTTCAGATGCCAGCTATAAGTGGGGTTCCCAGGCTACCCACCCTTCTGCCTGGTTCACTATAAATTCGGGCATTTCCATGATCCCCTTCAGGTTCAATAATTTGCTAAAATGATCCACAACACTCAGGAAAGTGCTATACTTNGGATGGCAACTGGACTTGGAGCTGAGCTAGCTGTGCCCCCCACAACTAAGACTGAGAACAACTTGACTGTTCCCCTTCCCCGATTCCCCAACACTGTTTCCCTTCCCCAATTCCCCAATAAAATCTTTAAAAAATAAAAAGGAACAGACGCACTGATCCATGCTACCACTTGGATGAACCTCAAAAACATTATACCAAGTGAGAGAAGCCAGACACAAAAGGTCACATATGGTATGATTATTTTCCTAGGATGTGTTCAGAATAGGCAAATCCATAGATCAGAAAGCAGATTAGTTACCAGGAAATGGGAGGAAGGGAGGAATGTGGAATGTTTACTTATGAATCTGGGTTGTTTCCCTGGAGTGATGAAAAAGTTTGAAACTAGAGAGGTGGTGGTTGTACAACATTGTGAATATACTAAATGTCACCGATCTGTACGCTTCACCCTTTTCGTCCGAACCACTTTCATCCATCATTTATGTCGATAAATCTGCCTTCACTAAGTTTCTCTGGATGCATATCTAGAGTTTCTGGGACAGTGAATAGCTGTGGTGTCCACATTCCTACAGTCAGCTATTTCTTTTATCACTTCTTTTATGTTTGATTCAAATTTCACTCTCAGTGTGATTGCTTTGCATTTCTTTGTGGCACTTTCATCTTTGTTGGCCCACCCTCTCTTTTGATGATCTGTTTTTGTAAAATGTCACATGGGTTTATCTCTGGGAGACAAGAGGCAACACAACTGCATGCTTTGCTGTCTGGATAGGAACTGAATAACATGCACGGTGAACAATCAATGACAGGCTTTGAAAGCAGCAATGTGGTTGGTCACTGACCATTATGCACATCTGTTATTCCATAGAGATTTGTGGGCTGAAGAGCCAGCGACAAAGTTCACACTTGAGGTAATTACTCATAAATATAATGTGGCAATATAACATGGCAACTGAAATTTGTACCGTGTTATTGAGGGACTGGTTTCCATTGATACACAAACATTAAAACTTACTTTAAATGGTAGTACCTGAAACTCGTTTCTATCAATACAAAGCAAGGACTGCTTAATTACGTATGTTTGTGTATTAGGATGTTTCCAGGGACACCATCAAATTATTAACAGTGGCTTTCTCTGAGAAGGGTTGGGGTCATATAAATTTCTATACAGTTTGATTTTTTTTTTTTAAATAAGGCTGTAAAGCTCTGGAATCAGACAGGTCTTGGGCTGAAGCCATTTACCAGCTGTGTGACTTCTGGCAAATGACTAAACCTTCCTGGGAATAATTTCTAAAATGAAAATGATAGGACCTGCCTCATAGGGCTGTAGTGAGAAGTCAGTGAGATAACACATGAAATCACGTAGCATGGTGGCTGAGTGATTGATTGTTCAACAAATGTCATCATCATTATTATTACTTAAAAATGAGTCCATGGAAGGGGCCGGCCGAGTGGCTCAGTTGGTTAAGAGCTCGCTCAAGAGTTTGAGCTCTGAGCAACAGCGGTTCAATTCCTGGCCNCTGCTTATCATAGTAAGAGATCCACACCAGTCCAGGAGTGCAGGGCTGGTTAATTAAACTGTGGCACATCTAGGCAATGGAATACTATGTAGCCGTTAAAAAGAACGAGGCTATTCTGACACGGAGATTGTCCCTGACATGCTGTTTAGTGAAATATACAAGTTACAGAATGTTATTTATAGTATGAGTCCATTTGTGTTAAAAAATACAAATCTCACATGTAGGTATAGATGCATATGTGTGTGTGTGTGTGTGTGTGTGTGTGTGTGTGTGTGTATTTATACAAGCATTTTAAAAAGTTAATAGCTTAACAATCTAAACACTCAGCCAAGTAGCAAACTGTTGGCAGTAGTTATCTCTGGATGGTGGCATTGGAAAGAATGTCCCTCTTGGCAATTCTGAGGCATACTAACATTTAAGAGCCGTTGCTCTACTCCTGGGGCTGGTAAATATTTACTCTGTGGCCCTTTACAGAGAGAGCTTGAGTTTGGAGTCAAAGCAATCAGCAGCTTGTCTTTCAGGGCTTGGCTTAGGTGTCACCTCCTCCAGGAAGCCGTCCCTGACCTCTCTTTCTTCCTGCTCCCACAGTACCCCATTCTCTTCCACCACAGCATGCCAACTGCCTTTGTTTTCTGCTTTTTTTGGTTTGCCTTTACCCCAGGTCACAAGCTGTCCTAGGGACTGGAATAGAGGGTACACTCAGTGAACCCTGAATATTGCTGGACTGAAGTCCCTGGACTCTGCCCCTTCCTCGCCCAGAGAGGAGGCCTGTGTCTGGGGGCTGGAGGAGCTGGAAGACTCACAAATGCCTTGGTGTACTGGTTGAGCATGAAGTTTCCGCTGACGGCATCCCGAAAGGCTTCCACTGCGAAGTCTGGGGGCGGGAAGTCGGGGAAGCCTTGTCCCAAGTTCACGGCATCATTCTCACTGGCCAGTCTCACGAACTCCACCCTGGGCAACAAATGGAGAGTTGGCACCAGCCCACCCACCCCTCCACCCCGACCTGGACTTCGGTCCGTTTCCAGGACAGGGTGAGCGATGAACTGGGATTCTTCTAGAAAAACTGGACAACTAGCATCTGCCCTGGTCCAAAGATCAGTGTCAGAACCATGACTTGGTCCAGTACTTTGCGATTAGGTGGGCAGGGCACTGCCAATCACTGATGAGGGGCTTTCAAACTTTTCAACTGTGATTCATAGTAAGAAATCATCTTTACATCACAAACCCTGTAGAGCACAAACACGGAATCAACATTACCCTTCTGGTGTGATCTACTATAGCAGTTCTGTTCCCATCCTATGCTATCCCATCCCATCCCATCCCATCCCATCCCACTCAGTTCTTTAGAAACACTTGTTGCAACCTCCTAAGTGTATTTCATGACCCATTAGTGCACTTGTCAACCCACGTAACCTTCCTGATATCTGTGAGGCATGACCTATTTCTGAGCCAACAGGAATGGAGACGCTGAGGTTCAGAGCGAGTTGCCCAGCTAGCGCATGGCACACCCAGCCAGCCAGATATGGACGTGTCTGAAGCAAAGTTTACGCTCTGGACCACGTCCCTGGACAGACTGGAGGCCCCCCAGCCCTGCCATCTACCATCTCTGGCTCCCAACAACCTTTCTTCTGAGCCTGCCTGGTAGCCACCTGGTGAGGGAAACTGGCAGAGAGGCCAACAGGATGGATGAGGAGGCTGGTATGTGGTTCCAGGTTGGTTGGGAGCAGAGGAGTCAGGATTGGCTGAGTTAAATATGCAAAATAAATATCATTATGTCTAAAATTGGTCATTTTCTCCCCAGAGCTCCATAATGCCCCTGAAGAAACATGGAGTTGCTGAAACTCAGAGAGGCCAGTGACCTGCCCAGAATCATGTGGCAGCTAATGGCAGAACTGAGATGCAAAATCAGGGCAAGGGAACAAGGCTCAAATGCCCTACAGGGACTGGCTGCCCTGTAGGTTGGGCCTGTAGGGTCCTAATCCTCAGGCTACAACTCTGGGGTCACAGCAGGAACCTGGGGCCCTTTTTGCCCTGACTCTCATGACCCTCGTCCATCCTGACATTGCCCTCCTGTCCTATGCATTCTTCCTAGGCCCGCTCCTGCTCTGCCCTGCCTCTGCATGAGCCTTAGCCTCTCCTGGCCTCAGTCTCCCTTTCTGTACAATGGAAGTGTTGGGTTTGAACATCTGCCAG
>NW_017731353.1:2983475-2999084 GCF_001890085.2 Hipposideros armiger
CTTAGGTCCTAAGCCGGCTTTGACCAGGTGACATCGGCCAGGTGATTTAGCCACTCCTGGCCTCAGTCTCGCCCCCATCAGTATAAATAGCAGCATGGGATTCGTGATCCTTTGGAAGGTTTGTGGGTTTTAGATGGCTGGCAGGTAGCAGAGCCAGGTCTCTAATGTTCTCCTCAGCCACCTGCTGTGGCTAATAGTGAGCTCTTACTGTTTCTCATGGTCTTGCTCCATCCCCAGGACCCCCATCAGAGGTGCCATGATAATGCCCATCTAACGATAAAGACATAAGGCTCAGAGATGGTCAGGGACCTGCACAAGGTCAGAGGAGGAGCTGGACAGGACCCTGGACAGGTCCCTGGTAGGGGTGGCAGCAACAGCAGGGCTGCTAGCACGGGGTCTCTGCCTCAAGGGCCTGGGGACCATGTGTATATGGGCCAGGTTTTGCCATAATCTGGGAGTCCTGCTAGTGTGAGCAATTGAGAGAGCCCAGCATGGCGCCTGGCACCTAGTGGGTGCTTTGCCAATGTCGGCAGCCCTGTCCCTTCACTGAATCCTTCCCTGACACCTATCACCAGGCCTGGCACTCAGTACACATCAAAATAGTTGAATGAGGGTGATGATCCCTGCCAGGGAAAATCAAGTTATCACCAAAATGTTAATTAGCAGTGATTATCTTTGGCTGGTTGGTTAACAGGTATTTTTTTTTCTTATACTTTTCTTATTTTCCAAGTTTTCTAAACTAATTGTTTTATTTTTATGGTTAAAAATGTGGGACAAAAATCACATTTTAGAAGAAGATATTTATCAGTGTGATATACTAGTATCGATAAAATAGGCTACAACGTCTGTGTACAAAGTAAGATTATGTTTTGTAAAAAATATACCCTAATATATATATTTATATATACATACATTTTTTTCTATGACCATATATGAATAGAAAAAAATGTTTGGAAGGAAACATATCAAATATTAAGAAAGGTTCTCTCTGAACCTTTGGGATTATAGGTGATTTAATTTCACATGTGTATTTTTCTGTTTCCAAGTTTTTTGTATGGAGATCATACCACATTGATTCTGATATGTGCATTTATTTTTGCATTGCATTTTCTTTGAATTTGGATGTATCTTACAATCCCTACCACGAGTTTAATTGGCATCTCCCTCCTTTATTAGTTCAAAAAAGTAACAGTGCATCTCACAATTGATGGCATCATGGATTCAATGATACAAGGAATTACTTTTGAATTGGGGAGTCATCAAAAATAAAGCAAACNCTCTGGATGTGCCACTTCCCCAGCACACTGATGATGTGTTCCCTAGCCCAGAAGCTCCTTGAGTTTTAAGGATTCAGGGTTTTTATGTAGGGTTTTATTACAGATGCATGATTGACGAAATCACTGGCCCTGTGACTAAACTCAATGTCCAATGCCTTTCCTCTCCTTGGAGGCCTGGGGTTGGGACTGAAAGTTCTGATCTCTAATCACATGGTCAAAAGGGGCTCATTAGGAATAACATGACACTCCTATCACTGAACAAATTCCAAGGGTTTTAGGAGCTCTGTGCCAGGAACCACTGACGAAGACCAAATATATTGTATTATACTATATATTCCTATGAGCTCCCCCAATTACATATACTTTATGAGCAAAACTCATAGGCTTGCTATGCAAATGTAAGTCCCAGCACCTCCTTCCCAATTCAGGAGCTGCCACTGCTTTCCAGTGGGACACCCCCCTGCATCAAATCCCACTCTACATTTGCCAGCTGGATGGCCTTGGGCAAGTCACCTCACCTCCAAAGTGGTTCCTTCACTTGTAAAATGGAGAACTAACTCTTGTTTCAGGGGGCTATTTAATGAGATGATGGGCACTCAAGTGCCTGGCATGCAGGCGTGCATAATGAACATTAGCTACTACTTTCCTCCCCTTCAGTCTAATTGTGTAATGTCTGGCTCTCCTCATGGGGACTGTGTATATTTTCCCTACCAGACACTCAGCTGAGGCCCCCATCTCCTCCACAGACACACACACAGACACACACACCATCAGTAACATATACCATCTGAACCCTGACTTAAAAGCCTGGTTTTACCATTAACTATGTGACTTCAGAAAAGTCCAAGGTCCCCATCCTTCTTTGGGCCCCAGTTTTACTCCATAAAATACATTTGTACAAAGAGGGGCTAGGATCTGGGTTTTCTAGGAACAGAGGTGACGTCCATTCTGAGCAAGTTCCCATCAGAAATCCAGCATCAGAGGGGGAAGCAGAGAGAAGCTGGTAAATGTTTGAATAACCTACAATTTTATTATGGGCAAAAAGGACTGGCTTGAGGACTCAAGCCTGAAGGCAACTTCCTAAGGTCAAGTTTAGATAAGGAAAGGGAGGAATGCCTGAGCCTCCGCTGGGGCCAGTGCAGGGCTGGGGTCATGGCTGGGAGTCAAGGCAGTACACTGTTGGAGTCTGCCTGTTGAGTCCCAGCTACGTCTGGGGAGGCCAACGGGGACCGAAGACCCTACAACTTGACTGAGGGAGGGACAGGGAGAGGCCCAGGTCAGGCCTTCCTCACCTCCAAAATAAGATTATAGGCACCCTGGGGATGTGTTCCTGACTGCCCCAAGACTAAGAAGGGCTTTTCCCTACAGATATCTGTGTCACAGAGAGGGGGTCCACCAGTACCACCTACCCCCAATTTGGGAATGGCTAAAATCTGGACAGAGACAGAGCCCTGAAGAGTGTACAGGGACCAACAAGGTGACACAGGGCTCTGGGGGCAACGTCAGGCTCCAAGTTCTTCCTTCCACTCCTGCAGCTTCTTGTCCATGGCCTGGAGCGTGGATTCATCCTGCATCAATACAGATTGGTCCTACCCATCTCCCCGCTCTCCCCTGCGGGCCTTGAGAAACTTGGGGAGCCCCTCCCCCCATCCCCTGCCTTTTACCTTCACAAAACAGAAGCGGATATAGTGGTCAAAGTGCTTCTGATGTGGCTGGCTGTAGAAGGCGGAGACAGGGATGGCCACCAAGCCCTGGGGAAGAAGAAGGCCACGTCTCAACAGGGCCCCACAGCCTAGCTCCAGGGGAACAGGGGGGTTCCAGGATGGGGTGGGGTAAGGGAAGTTAGCTTCAATGCGGCACCTCCCAGTGCTATGCCAAGGTCAGAGGAAAGAATCCCAAAACATCATCCCCAAGTCCTTCTTGTGTACAGAGGGAGATGGAGGCCACGGGAGGGGTCAGGCAGAGCCAGGGAAGAAATAAGCCTTAGAATCATAGCTCTGAGCTGGATGGACCTCAGAGGTAATGGGCCAACTCCTCATTATACAGCTGGCAAGACTGAGGACCTGAGAGGGCAGGAACTCCTGCCAGCCCACATGGCATTTTTAGGCAAATTAAAAACAGGCTCCCTGTTCCTTGAAATGGATGCAACCCTACACCAGGGCTCATGACAGAGGCTGGGCTCTACTTTGGCCCATAAGCCCCTTGGTTGGGCACCCTTGAGCAGTGCACAACCTGTAAAGCCACACACATGGGGACCTGGCAGAGGACCAGCCCACCTTATTCTTGATCATCCACTTGATGAAGCGTCTATCATAGGGCTCGTCCACAGCACCAGGCAAATCAGGCATCTTGCTCTCTGTGGGACAGGGGCCATGTTGAGCCCTGGGCAGCTTCCAGCACCCCATACCCTGCCCAGCCTGACCAGTCTCACGCACTGAAGTCTGAGATGTCTGCGATGAGGAAGTAGCTGCCCTTGGAGATAATAGGCCTCAGGCCCACGGACTGTAGGCTTCGTATCATGTGGTCACGCTTGCGCTGGGTAGCCTGTGGGAACTGCACGAAGTAGCTGCTGGGTTGGCCAAAATGCAGCTGCTCCCGCTGGAAGCTCTGGGCTACTGCAGCCTGGGGCGGGTGGATGGACAAGCAGATCAGGCATGACTTGACCCTGGAGCCAGTCTGGGTGCTTTGGTGGCCCTGCCCCTCCTCACCTGAGTCTGCGTGGGACAATGATAGATCGAGTTCTGGTGCACAGTGCGCAGGTGCTTCATGAGGCTATTGGGGCCCAGGACCCAGCCCACCTAGACCAGGAACACAGGTTGGGGTGAGGCCCTTCAGGGCCTGGCCAAACGCTTCCTTAATTCCCAGGCTGCCTTTCCCACCAAGGTCATAGTGGGAAGGGTCATCCCCAACCTCGTTGACTCACCTTCCAGCCGGTGACGCTAAAGGTCTTGCCAGCGCTGCCAATGGTCAGGGTGCGTTCCCACATGCCGGGGAGGCTGGCTGCCCAAGGCCAAAGAGAGCAGCTGCTGAGATGGAGGGAGGGGCGGGGGAGGGGTGGTGGCTGGACCCCAGCGAGCACTCAGGCTCTCTACACTCTGAACTTTGCTAAGCGCTAAGCTATTTACAGGACTTATGTCAGCTCATCCTCATGACAACTCCGAAGGCAGGTGCCACTGTGCTCCCGTTCTCAGAGAGGTAAAGTCACTCTCCCAGATCACAAAACCTGTGTGGTTCCAGACCTTTCGGTCCTAATCACCAGGCCTGTGCTGACTCCCAGATGGGGGCTCGAGGCCCTGGCACAAATGCCCAGGGGAATGGGGCACCCTGGGCTCACCGATGCTGATGTGCTGGCACCCATCGTAGACCAGCCACTGGTAGACCTCGTCAGTGATGCACACCACGTCATGCTGCTGGCACAGGTTGGCCACCAGCTCCAGCTCTGCCTTGGAGAACACCTGCAGGGATCATCCCCAAACAGAGAGGCCTGCTCAGAGAGACAAAAGGATACGGCCGAACCCAGTGCTCAGGGCATTTCTGCCCCCAATCCTACTGAATCCTTGCAACACTGACCCTGCAAGGTCAATTGTGACATCATAGAACATACATCTATTGGTCTTTGCCCCTGGTTTCTGGCACAGAGCTCCTGAAACCCTTATAATTTCCTAAGTGATGAGAGCACTAGGAGCATCTTTTGGTCTAATGAGGCAACGCTGGGTGGGCTCCTGGATGGGGCTGGTCATCAGAAAGTCCACGCCATGATTAGAAGCTTGGAATTTTCACCCCACCCAGACCGCCATTTCTCCAGAGTGAGGAGAGGGGCTGGAAATGGAGTTCATAATTGATGATGCCGATGTGAGGAAGCCTCCATAAAATCCAATAGTATGGGGTTCGGAGAGCCTTCAGGTTGGTGAACACATCCACACCAGGAGGGTGACACACACCAACTCCACGGGGACAGAAGCTCCTGCACTTGGGACCCTCCTAGGCCTCGCCCTATATGTCTTGTCATCCAGCTGTTCATCAGAATCCTTTAATAAACTGGTAAATGTAAATAAGTGTTTCCGTGAGTTCTGTGAGCTGCTCTAGCAAATTAATTGAACCTAAGGAGGCGGTCATGGGAAGCTCAGATTTACAGCAGATTGGTCAGCACAGGTGACAACTTGGACTTGTGTGACTGGCATCCGAAGAGGGGTGGGGACAGTCCTGTTAACCTGTGGGATCTGGTGCTAACTCCCGGTAGATAAGTGTTGAAGTTGAGTTACATTGTAGGACACCCAGCCGGTGTCACAGAATTGCTTGGCATGGGAAAACTCCACACATATCTGGCGTTGTGAGTGTGGTAATTGTGTAAGAGTATAGGAGACACACAGGGGGAAGACTGGGTTTTCCTTTACATCAGTTTGGCCACGTTCCCATTTTACAGACGAGAAAACGCTCCGAGAGGTGAAGTCACTGTCCCAGGGTCATGGAGACGTAAGTAATGGAGGCACCCAGTCCGATCCACCACCAGCCCTCACACCTTCCCCAGGGAATGCCGACCTGTGCCTGGGGCCTCCAGGAGCCTTGGTCCTCAGGGCTCATCCCAGGGAGCCCTCCCACTTCACAGATGAAGAAACTGAGGTCCCATGGCAGCAAATCAGTAGCAGAGTGGGGACTTGAACCCAGGCTGGAGGGGTCCCTGGAAGGGGGTCTCTCAGGTACCTTTCCCAGGGGGTTGTTGGGTGTGTTGAGGATTAGGGCTTTGGTTCGAGATGTGAACTTGCTGGCCAGCTCCGTGGGATCCAGCTGCCAGTTGCTGCTGCAATCTAGTTCCTGGTCCTTCGTGGGGGTCTGTAAGAGGAGGTGGGAGGGGGTGGCAATACTTACCCACCTGACATTCAGTGCTAGGGATTTGATCCGCCTCCCCCCAGGCATCTCTCCACCCTTTGGCGTTTCTGGGGCTCAGGACACCCCTCCCCGCCTCCTTCACTTCCTTCCCTCTTTTCCACTTCCTAGCATCCAACATCCTAGCATCCTTGGACCCCTCTGCCCACCCACGTCCCAACCAGCATCCTCACCGGCTTCAGGGACACAAACACAGGACGACCCCCAGCCATCAATGTCATGGGCTCATAACAGTCAAAAAAGGGCTCGATGATGATGACCTGGTACAAGGGTCAGATTAGCTGGGGTCAGTACCACCCTGACCCCTCACCCCCACCCCACCCAAGCCTTGCCCACTCACTTCGTCTCCTTCATCCACCAAGGCCTGAAAGGCTGTGAATAGGGCCCCGTAGGCACCCACAGTCACCAGCACATTCTCGAGCGGGTCTATCTCCTGTCTCAGTAGCTTCCCAAAGAAACTTGCCAGGATCTTCGTCAGTGGTGGGTAGCCCTGCCAGGAGAGCAGGGGTCAGCCACCTGGCTCAGCCTGAGCCCACTCTCCTGCTCAGCTGCATCCAGGCAATTCTAGCACCTTCTAGCAGCAGGCCTGGGGCAAAGTCAGCTCCTGTAGAGCCAGCTCTTTCATCTCCGCTGTAGTCCTTGCCCTCAGGCCTATTTTGTGCCAGGCCCAGCGCCCAGGGCTGGGACGTGGTGCGAAACCAGACAGAGTGCATGCCACACAGCCCTCAAAGCAGTGGAACGCCATACTTGAAATATCCCCCTTTAAGTTTAATGAGCACATTCGTGCCATCTGCTCTTCCCAGCAGTCTTGCAAGAGGGGTATTATTTGATTTCCCACCATTTGGCAGCTGAGGTGCAGGAATGAGGTGCAGGGACTTGGTGCCACAGCTTTGGAAGGATTCCACTTTGAGAGGAAGATGGGATCCATGCGCTTGTTTGCTGAGGACACGTACAAAACACTCAAGACTAAGCCAAGTGACAGAAACTTAAGATTGAGGATTTAACTAAATAATTCACTAAACCAGATCTGACCACATACAAACTAAACGTTTCTGTACAGCAAAATACATCCGGAGCAAAGTTAAAAGACAGAGAGAAAAACATTGCAACATAAGAAAATGATGGAAGATATTAACATATAAAGAGCTCTTCTAAAACAAGACAATGATATTCACTCAAATGAAAAAAATGAAGTAGGTCATGCAGAAGTTCTGATGCCCAGTATGCATATGAAAGAATAACTGAAGAAAAGCAAATAAAAACATTGAAATATTGCTATAAAAATACAATGTCCAGGACGGCTGCTTAGCTCAGTTGGTTAGAGCGCAGTGCTCGTAACACCAAGGTTGCCAGTTGGATCCCACATGGGCCACTGAGCTGCACCCTCCACAACTAGATTGAATCAACTACTTGACTTGGAGCTGAGGGGTCCTGGAAAAGCACACTGTTCCCCAATAAAATTTATTAAAAATATATATATACAATGTCCACATTAGCAGATATTAAAAAGATTGAATAATGCCCACAGTTGGCAGGAGTGAGACCAACGGGTTGTCCTCTCTTCAGCCTAAAGAACAAACTGTCCCACCAGCTCTGAGAACAGTCTGATGGTGGGAATGTGAGTAAACCTAACCAGGGGGCAATTTGACAACATCCATCACATACTTAAATGCTTACACCCTTTGATTCTCTAGTTTTATTTCTGGGGATTTATCTGAGAGAAACACTCACACATGCATACAAAGATGTACACACAGAGCTAGTCACCGTGGCACTGCTTATCATAGTAAGAGATCCACACCAGTCCAGGAGTGCAGGGCTGGTTAATTAAACTGTGGCACATCTAGGCAATGGAATACTATGTAGCCGTTAAAAAGAACGAGGCTATTCTGACACGGAGATTGTCCCTGACATGCTGTTTAGTGAAATATACAAGTTACAGAATGTTATTTATAGTATGAGTCCATTTGTGTTAAAAAATACAAATCTCACATGTAGGTATAGATGCATATGTGTGTGTGTGTGTGTGTGTGTGTGTGTGTGTGTGTGTATTTATACAAGCATTTTAAAAAGTTAATAGCTTAACAATCTAAACACTCAGCCAAGTAGCAAACTGTTGGCAGTAGTTATCTCTGGATGGTGGCATTGGAAAGAATGTCCCTCTTGGCAATTCTGAGGCATACTAACATTTAAGAGCCGTTGCTCTACTCCTGGGGCTGGTAAATATTTACTCTGTGGCCCTTTACAGAGAGAGCTTGAGTTTGGAGTCAAAGCAATCAGCAGCTTGTCTTTCAGGGCTTGGCTTAGGTGTCACCTCCTCCAGGAAGCCGTCCCTGACCTCTCTTTCTTCCTGCTCCCACAGTACCCCATTCTCTTCCACCACAGCATGCCAACTGCCTTTGTTTTCTGCTTTTTTTGGTTTGCCTTTACCCCAGGTCACAAGCTGTCCTAGGGACTGGAATAGAGGGTACACTCAGTGAACCCTGAATATTGCTGGACTGAAGTCCCTGGACTCTGCCCCTTCCTCGCCCAGAGAGGAGGCCTGTGTCTGGGGGCTGGAGGAGCTGGAAGACTCACAAATGCCTTGGTGTACTGGTTGAGCATGAAGTTTCCGCTGACAGCATCCCGAAAGGCTTCCACTGCGAAGTCTGGGGGCGGGAAGTCGGGGAAGCCTTGTCCCAAGTTCACGGCATCATTCTCACTGGCCAGTCTCACGAACTCCACCCTGGGCAACAAATGGAGAGTTGGCACCAGCCCACCCACCCCTCCACCCCGACCTGGACTTCGGTCCGTTTCCAGGACAGGGTGAGCGATGAACTGGGATTCTTCTAGAAAAACTGGACAACTAGCATCTGCCCTGGTCCAAAGATCAGTGTCAGAACCATGACTTGGTCCAGTACTTTGCGATTAGGTGGGCAGGGCACTGCCAATCACTGATGAGGGGCTTTCAAACTTTTCAACTGTGATTCATAGTAAGAAATCATCTTTACATCACAAACCCTGTAGAGCACAAACANAGTTCAGCTCGGACCGGGCATCGAACCACTGTTGCTCAGAGCTCAAACTCTTGAGCGAGCTCTTAACCAACTGAGCCACTCGGCCGGCCCCAGGGAAGCATTTTTCTCAGTCTTGAGATCCTGCTTTCAGCTGTATCCTCTGTTTGGCTCAAATAAATTTTTACAACAACAACAAAAAAGGAAACAACCTAAATGCCCATCAATTGATGGACATCAATTGATAAACAAAATGTATTAATCTATATGATGGAATATCACTTGACAATAAGCAGGAATGAAGTACTGACACATGCTACAACATGGATGAACCTTGAAAACATGTTAATGTTAAGTAAAAGGAGCCAGTCACAAAAGATGACAAATTATATGATTCTGTTTATATGAAACAGGCAAATCTATAGAGACAGAGAGTAGATCAGTGGTTGCCTTGGGATGGGAATGGGGAGTGAAGGCTAATGCGTACCGGTATCTTTTGGCGTGATGAAAATGTTCTAAAATCAGATGGTGGTGATGGTTGCACAAATGTGAATATACTAAAAACAACCAAACAATACACTGTAAATGGTTGAATAATATGGTGTGTGTATTATCGTATCTTAATAAAGCTGCTTTTTATTTTTTATTTATTTATTTATTTTTTTAGCTGAGCCATCCTGCTACCTATTGGCAGCTTAGCGGCTGCTCAGCTCGGGCTGGCCTCGAACCGCTGTTGCTCAGAGCTCAAACTCTTGAGCGAGCTCTTAACCAACTGAGCCATTCAGCCGGCCCCAAAGCTGCTTTTTAAATCACCAAGGTCAAAGAAAAAAAGAGGCAGTGCCTTCGTGGAGGCCATGGGAATGTGTCTCTCTGATGCCAGGGGCCTAACTGACTGAGGGGACAGCGGTGCTCAGCATCCATCCTGATCCTCAAGCCCTGAGGCTGCTCCTAGCCAGTGCCTCAAGGACAGGGAGGCGGGCTGTTGCTGGGAGACACAGCACTCAGGACTCCCATTGGCTTTGCTGGAACTTTCTGAGAACTGCACTGCAGTCTGAGACTCTTCCTTCCAGACTTCCTTCCTTCCTCTCACAAGGGGGGCTCAGACCACAGCCCTGAAAACGTGGGTTTAAGGTCAGGGGCTGCTCTAGAGGGCGCTGTGGGCATCTGCCGGGTCCACGGGAGTTCTGCAGGGCTCCTAGGAGGATGTGGTCTTCAAGCTGAGTCCCAAAGCCAGGAAAGCGTGTCAGGCAGAGAGAAGGGGACAAAGACACCTGGGAGCTGGGACATCCAGGAACTGAGGTGTCGGTCTGGCCAGAGTTCACCCTCTCATCTCTCAGAATCGAGAGTCAGTTCCCAGAGGAATCCTGCAGGAAGTAAGTCCCAGAGCTCAAAGAAACAAAGGGTAGTGTGATTATTATCTGAGGAAGGACATTCCATGGTGTGTCATGTTAGGGGGAGGGTGTTTCTGTCTCACTCAGCCAGGGGGCTCGAGGCCCTCGGCCAGGTCAGTGCTGGGCATAGTAGGTGCCCTGTGTCTGCTGAGTGTTCTAGGGGGACCAACAGGCCCACTTGACCAGCATTAAGTGGTTTCTCAGGACATGGTATTTTCAGTGCTAAAGCTGGGACCATCCTGGGCAGGTGGAGCTGGAGCGGTCCCCTTACGCTGGCCGAGTGCAGGATTGATTGGTCCTGTCCTGGGCTCAATGTCCTGCTGACTCCTCCGGATGGAGTCAATCCTACAGGGAACCTCCTCTGCTGCCTCCCGAACCCCTGGTTCAAAATCTGCGGATGCCCGGTAGGCTGATCCTTTCTCAGACACTCTTGCCCACATCACCCATGTCTGTCAACTCTGCCCTTTCTCCTAAAGTGACTGTACCTCCTGTGCCCTAAAAAGCATGTCTTCATCATTGCACTGGATTCCAGTGGTAGAGTAACATGAACACCCTCAGCTCTATAATAATTTGCTGAGTGCTCACTCTGCACCAGGCACTGTGGTAAGGACTGTACATATGTTATCAGACCCTTTCAAAAGGTGTGCCTCACCTGCATTAATAGGCAAGGACATTGGTAATAATGATAAAAGAAAAACTAATACTCACATTGAGCTCCTGGAGGTCGGAGGAGGGTCTGTGCCATCCGGGGCCCAGCCCAGGGCAGAAACACACTCACACTGAACAAGACCCTAACTTGCAGCCCTCCCCTCTCCTCTGCCACAACCTCAGTCCCTCACCCTCTCTGGGCACTGCCAGCTCTTGGGACTGGAGACGGCCTGAGTCACCTGGCTCCACAGATAGAGAGGAGAGCTTGTGTGCTGGACAAGAATATGCTTAACCAGACTCAGTGCCCCGGGGCTAGGGCTGGAAACCAGGGTTGGGCTTTTGCTGCAGGGCACTGCCAGGGCAGGGGGTGCTGTGTGTGCCCAAGAGAGTCTGTGGGCACAGGAATGAGCAGTACACTGCGCCATCCATGGGGCAGGTCTGTTCTGCTACTGCTGAACCCTTGGTGCCCGCCCAGGATCAGGCCCCAAACAGACTCCTGGGGAAAGGTTTAGAACACTGGCTTTGGTGTCAGGCTGACCTGACCCGAGGCACGTCACTCACTTCACCTCTCTAAATGTCAGTTTCCCTATCTATGAAATAAATAAAAAGATAATTCATGAAAAGGACTTCATTAGTGCCTGGCACATAAAAGGTGCCCAGGAAATGATAGATGTTAATAATAGAGTAGGCCCTTTATGAATATTCATTGAATTAATATAATATGGCACATGGAGATAGGTGTGTGTGAACTCACTCATGTTTGCTGGCAGGGCTGACTCCTCCATCAGTCCTCCTCAGGAGGTATCGTGCTGAGGGTCCATGGAAACTGTTTTAATTTTAATTTATTTTAAAATAAGAAACAAAGAGAATACAATAATAATGAATTCAGCCTGGATGATATTCATTCTGTATATCAACACAGTTGTAAAATATAATTATTTGGGGCTGGCCGAGTGGCGCGATGGTTAAGAGCTGGCTTGGGACACCAGAGGGCCCCGGTTTGGATCCCATATATGAGAGCCAGTGACACTGCCCTCCACAGCTAAGATGCTGAACAACAGCTCAACCTGGAGCTGGGCTGCCATGAGTCGCGGCGTNCTGTTCCCATCCCCCCAATTCCCCAATAAAAATCTTAAAAATAAATAAATAAATAAAGCAAAGATGAGTCAGGGAGGGAGGATAAAAGCTGGACTGGGGGAAATTTGAGGGTTAGGGTTAGAAAGAGTAGAGGGGTACAGGGGCGCAGAGAGAGGGAGAACAAAGGAGGTGAATGAGTTTAGGAGATAAAAATAATGGGGGGCCCCCAGAAGTGGAGTGACCTTCAAGTATGTGACACAATACTTAGGTAAGTGAGGAAACAGTGCCTGTGCTTGGCTTATACATAATGTAGTCATTCAGCCAACATTTACTGAGTACCTACTGTACGAACATGGGCTGGGAGTAGGAGATGACTGGGGAGGCAGCTGGATGGGATTGAGATGCAGAGCTACAAGTTCTAGATTAGAGGCAAGGGCAAGGGAGGGACCTACATCCAGGCTGCAGTCAGGGAAGGCTTCCTGAAGGAGGAGACTCACATCCCATACTGAAGCCAGGACCAAGCCAGATCCCAGGGGCCCCAGGTCATGCATGTGGCAGAGTGCACTTACAGTCTGGTGCAAGTACCGGGTGAGTGAAGCTCCAGCCTTCTTTCTCTGGAGGGACCCCACCAGGTGCAAATAGATGGCTGCTGCATTCCTGAACATGCTTCCTAGAGTCATGGGGCACTGATGACTTCTCCAGGGGCAGAGGAGAAGAGGGTAAAACACCCTGGCCAGGAAATGGCTCCAAGCTCAGGGCTTGGGTCCCACACTCACAGCTCTATAGCTCTAATAATAATAACAACAATATGGGCTAGTATTTATTGAGTGACCACTGTGTGCCAGGCATGGCAATAAGTGCTTTGCTGCAGGATTATCATCCCTCAGTCCTCAAAACCACCCTGTGACCCTGTCCCCCACCCCATAAACCAAGGGGACCCTTTAAAAACATAAATCACCTCTAATAAAAAAATTGATCCAGGGCCAGCCAAGTGGCGCGTTGATTAAGAGCTGGCTTGGGATGCCAGAGGGCCCTGGGTCGGATCCCACATGAGGGCCAGTGACACTGCCCTCCACAGCTAAGATGCTGAACAACAGCTCAACCTGGAGCTGGGCTGCGGTGAGTCGCCAGCAATGACAGGTGGATTGCCATGGGCTACCGTGTGTAGCCAGCAGCCAGCGTGAGCGGCCAGCAACTGCAGTGAGCGGCCATCCAGAAGCCGGCGACTGATCTGCCTCGCCCAGGAGGAGCGTGGTGATGGTGCCAACTTGGGCCGGTGGGGCAGCGTCCTCCATGGCTGGACTGAGGAGCGAGGCTATGGCAGCTTGTCTGTTCCCCTTCCCCCAATTCCCCCCCAAAAAAATTGTTAAAAAAAAAAAGAAATTACTATCAAAATATTATTTTAAAAAAATTGATCCAGGTGAAGATCAGAATAGCCCCTAACAATCACAGGGAGAGTAAAGCCCACATCATGTGCTGGTTCTGGAAACACACACCACCTGCAAATTATTCCTGTGCTAAAACCAAATCTTAATCAGATAAAGCCTCTGGGTCACTAAAATCCAAGGGACAGAAGAACATGGTAAGTGACACCATTGAGATGCAATCAACAGATTCAGGCCAAAGGAACCTCTGTAGGACAAATGACCCTGTTTCTTCAACAAATACAATGCAAGGCCAAAAACAGTCGGGGCACGATAGATGAAAAGAGACCTAACAGACATAAATTTAAACAGTAAATGCTTTGAAAAAGAAGAAAAACATTGGAGGACTCACTGCACAATTTCAAAGCTTACTAAGAAAGCTGCAGGAACCAAGAAAGTGTGATGCTGGCATAAAGATAGACATATCAATCAATGGAATAAAATTGAGAACCCAAAGATACACTTTCACATTTATGGTCAATTGCTATTTGACAAGGGTGCCAAGAAAAGTCAGTAAGAAAAGAATAGCCTTTCAACAAATGGTGCTAGGACAAGTGTATATCTACATGTAAAAGTGTAAATTTGGACCCCTACCTCACATCATACACCAAAATTAACTCAAAATGGATCATAGACCTAAATGTAAAAGTTAAAATTATAAAACTCCCAGAAGAAAATAGGCATAAATCTTGGTGACCTTGAGTTAGAAGATAGTTTCTTATATACAACACCCACAGCACAAGCAATGAAAGAAAAAAGATAAATTGGACTTCATTGAAATAGAAAACTTTTGTGCCTCAAAGGATACCATTAAGAAAGTAAAAAGACAACCCATGATATGAGAGAAAATATTTGCAAATCATAAATTGGAATTTCTTCAAACATATATAAATGGCTGGTAAGTACATGAAAATATGCTCAATGTTATTAGTCATTAGGGAAATGCCACATTAAAATTCCACTTCACACCCACTAGGATGGCTATAACAAATAAGATGGATGATTACAAGTGTTTTGAGGATGTTGAGGTATTAGAACCCTTGTACTCTGCTTCTAGGAATGTAAAATGGTATGGCTGTTGTGGAAAACAGTCCAGAAGTTCCTCAAAATGTTAAACTTAGTGTTACCATATGACCCAGCAATTCCTCTCTGAGGCATATACCTCAGAGAAATGAAAACATGTCCACATAAAAACTTGTACATGGGCCGGCCAAGTGGCTCAGTTGGTTTAAGAGCTCGCTCAAGAGTGCGAGCTCTGAGTGACGACCGAGTGGCGCGATGGTTAAGAACTGGCTTGGGATGCCAGAGGGCCCCAGTTCGGATCCCATATATGAGGGCCAGTGACACTGTCCTCCGCAGCTAAGATGCTGAACAGCGGCTCCGCCTGGAGCTGGGCTGCTGTGAGTTGCCGGCAACGGCGTAGGCTGCGGCCCGGCTCCATCTGGAGCTGGGTTGCTGTGGGCGTAGGCTGCGGCCCCTGTGGCAGTGGGTTGCCATGGGCTACCGTATGTAGCCAGCAGTCAGCATGAACGGCCAGCAGCTGCAGTGAGCGGCCATCTAGAAGCCGGCGACTGATCTGCCTCGCCTGCTCGGGAGGAGCGTGGTGATGGTGCCAACTTGGGCCGGTGGGGCGGCGTCCTCCACGGCTGGACTGAGGAGCGAGGCTACGGCAGCTTGTCTGTTCCCCTTCCCCCAATTCCCCAGCGCTGTTCCAATCTCCCCAATTCCCCAATAAAAATCTTTAAAAAAAAAAAAGAGTGCGAGCTCTGAGCAACAGCAGTTTGATGCCCAGCCCAAGCTGAGCTGCAGCTGAGCTGAGAACAGGTGGCAGGATGGCTCAGCTAAAAAAACAACAAAAAAAACTTGTACATGAAGTTGTAAGGAGCATATTCATAATAATCAAAAAACGGAAACA
>NW_017731353.1:2999166-3000711 GCF_001890085.2 Hipposideros armiger
TCTGTCTCGTGTCTGTGAACGTGTGGGTGTAGTGCGGACAGTTTCCAGGAATTCGAAAGGGAGGAAGAACCAATTGGGGGGTCCCAGCTGAGGGCAGGAAGGGCACAGGAGGCCACGTGGACTGCCCTTACCCAGCAACACCACCAGGTCCTTGACATCGGCATTAATAGACAAGGACTTGCTGTTGTTGTGGGCATGTTGTTCCTGAAAGCTTCCAGCAGGGGGCTGGCAGAGCCAGCCCTGTGTAGACTTTGGGCTAGCTGGCCCTAGAGCTCCACACATAGAGGCACAGGAAGACTTGCATGCCTCAGGAGGGGACTATGGCCTCATGTCATTAAAATGTGCAGCCACTAAAAGGAATGAGATCACCCCGGCATTCTGACATGAAGAGATATTCAAATTACATGAAAAGTGTTGATTTCAAAACTTACTGCAAAGCCACAGCAATCAAAACAGTGTGGCTCTGGGGCCAGCCGAGTGGCGCGTTGGTTAAGAGCTGGTTTGGGACACCAGATCTGAGCAGCAGGACCCCGGTTCAGATCCCACATGAGGAGGGCCAGTGACACTGCCCTCTACAGCTAAGATGAACAACAGCTCGACCTGGAGCTGGGCTGCTGTGAGTCGCTAGCGATGGCGTAGGCTGCAGCCCCTGCTGCAGTGGGCTGCCATAACCTACTGTGTGTAGCCGGCAGCCAACATGAGCGGCCGGCAGCCGGTGTGAGCTGCCAAGAGCCGCCATGAGCGGCTGTCCAGAGGCCGGCGACCGATCTGCCTTACCCCGGAAGAGCGCAATGATAATACCAACATGGGCCAGTGAAGTGACGTCCTCCACAGCTGGACTGAAGAACAGAAGGACAGCAACTTGTCTGTTCCCCTTTCCTCGATTCCCCAGAGCTGTTCCCCTCCCCTAATTCCCCGATAAAATCTTTAAAAACAAACAAACAGTGTGGCTCTGGCATAACGATAGACATGTAGACCAACAGAATAAAATTGAGGGCCCAGAAATAAACTCAAACATCTCCGGCCAACTGATTTTTGACAAGGGTGCCAAGACCATTCAATGGGGGGAAAATAATCTCTCCAACAAATGGACAACCAGATAACCACAGGGAAAAGAATGCAGTCAGACCTCTACTTCACTCACTCCATCTATAAAAATTAACTCAAAATGAATCAACGACCTTGATCCCATTCTTGACAATGTTTTGATGCACAAAAGCTTTTAATTTTTATGAAGTTCAAACATAGAATTACCTTAGGACCTAGCAATTCCACTCCTAGATGTGTACTAAAGAGAAACGAAAACATGTTCACACAGAAACTTGTGCATGAATGTTCATAGCAGCCTTATTCACAATAGCCAAAAGGTGGAAACAACCCACATATCCTTCAACAGGTGAATGGGTAAATTGTAGTCTATCCATACACTGGAATATTATTCAGCCATAAAAAGGAACAACAGCGCTGGCCGAGTGGCTCAGTTGGTTAAGAGCGCGAGCTCTGAGCAACGGGGTTGCCGGTTCAATTACCACATGGGCCAGTAGG
>NW_017731353.1:3001491-3053194 GCF_001890085.2 Hipposideros armiger
GTAACCCTTCCGGCAGCCACTCTATCCCAGCAGCACCAAACGCTGCGAGTACTTGGCAAAATCCAGCTCGGAACCGGTTACCATGCCCTCCGGCCGTGGCATCTTACCTCTGGGCAGCAACGCTCAGGCATCAGTTACTCACCTCCGCCTCAGCCACTTCACCTCTTGTCACCAAGGGCGCCCGGAAGGTTAGAGCCGTCCCTGTCCCTTTAAGGGGGCCGAGCTCAGGCTCTGCTACTTCCGCCCCAAAGCAACATGGCGCCAGCAGGGAGAGGAGGAGGTATGGGCGCGGGGATAGCGCCCCTCAAAAAGATGGCGAAGCCCTGGGCGCCGCGTTCGCGCCTGACGGTGACGTCACTTCCGGGGCGGAGGAGGCTGAGTGGTGCAGTGAGGGACAAACAAAAGGAGGCGCCGGAGGGGCGCAGTGGCCGGCGGCGGGACTGAGCGGCAGGGGTCCAGGGGCTGCCTGCTGGGCGGCCGGGCGTGGCGGGCCCAGGTGAGTAGGTGGGGTGGAGAAAGGGGCGCGAGCTGTCACCTCCCA
The DNA here is from genome assembly GCF_001890085.2 of Hipposideros armiger. Lineage (NCBI taxonomy): Eukaryota > Metazoa > Chordata > Mammalia > Chiroptera > Hipposideridae > Hipposideros > Hipposideros armiger. The sequence continues at coordinate 3,002,033 of NW_017731353.1, forward strand.
GAACCCACTCCTACACGCCCCGGCCAGCTGCCCGGTCCTGGGCGCCCCAGGCAGCCTTGGCTCTGCGTGCTGGGGCCGGCTCCCTGGGGCCTCCCGCAGCAGTTCAGTTCTGCCTACGTCCGGGCTCCCTCCTCCCCCGGGTCTCCAGGACCGCACCCTCTCCCTGGTGCCGCGGCGCGCGAGCCCCCTCCCAGGCACCCCGTGCCTCCCTGCGCTCTACATACTGGGAGTTTCCGCCTCGGCTCCCCCAGGTCCCCTTGTCACCCCCTGGGTTCCCCCAGATCCTCAACCCTCCACACACACACCCCTGCTAAGTAGAGGTTCACCTCTGGGGTCTCTTCTTGTCAGATCTTTTTCGTTTTCAAAGGTTTCTTCCTGCTCCCTTCTTGGGTTGCCGGACCCCTCCTCTCCCTTTGGACCCCTCCCTCCTCTTGATCCGGCGGGAACAGTGTCCCGACTTGAGGGCAGGATCCCTAGCTGGGCTCTTGGGGGCCTGTCTAAGCTGGGGTTCCTGGGAAGACCTGTCCGGGGCCTGGAGCCCCAGATCGGCCCGTGTCCTGTGCATCCAGAAAGGCCTGAGGGCCAGATCTGATTAGGTCCGGGCTTGTCCCGCTATCGGTGAGCGGAGATCCAGCAGAGTTGGCTCCCAGGCTGAAGGAGCATTGTCCCGGGTCCTTAGGGTTCATGATGATTCTGCTCCTTTTGTTGACTGCCTTTTCCTTGGTCTGGACTGGAGTGAACCAAGATTGGGCTGGTTCTCAGATGATGCAACTGCTGCCTTTTTTGGAAGGGAGAGATGGTTGGGGGGTGTCCTGAAGCCTCTTCCTGGTGGGGACTTGGCTGAAAGGGTGGAGCAGGCATTCGCCTTACTTACCTCTTCCCCTGCCTTACGCCAGGAAACCTTTTGAGGATGAAGTGTGAAGATGAGGAGAGAGAGAGCTAGTGAGGGAAAGGGAATTTGGGCCTAAATTGTGGAGGAGGGATTTGGGGGAGCAGAAAGCCTTCCGAGAGCCTCTCCCGCTTTTCTGTTAGGCGTCCCCATAACCCCTGCCAAACTGTATCCTGCCGCCTGAGCAAACATACTGGCAGACAGACAGACTGGAGGCAGAAGAAAGAGGTCTGCTCTTGGTGATACTTCCTGTGGAGAGGATGGAAGAGTGGGAGTTTATTCCGAGGGACTGGGCAGTGCCTGTGGCTCAGTCACATTGGCATTGCCTTCATGAAGGTCAGGTCTTCCTCTGGCTCACCCGGGAGGCAAGGATAGGTGACTTGTGCTGGAGGACTGGCCTTTGGATAGAAGCTGGGGCATGAATGACATAGCCTCTGCCTCCCTGTCTTCCCAGTTTTAGAGATTCTTTGGGGTTTGGTCTAGTGCCCCCCTGCTCTCCAGGGGCTGTGGGACAGAGCAGGGGCCCAAGAAATGTTTGTGACTTCCTCCCGGAAATCAACCAGATACTTTTGTACTCCATCCCTTGGGCATACCCACTAGGAAGCAGTTTCCTCTGCAAACTTTGAGTGGCCTTGCTGGACAGTAGGGGTTCCTGAGGGTTGCTCCAGTCGGTCAGAGAGAGCTCAAGGAAGTGGCTGGGCCTTAATTGCTGCCGGCCTGGTCTGAACCTCGTCTGTAGGAGTTGGAGGAAAGGAATCAGACTGATTCCTGACGCCCTCTCCTGAGAGTGGAGGTGATTCTAGGTTTCTACATGGGGACACTGAGGCACAGGTAAATGGTATAAAACATCATGAGGAGTTGGGTGGGATGGACGTGGGACACTAGAGTCCAGCACACCGTTTCTCCATCCCTTCATTCATTCATTCATTCATTCATTCATTCATTCATTCAGCCATCCTTTAGTAAGTACCTTGTCTGGTCCACAAGTGGTGCTAGGAGAACACAGTCCCTGGCCTGGCCTCCTCTGAGGTGCAGTCTGAGAGGAGAGGTGAACAGGAAAACACTGATACAGCTTAATGACAGAAGTACTAGAGGAAAGAGGAAAGGCATTAGCTCTGGGTGAATATGTAGGGGATAGTCACTGTGTATTTCCTGAAAGAGGAAGGACTAGAAGAATCAGCGATAGGGAGCCCAGAGGCCTGAATTCTGGTCCTGGCTCTGCCACAGGCAAATGACTGGACTGCCCAGCGGGTATCCCTCATCCTTACTGAGGAGGGCGGGGCTGGGTGGGGGTAGAGACTGGCTTAGATGATGGCTTCTGTGCTTTTAAAGCTCTAGGTGCTTTTCTGCATAGTTGCCATCACCCCGTGTGGGATTGATGGGCTATTGTTTCCCTGTGAGGCTGGAGACTGTCTTCTGCGTTTTTCCTCCCAGCACAGTGCCCTAGCCCTGAGTAGGTATGATAAACACTCAGTGACATAAATGGTTGGAAGGCTCCACAGTCCCTCCTAGAACCGTTCAAGCCCCTTTGTCCCTTTGTCTGCCTGCACCTCCCCCCCACACACACACACACCTTCCTGCTAACTCCTGCTTATACTTTAGCATTCCCAGTGGTTGGGCCACATGCCCAGTTCCCCATACCCCTGTTCTAGTCTGATCACACTTCCCTCCCCACTCTGCTAACTTGTCTTGTTCACGCTTGTGATCAGCTCTGAGCAGAGTGCTGACATGTAGGAGATGCTCACTAAATGCCTCCTGACTAATAGGTGATGGTCAGGTTTTGTGTTGGGGTCCAAGTCCTGTGTCTGGGCTGAGGAGTTGTCTTGGCCTGCTCTCCCCGCTATAGTGTATCTCTCTCTACTCCCACCTCCAGACCTGGTTCTAGGCAGGCTGAACCACTCAGCATTCTCTAGATGTCATATTCTATCCCCTCCAGGCAAACATGTGCTGTTTCTTCTGCCTGGAATGCTCTTTCTCCAACTCCTACTCCCTCAGCAGTCAACTCAGGCAACACCTTTTCCGGAGAGCCTTCCCTGACCGCACCGGTCTGCGTCTAGTGTTTCTCCATGTTCCCATAGCTTTCGGGCTCCCCCCAGCAGTGTCCTGGGCTCTCAAGAGCCAGTTGTAACTGTTGACTTGGCATCTCCCCCGTAGACTGTTTGATTCTCTCTTGTCACCCCAGAGCCCAGCTGAGGCCTGGCACCGAGCAGGCACTCAAAATGTTGACAGCACAGCGGGCAACTCTGATAGTCACACACATCCCTGCTGACAGTAGCTCTTGCTTTCTCACAGGGAGGCAGCTTCCATGGAGCGAAAGGAATGCCAGGACCCTGCCCAGACAGACGTGGGCCAGCCTCAGCACCGACAGCCAACACGCAGATAGCAGAGCCGTCCACAGGGTAAGGACTAGGCCCCGCCTTCCAGACTAGCTGTGGCCTCCGCTTAGGTGCCTTCCCCAGCCTGGGGAGCAAAGGGTGGTATGTTCATCTCTATAGTCCTTTGCTCTTCTCACTGTAGGTCCATGGCCTCTAGGGCCGGGGTGGCAGAAGACAGAATTCTTCCTGCTTCTCCCGACTCTGGCCACCTAAGTAGTATGAGGTTACTGTATTCTTCAAATGCCAATGTTAAGTTTCATTGCCAGCCTCTGCTTTATCTCCTTCAGCCCAGATCTTGTCAGTCTGGGTTGTTTTGAATGCTGCCTCGTGACCACATATCCCCAGGCATGTTCCATGGAACACCAGTTTCTTTGGTCACGGTGGGAAACAACAGCTTCTTACTCTTGCTGCAGGACTTCTCAGAGCCTTGAGTGCATTGAAATGAGCATGATGAGTCTCTGAGAGGGAGCTAGCAAGTTGTGTTTCTCCACACTTATTTCATCATGTGGGTGGACCTCTGCGGGCTGGGGTTCCTTGGCCTAGTCTTTGGAAAACAGCCCCCAAAGGCAGGAGAGTGCACTGGTGAGGACCGACACTTTGTAGTCACACCTGAGTTTGAGTTCTAGCTGCCTCGTGCTCCGTGAGTGGCTGTGGACCAGTTACTGTACCGCTCTGAGCTTCAGTTTCCTCATCAATGAAAAGGGGATAATGTTAGCACCTTACCTCCCTTTAGAGTATTTTGAAGATTAAATGTGTTGACATAGGGAAGGCACTTAGAGTGTGTGTCCCAGACATGTTTCCTAATCATAGCAGCTGTGCGTATAGACTGCTTTATAATTCATAAAACAACCTTTATCAGTGACCTCCTTTGATCATTTGAGGAAGCTCAGGCAGTGGCCTATATCCCCCGTTTACAGATGTGGAAACTAAGGCTCAGAGGGAGGAAGACAGGGACATGCGCCTTGAACCTGTTCCTGGAATCCTGGGCCTGTGCTCTGTGCCAAAGGCCTCCCTGCACCCACTTCCCACCTCAGCTTTTTGTTGAGGAAGGCCTGGCCCTCCCCAGCCTGGATTTTAAAAGAAATAATTATCTTATGTATTATTATTATTATTATTATTATTTTTGTAATCACCAACATAGTTGCATGTTCATTATGTTTTTATAACGTTTTGGTTTTAATGTCATATAGAAAGTGAAAGTCTCCCATGATCCCCATCTCCAGAGGTGTGAATGGGGAAAGGTATATTCTTCCACATGTTTTATTACCATTTGCTTATTTATCTACAATGAAGTCCTGTTATAGCTGCTGGGTCACAGCTTGCTGTTGCTTCATTTAACGGTTTCCCTTGGACCACTTTCAAGCGAGGGGAGGTCTGCGAGTATGCATCTGGTCAGAGAGTCCTGACACTCTCCTGGTTCTACCCCCATTTCTCCCCTCCCTCACCATGCTGGAGTTTTTGAGCAGCAGAGGGAAGTGGAAAATGCCTGGTGTGTAATCTTGTTGACTCTCCTGTTTATTGGGACAAGGTCAGCAGAGCTGGGCCCTGCCCTGTAGGAGTTTCCTGTTGGTTTTGAGGAACTCTGTCCTGCAGAGAGGCAAGGCCTGCACTGAAGTGTCTCTGGCCTGCGATGAGCAGGAAGCAGCAGGTCCTACTTATCTGAGATCAGAATTCCTCCTCCGTGCCAGGGACAGCGTGGCGGGAAGGGCATGGGCTGGCCTGAGAGGTTTGGCCTCCCTGTCCGCCTGAAGCAGGGCTGGGTTGGGAGTGGAGGGGGCGCACATGAGTTGTGTTTGCCTGAGTCTGGCCCTGACTCAGTTTACCCTGGCAGTTCCTGGGGGAAGCCTCGGTCTTGATCCCCTGGCGATGCTCCTTTCAGGTTTTAGCTTTGAGGGTGGGCAGGTAAGAAGGAGCTGCCCTGTGACCTGGGTCTAAAGATGCTCTTCTGGGGCACAAGCGACCTCAGGCTGGGTTTTGGCAGGAGGGATTTCGGGCCTGGCAGCCGGGTTTTGTGGAGCAGGGAGAGTGTGGTTCGACAGGATCAAGCGGGGAATGAGGTCTGTGTCCGAGATGTCTCCCTCACCTGGTGGGGTTCTCATTCACTGGCCCAAACCCCACTCTCTCCCATGTTTTCCCCTCTCATCCTTTTCCTGGAGTCTCTTTCCTTCTCGCAGAGACACTTCTGGCCGTCACCTCCAGGAGCTGGCCTCTCTGCCTTTTCCCTCCTTCCAGCAGCAGGGCCTTCAGGTCCTGTGGTCAGCTTCAGTGGCCAGGGTCTGAGCGCTAGGCAGTGTGCCAGGTCACTACATACATTTGCCACCTTACCTGCCACCTATGTGATGGAGCCTAACCGTTTTACAGGCCAGGAGACCAAGGCTTGGTGAGACAAGGGCTCTTGCCCAAAGTTTTACAACTTAGTGGCAAAGCCAGGACTCGAACATGGATCTGTTTGCCTTGACAGCCTGTGCTTTTACCCTACCTCCTGCTTTTCTTTTTCTTTAGGTTCTCGGGCTTGGGGGTACTTCCGAGTCGCCCGAGAGCTTGTTTAAAATGCTGTTTCCAGGGCCGGCCAAGTGGCCCAGTTGGTTAAGAGCTCGCTCAAGAGTTTGAGCTCTGAGTAACGGCGGTTCGAGTCCCGGCCTGAGCTGAGCAGCCGCTGAGCTGCCAACAGGTGGCAGGATGGCTCAGCTAAAAAAAAATAATAATAAGTCCATGGAAAAATGCTGCAATGCAGGCAGCTCAGGCACAGTGGCAGCACTCAGGAGGCCAAACCCACCTGAAATGCACCAAATGACCTTTATGACGCTTTCTAGTGCAGCTTCCCAGGCATCAAAGATCCCAGGCTCCCTTGCTGCCAGGTCAGGGGCCAATGGCTAGTAGTCAGTGTCCTCCCCTATCACACGCCTCCATCAACCTGGGCAGCTACTGGCCACCTTCTTGGCCAGAAGGCACCATGACTGGTGACCAACAGCTGAATGACCCCTAGGGAAATGCCTTAGTGACCAGCACTTGGGTGGCTGACGTCAGCTACACCTCCCGTTGGACCAGCCTTGCCAAACAGCGTGTGTTCATACCAGATAAAGTCCAAAGCCTCCTTAGCCTGGCCTTTGGATCTAGCCTGAATCCAGAGTTTGCAGCTTCCATGCTCTCTTGTCTTCCGAATGTATAAATCCTTTGCTTTTGAATAGACGTTACCCACCTTTGCTCAAGGTGTACCCCTATGTGGAATGCTGTCCAATTCGATCCCCCTGGCAGGACCTAGCTCCAGCTCTGCCTTCTCTCTGAAGCTTTCTGTGTCCGCCCAGGCCCTTCTCTGAACTCAAGAGAGCACTTACTATGCACCTGGCCCCTGTGCTAAATTCTCTAATCTTCACAAAAGGCTACTAGGAAGACATTATCATCCCCATTATCTCCGAAGAGGAGAATGAACAAAGCTCACTCAGCTGAGAGAGCTTGAGCAGGGATTCAAACCCTGGTTCGCCTGTTTCTCAAGTCCAAACTCTTTCCCCCAAAATCCCTGTTTCAGGAGGTGGGTGTTGGCACCTCTATCAGCTCCTCTGCCAGCAGAAGACCATCTGCCCATGGGGGCAGGAGCCATGCCTTGTCCAGCTTCCTCCCTGAATGACAGCTTGCAAAGGCAGGCAAGGTGATTTGGGGTTCCCAGGCTGCCATGTCACCTAAGCCAATTCTATGCAATAAGTACACTGTGTTTCTCAGAAGTGGCACACTTGGTATTTGGGGTGAGTCAGTTCTGTATTGAGCTTATCTATCCAGTGCCTAGAAGGATGTATAGCATTTCCGGGCTCAAAATGTCAGGAGCTTCCCAGTTACCGAGAGAACACAAACCATGGCACCTCTGGAGCAGGGGCCTGGGGAGGGGGGACCATGCCCAAGCAAGACCAGTCTGTTACATGAACAATCATGGAAGATGAAAGCTTGAATTTGGACTGGGATAAAATGATCCCGGCTCCACTCTGAACTAGCTATGGGACCTTGGTCGTGCCATTGCACAGCCTCTCTAGGCTTAGCTTCCTCATTTGTACAATGGGGACAATAACAATGCAATCATCCCTAGAAAGCATTTAGCACATGCCCTGGCCCACAATACACTTTTAATATTTAAACCTATAAGGCTTTCCATAAAGATTAGTTAACCAAGCAGGACAACAAAATCTCTTGTCAGAGAATGAATCCCAATTTTTGGGGGGCCTGGATTATAAAATCAGGGAGTCCTACTCTTTGGAGATGTGGAAGGTTAAGTGTGGAGTGTTGGGTGGGAAGTCACAGATGTTGCCATGTGGAGTCCTTCTCCAAACTGAAGGTTTCTAACCTGCGTTGTTTCCTGTCATGCCAGTTACCTTCAGGTAAGTGTGTCTCTCCTTGAGCCTCCAGCCACATCATTCCTCCTTCTAGACATCCTGTGCATCTTTCAGTCACAGATTTAAAAAGTCACCCCCTTTGAGAAGCCCTGAATTCACTTAGGGTTCAGCCACGTGCTCCCTCCATTGTGCTCCCAAGGCCTGAGCTTCTGCCCACCGCAGCGCTCATCACAGATGCTAACTGCAGGGTTTCTGTCACCCTCCAAGGACAGGAACTGTGTGTCTATCCTGTTCTCCACCAGATCCTCAGCCTCTGGCAGCTCAACTAGCACACCGTAGGTTCCCCAAAGTATTAATGCTGATGATCCCAGAAGGCTGAGGGAGAGACCAAGGATCCCAACCTCTCCCAGGAAGTGAGGGAGTGAGCCCTTGTGGGGACCCCATTTGGGCAACTTTCTTAACTTCTCTGTGCTTCACTTACTGGTTTGTAAAATGCGGCTAATCTGCATGTAAAGCACAAAGCAGGACAGGTGGGAGCCCTCAGTGTCAGGCCCTGGAGTAGTGGTTGTCAGTTTTATAGGTGGGGACATGGAGGCTCAGGGAGGGCCGTGCCAGGTCCACAGTCTCAAGGCTGGGAAGGGACAAGCCTTGGACTCCAATCTGGGCCCTTCTGGGCCCCAGTGCTTGCCTCTTCATTCTACACTTCAGGCTGTCTCCTGTTTGTCCCGCTTGGTCAGTCAGTGAACAGCCAATAAACAGTTACTGGATACCTGCTGTGTGCCAGGCCACACGCTGGGTGTTGTATGGTTGGTAACAAAACAAGCTTCTCCATAGGGAGTGGATGAGCCAGAACTATGGGCATTAGTGTAAAATTCTCCAGGGCTCAAATTCCAGCTTCAAATTCCACCAGCTGACAGTGAGATATTGCTAANAAAAAAAAAAAAAAAATTGCTGTTTCCCCTGGGCTCACCACCACAGACCTGCACTCAGAGCCTGGGGGCTGGGCCCAGGGACCTGCACTTTGAAGTAGCTCCCCAGGGTGGTGGTCTGCAGACAACGCCGGGAAACACGGACCAGGGCGACTCTTTCAGCCCTGGTCCCCATGTCTGGTGATGGAGCCCCTCTGCCACCAGAATTGATGCCCTTGGTGTAGATGCTGGCTGAGTTCCCCTCAGGAAGGATTTTAGTGACCTCCCAGTATGAGGGGTGAGGTGCAGGGGGGCATTTAACCTTCCCTCGTCAAGGATCTGTGGGGCTGAGGTTTCTAGAGTAGCTTTTACTCCCAGCCACAAACATCCCCTGCTACCTCTCCTGATGTGTTTCTACTGCATCTCATAGCAAGATCTACATTTAAACATCTCTTGAGGGCTTAAAACCTCAAAATTAAATAGATGGCTGCAATATAGCCTCATGCCTGGAGCAGTGTTCGCTGGAGTAAAAGTGGCTGTAAAATTCCACGGCTCTCACATGCTACCTGGACATTCTCAGAGGCACTGCTGCCACTCACGCTCTCTGACAGCCGGCGTGTTGACAGATGCACTGACCAGGGGCGGGGCTGGGCGGCGCGGGAATCCTGTAAGACACATCTCCCAGCTGGTGTCCTGGGTCAGCATCACAGGGGGCAGCCCCCCTCCAGCCCAGAGAGCTGGGCCCCAGGCCTCCTTAGTCCCAGTTCCCTGGGATCTCAGCAGAAGGTGTATTTGCAGCCTCCCTTGGGCACTCCTGCCCACATTTTGTAACCTGTCCAGGAAGGCGGTGCTGCTATTCATAGCAGATTAAGGCCTGTCTCTAAGGCCCCTTTGCCCCCACAGGCCAAGACCCTACGCCTGGCTTCTGGGCCCAAACACAGAGCTGGGCTCTCTTCCAAAGTTTCCTTAAAGCTGTACCTGAGACACCAGGGGCATCTGAGTATGGCCTCCTACGGTTCCCTACAATGACCTTGTTTCCAAGCCCCCCTCAGGAAAAGGGGTTCTTGTCCTGGGAAGCATCTCCAGGGGTCTGGGTGCCAGGGTGGGCCCGGGAGACCTGCTTGCCTCTGAGGCAGATTAGCACAATGGAAAGTTAGATCTGCGGTGATGTTTCCCACCATCTAGCTTTGTGGCCTTGGGCAGGTCACTTAACCTCTCTGGGCCTCATACCCATAAACGGATTGATAATACCGACTATAATCCTAACAGCAGCAGCTAACATTACAGAGCCTAACTACACGGCAGGTACTGGGACAAAAGTTTCTACGGACTGCCTCCTTCATTCCTCACCACCACCCAATCAGGAATAGAGTCGTCAGCCCATTTTACAGATGAGGAAACCAGAGCCCTGGGATGTGAAGTGTCTCTCCTGGGGTCACAAACTGGAGCCATCTTATTGGTTTGCATGGAGATTGGGAGCTGAGGCACAGGAAGCCGGGTGCAGGGTGCATGTCGGTAACTAGCAGCTCTAACACCGGCCTGGTAGGGTGGGAGGGGGTAAGCGCCCACCTCCAGCTTGGCCTGTAGCTCCTGTGTGCTGGCTCACAGTGGGGTAAGTCCCTCACCTGTCACCCTTTACCCCAGAAGGCAGGCCCCGCCCTTGCTTTTGCAGGAGGATGAGCCTGTTTGAGAGGCCCAGCCCCCGTGTGAGAGCAGTTTGGAGCTGAAACTTTTCCCCTCCCCCTCTAGCCCGGACTGTCTCCCCTCTTCCTTTCCCCAGGAAGTGAGGGTGTGCCCTTCTACACAGGGAGAGTGCCAAGCCAGGCAGCGCCCCCAGCTCACAGCCGCTGACTCATTCCAGCTGGGTGTGGGGGCCTAGAGGGCAGTGCCCTGCGATTGGGTGTGGGGGCTGTGCGCACCAGATGACGAGGTCACCTCTTCCCCCTCCTAGCTCTGGGACCAGATGAGGCCTGGGCGTGCTGACCAAGGAGCAGATTCACAGGCCCAGAGCCCTCCTGGGACAAGGCCAGTGACCCCGTGTCTTCCTGGGGCCTCTTGAGAATTACCCTGCCCCCTTCCCTGGGAGAGTGTTGGAGGGACAGCCTTCCCAACTATGGTGGGGGAGGGCAGCCAGCCTCCCACATCCCCTCCTGCCTGGGAAGTTTTCCCAGCCTCTCTGTTTGGGCTTCAACAAAAGGCTCTCTGTGCCCTGTTTACCCACTGCCTTGCCTGCTGCCTCCGCTCAGGTGTGGAAGCCAAATCTCTGTAGCCTGTAGTGGGGGCTGGAGCGTGTTGGGTGGTCTCCCTCTGGGACTGAGGGGGCAGTGAGTCATTTCCTTGACTCCGTTTCTGTCTGTAAGAAGCATCAGAAAGAAATCAACAACAGGAATCAGGCTTCACACCTGAGGGGTGGTTCAGTGAGCAGAATGCTGACTCTCCACCCCCATCCCCTCCTGGGTCCCGAGCTGGGAGGGACTCCAGAAGTTCATGGCTCTGTGAGTCCCAGGAGGTTCTGGGGGCCTGGTCTGTGCTGTAGGTATTTGTATTTGCGGCTCAGCTCTCACCTGGGTATCTTCCCTTCCCCGAATTCTGGGAAGGTTTTCTGCCATGGCAGCTGGGTTGTGATAACTATAGTGTGCCTTCCTCTATGCCAGACATTGGATTGACACATACACATTGTCTTTTTTTTAATTCTCACCATAAGCCTCTGAGATAGGTATTGTAATAGTCCCCTTTTACAGTCGAAACTGAGACTCAGAGAGGAAGTCATTGGCCCCTGAGCTCACCCACTGAGGCGTTGCCTCCCTGCAGTGAGGACTCCGCCCTGATGAAGGGTGCCTGCTCCCTGGCCAGGGCAGGCAGGAGCGAGCCGCCCTTTTTCCAACACAATAGATGGCGGGTACTTCTCATAAAGTCTTTTATAATTCTCAGAAACCACACAGTGAGGAAAGCCTTCTGGGTTTTTCCCAAGTATTTTTTTTTCCAACTTGTAAAAGTACCAAATTTAAACACTAGAAGAATGTGTAACATAGACAGCCCTCTACCGTCTTACCGTCCAGATTTAACCATATGTAGTTCTGTGGATAACTTTCCAGATTTTTCTATGCATACAGTAATAAGTTTGTTACTGGTAAGTTTTTAAAACAAGAAAGGGATCATACTCCCCCCCCCATCCTTTTTATTGTGGTAAAATATACATAACATAACATTTACCATCTTCACCATTTTTAAGGGTGCAGCTCAGTGGATTAAGTACATGCACATCGTTGTGCAACCATCAGCTGCATCCGTCTCCAGAGCTCTTTTCAGCTTCCCAGACTGAAACTCTGTCCCCATTAAACACTAACTCCTCATTATTCCCTCCCTGAACCCCCTATGAACTTGACTCCTCTTGGGACCTCTTATCAGCGGAATCGTATGGTATTTGTCCTTTTGCAGACCATGCATTTTATATACTGATTAGCATCTCTTCTTTTTATTGTTTGTATTTTTTTATTACATAATATTGGTTGGCCATCTTTTGGGTCACTGTATACAGATCTATGAGGTAGGTAGCATTGTTCTTTTTATTATTTATTTGGGTCATAGAATAAGCGTTTATTCTCAGAGCACCGGTGGTCTGAGAAGGCAGCAGGTTAACACCTCCAAAAACTGCCTTCAGCGTTGTTCTTATTTTAAAGTTGTAAAAATAGAGGCTGGGGCTGAATCATTTGCTTGGGGTCATGGAACTGTTTCATGCTAGAGCTGGATTTGAACCTGTGTCTCTCTAATTCCAAAGCTGTCGTTCTTCGCACTCCCTGAGATCTGCCTGCCACCGAGGGGAGGCTGGGGGCCCTCTGGGTTGCTTACCTGACTCCCCGGAGCCAGGGGTGCTCCAGTCCTGCCACGGGAACCTGGACCTGCTCCCTGCCCGCTTCTGCATCCCCCTGGGGGTGGGGCAGGTTAAAAAGGGGTGATGCTGCGTCTGCCAGGATCCTCAGAGATCACAGGTGCTGCTGTGCCAGTGAGGAGCAGGCCAGCTGGAAGAAGCCAAACCTGCTGCTCTGGCAACTGGTCCGGTAGCTGCTGCCTCCAGCTGAGCGTGGCAGGTGTGAGGACCAGAGAGAGGGCCAGGCGGGAGGGGGAGAAATGGATGATTGTTTTGGTAAATTGTGTATGAAATGTTTCAATTTAAGCACACAGAAAAGTATAAAACTAGAACAAATATCTTTTATCCAGGACTCAGCTTTGTCAGAACTTAATTTTTGCAATAATTGCTTCAGATTCTCTTTTTCTCTCTCTCGCCGGCTCGCTCTCATTATTTCGGGCACAATTGAACTTCTTCCCCCCACAATTCCATTTTTTTCCCTCTCTAGGTGAAATTATTAACTTGATTTTTGGCTCTCCATGCAGGTTTTTATACCTTCACTACACTTGGATATATATGTATGTTATATGATGCATGTATTATTCTGTAGCTGGTTTTTGGCTCAACACTGCTTTTAAGGTCTATCCGTGTTGCTACATGTAGCTGTACTGTAGTTTACTCACTTCCATTGCTTTGCATTCCATTGTATAATTAGAGCAGTTTATCCTCCCCTCATGGATGTTTAGGTTGTTGCTCAATTTTTGCTGTCTTGTCGGTGGCTTCACATGTATGTGTAAAGCAACCCTCCAAGATCTGTAACTCAGAGGGAAATTGCTGGGTTGTGAGACCTGTGCACCCTAACCCTGCCTCTGGGAATGCAACATTTTTGCCAGTTGTAGGGGAGTGAATGGCATCTGATTATTTTAATTTGCATTACTTGATTAGTCATGATGTTAAGAATGAGTTCATACATTAATTTCCATTTGCATTTTTTTTCCCTATTCATATATTTGGCCTTTTTTTTCTACTAGATTGTTTTTTTCTTATGTTGGTAGGCGTTCTGTATTTATTCTGGATGTTAAACCTTTGGTAGTTAGGAACATTGACAATATCTCCTCCAAGAGGTGGGCTCTTTTCACTTGTTTTTAATTATTTGATGTGTATGCATTTTAATTTTAATGTGATCAATATATCAATCATTTCCTATAAGGGTTTGTACTTTTTGTGACAAGAAATCCTCCCCTGTCTTAAAGACAGTAAGATGGTCTCTTAGATTTTTCTTTTAAACATTTTCAAGTTTGCCTTAGGTCTTTAATTCATTGGGATTAACTCTCATGTAAGGAGGTAGTTGAGGCTATGCTCTTTTCATGTGAATAACTGAGTACCAGCTCCATTTATGGACACCCATTCTTTCCCCCTGACCTGGAAAGCCAACACTATCAACTTGAAGTTTCCAGAAATTTCGGGGTCTGTTTCTAGGCTTGCTCTTCTATTACTTTGGTCCCCATCTGCCTGTATCCCAGCACCACATTGTCTGAATTCATGTAGCTTTGTAGTAAGTCTTAATATCTGGTGGCGTGTCTCCTCCCGCCTTATTCCAAATTGTCAGCTATTCTTGATTCCTTGGAATAGTGATTTTTAAACCTTTTTTTCTTGATTACGTAAGTGACATATGCTTATAATACAAAACAGAGGTAAGTTTGGGGTGAAAAAGATTATAAACAGTTGTCTAATCTCACTACCAAGATTGTTTGAATGTATATGTATATTGAACATATATAAAAACTTATTTGAGGAACGGTTAGTCTATCACAGTTTTGTTACCATGTCAAGTCATCAAGTGCTTTGCTCTAACGTGTTTTCATTACTTCATTGCATTCTATCACCTGACCATTTGATAGGTGCTTCATCAGTCACCCAGTAATGGGCATCTGGATTGTTTCCAATTTTCCTGGGGTGTAAATCACATTGTGATGAACATTCCTGTAACCGAATCTTTGTTCTAGAGTCTTTCCCAATCAGTTGCCATCCTTTCTCCCACCACCTTTCCTTCCCTGGGCTCAGCCCAGTTCAGTAAACCTTTACTCCCCTCTCTACATTCCAGGCTCTGCACAAGGGATCAGATGAGCACTGCTGCCTTGTGGGGCTCTCAGCCTTCCCACCCAACCCCCTCTGTGGTCTCTTGCCCTCTGCTTCCGAGCTTTACCTGGTGCAGACAGGGTCTCCCACCTCGAAGGTGAACGTTGACCCCTGACCTCTAGGAGGGCACAGTCACTAGCTTAAAGTGATGCATGTGTTCTGGAAGGAGAATTAGTTGGACCAGAGCTCAGGACAGCAGGGCACATCGCCTTTTGGTCTTTTCTCAGCCGCCCTGATTTCAACCCTTAATCTTTGTCCTCTATTCAGGATCCTCTCCAAATTCTCCATCTCTTGGGGCAGAGGCCTGACCTGGGCCAGCTCCCTATCTCCCTCCTGAAATCACCCTCTTAAAGCTGCAAAAGAACACCGGATCCCCACATCCAAGGGCCAATTTTTTCTCTCTTTTTTTTTTTTTAAGATTTTTATTGGGGAATTGGGGGGATGGGAACAGTGCTGGGGAATTGGGGGAAGGGGAACAGACAAGTTGCTGTCGTTTTTTGTTCTTCAGTCTAGTTGTAGAGGACGTTGCTTCACTGGCCCAAGTTGGCACCATCATTGCGCTCTTCCCGGGCGAGGCAGATCAGTCGCCGGCTTCTGGACGGCCGCTCACTGCGGCTGCTGGCCGCTCACGCTGGCTGCTGGCTACACACGGTAGCCCATGGCAACCCACTGCCACAGGGGCTGCAGCCTACGCCTTCGCCGGCGACTCATGGCAACCCAGCTCCAGGTTGAGCTGTTGTTCAGCATCTTAGCTGTGGAGGGCAGTGCCACTGGCCCTCATATGTGGGATCCGAACCGGGGCCCTCTGGCATCCCAAGCGAGTTCTTAACCATCGTGCCACTCGGCCGGCCCTTTTCTCTCTTTTTAAGGCTGTATTTATTTTAAATTCTGTACTGTTCTTCAACCACAAAGATAATGCATGCTGGTAAAAATTGCACTTTCCTTCCATTCTGCCTCCTGTTCCGAACGCCTCCCACGGTGCAGGGCATGTTGGTCAAGGGTTTATGAAAATGGGGTTGTATTTATTTATTATTCTGGATCTCGCTTTTTTCCAAAATGGCATGATGTGCAGAACTACTTCATTCCACTGAAAAGGCCCTGTTGCATTCTGGTGGCTTCTTTAACGTACCAGGATGTGCTATGGCGTGCCTACTGTGTGCTGGGCCCTGCCTAACTCTGTCTCTTTGCCAGGTGTCTGCAAGCCTACAGAAGGTTTTCTTCTTCCATTTCCTTCCTTCGTGCTCTGTTTCTGTGCATGTTTATTCACTCTTCGTGAATCTGTTGGAGTCAGGATTGCCCTGGAGGGCCAGGCCCGAATCTGTTTTAGCCCCATTCCACAGATGAGGGAACTAAGGTTCAGAGAGGTGAAATCACCTGCCCAACGTCACTCCACTACTGAGTGGCAGAGCCCAGAATGGCCCCAATGTCCCTCCACCTCTAAGCTTTCTCCCCACCTGTCTGAGGTCCTCCACAGGCAGTTTGGGAAACCTCATTTCTATGACTTCTTTTTGTTTGTTTTTTGTTTTTTGTTTTTTTTTTAGCTGAGCCATCCTGCTACCTATTGGTAGCTTAGCGGCTGCTCAGCTCGGGCTGGCATCGAACCGCTGTTGCTCAGAGCTCAAACTCTTGAGCGAGCTCTTAACCAACTGAGCCACTCGGCCGGCCCTCTATGACTTCTTGATAGAACTTGCCAGGGCATCTGAAACCAACCCCAGTTTATGGATGGGGAAAGCAAGATGCCGAGCGGGACAGGAGTCCTGGCTGCGCCCACTCCTGCCTTATCTTGCTTTGAGGTGCTCTCTGAATTTATCAAACGCCTTCTGTATACTGAATACTCCTGTCCCCAAGGAGCATCTGGTCTCTCCCAGGTGACAAGGAGGTCGAGGAGAATTGACACCAGCCCAGCTGACTGCCCGTCCCACTCTACACTGAGCGCAGTAAAAGCATGAAATTCCACCTACTCGTGCCAGCAGCCCAGGGAGGTGGCCTGCCCACTGTGTTTGTGCACAGCCTGAGGCCAGGAGCTGTGGGGAGCTTGCCCAAGGCCCACCTCCTTGAAGCTCTTCCCAGCAGGATGTTGGCATCCATCTCACCTGCTGTGGCCACAGCTGCCCCTGCCGACACACGGGGTCTAGCTATTCTGTCTCTCTCATCCCTTCCCACACTCACACTGGACCGAGATGCTCCTGAGGTGGGGGACACACTTTGGTCACTTTTATTGCCCCCACAGGACCAAGCCAAGGGCTGAGCAGAGTTCAGGATGTGCTTCAAGACCAAGTGTTGCGGTGTGTAGTGAGGGTGAGAGCCAGGCATGCCGGGACAGAACGAACTGGACTGTTTCCTGCCTCTCTGAGCCTCAAGCTCCCTCACCTGGAAACGGAGCTGTGAACAGTTCCCACCTCAGAACCAGAAGCCAGGAAGACACCGTGTGCAGAGCTTCAGACAGCAGGGGCCCAGACGCACCTCCTCACTGTGAGACTGTGTGTTCTCCAGGCTCCCCACTCTGAAACAGTGAGCGTGCAACCACATCCTGCTTGGTCATAAACCGCCTCCACCCCCCACGCCAGGCATCCTGCGATGGAGCACTCATTCTGGATTCTCCAAGGCAGGCTGTCACAGGCCCTCAGTCTCACTCTCTCCTTTTGGCCCCTCCTTTCCGGTCCCCAGTCGGCTGCGCCCCTGGATGTGGACTCAGGGAGCCAGGAAGGGAGAGATGGGAGGGAAAGCCGGGTGTCTCAATGTCCGGTGTCTCAGCTGGAGGCTGGCTGCATGATTCAACAGGCTCTCCCCTGGAGTGCCACTTTCCCGGGAGTGTGGGTGGTGTGAGGAGCCAGCTAGCTGGTCATTAGAGGGCCCAGGCCTTCCTGTGAGGCAGGCACTTCTGGCCTGTCATCCTGGCCTCACCAGGAGAGCTGACATCTGGGCTGGAGCCACTGGCCCAGGGCACTGGGTGTCTGCTGGCCCTGCGGTGACCTGAGCTCTGGGAACCCCAGGGCGTAGGGTAGCTGCACTCCTCTGCTCAGTGTCTTGGTACCGCTAGTGTGTGGAGCCTCTGAGCAGGTGGAGAGCAAGCCCACAGTGCAATGACCCGAGCAGGGAGGTGGAGGGATAGGCTGGGCCTTAGTCTCTGCTCTTGGTCTCTGCCCTCAATAACAGAGTGATGCTGGGCAGCTGACTTCACCTCTGTGAGCCTTAGTTCCCCCAATCGGTGTAATGGGGCCAAAGATAGGCCTCTCATCTGGGCATCGAAAGGATTCCATAAGGGCAACCCCATGGTAAGGACTAGCCCAGTGTCTGGCACGCATCCATCTCAGTGGCCTGATTTCCTCACAGGGTCCTGGTTTGCTTTCCTCCTGTCCTCCCCACCCATCCCAGAGTGCCCTAGAAGGATGGGACAGGAAGTTTGCAGGGAGGCCCTGTTTTAGGAAGGGTTCATTACCATTGTCATTATTTATATTATCAGTAATCAAAATAAGGTGCCCCAGTTTCATAACCTGGGCACTCTTGTTCCTCTCCCAAGAGAAACAGACCCATTTGTCAAAAAACAAGTATTTAAACCTTGGTTTAAAATCTAGATTAGAAAATAGGGTATAAAGTAAAACCACAATTTTATTAAAAAGAAATATACACAGAAAGGACTGGAAGGTTATTATTCATTTAAAAGCTAACAGTGGGTAACCCTGGGTCATGTTTTTTCAGGGGATTTCAATTTTGTCCTTATGCTTTTTATATTTTCCCGGCATTCTCCTGTGAGCATCTAGTACCTTTTTCATCACATTACGTCTTACACACCATTCATTATAAGAGCAGTGTACCTTGACAGGTTGACCAAGGACAGGATTCCTTCTGCACCTTGATTTTGTTGCGCATCTCCTGTATGTCACTGGCTGGATTTTCTGAATGTGGCTTCTTATCCAGGGTTTCCCAAAATTGGCTAATCATTAGTGTCACCCAAGTCACATATTAAAAAATCAGCTTCCCCGGCTCTACCCAAGACCTGCTGAATTGGACTCTGGTGGGAGAACCTGAATTTCCTTTTACACACATGTGGATGTACACAGAGATAATTTTTCATAAATGCATACGTGTGATCATGTGATCCAGCTTCAAGAGAACAGCCTTGTTTTCTTGTCCTCTTGGTTCCTTTCCCAGGAACCTGTTGTTACACCTACTGTGTGTGTGTCCTAGGTTTCCCCCAGTGCTCGCGGAATCCTGTATGGACGTAACTATTAATATATGCACACACGTAGGAGTTTTTAAACTTCCCTATTTGTTTTATAAAAGTGAGTTCATATTAAGCCCCCTCTTCTGCATTTGGCTTTTCTCACATGTCACAGAAATCTCTTCAGGTCATTGGAGCAGCTTCGTGGCACCTGGTTCTGAGGGAACTGGGTGTCTTCAGTAAGCCCCTCTGGTCAATCCGAACATTAAGAGGATGGGGTCTAGACGGGAATCCCCCAGTGCTCTTGCTATAATTCAGGGGGTGCCCTGGGAGGCCACATTAGCGGCCTGTGCACATGGGCCCTCACTTCAGTGCTCAGTCTTCCTGTCTGTTAAATGGGGAGGCTGCCTGCCTTCCCCCATGGTGGCGTCTCAGCCACCCGGTTGTTTCTGGAGAAAGGCTGATCCATGGGCTGGCCCATGAGTGGCAAGGCTGTGACTCCCCACCTAGACTCGAGGTAGAATTTTGGATAACAGGTCCATTGTCTCCTTCCTCTGACCCCTGGGTCCCAGAAAGTCAGGCCACCCTGCGGTAACTCCCTCCTGTGGGTCCCTTTCAGGTTGAACCATGATTCCAGTGACAGAGCTCCGCTACTTTGCGGACACGCAGCCAGCGTACCGGATTCTGAAGCCGTGGTGGGACGTGTTCACCGACTACATCTCCATCGTTATGTTGATGATCGCGGTCTTTGGGGGCACGCTGCAGGTCACCCAGGACAAGATGATCTGCCTGCCTTGTAAGTGGGTCACCAAGGACTCCTGCAACGACTCGTTCCGGGGCTGGGCAGCCGCCGGCCCAGAGCCCACCTACCCCAACTCCACGATCCTGCCGACCCCTGACACGGGCCCCACAGGCATCAAATATGACCTGGATCGGCACCAGTACAACTATGTGGATGCCGTGTGCTATGAGAACCGTCTGCACTGGTTCGCCAAGTACTTCCCCTACCTGGTACTCCTGCACACGCTCATCTTCCTGGCCTGCAGCAACTTCTGGTTCAAGTTCCCACGCACCAGCTCGAAGCTAGAGCACTTTGTGTCTATCCTGCTCAAGTGCTTCGACTCGCCTTGGACCACACGGGCCCTGTCAGAGACAGTGGTGGAGGAGAGCGACCCCAAGCCAGCCTTCAGCAAGATGAACGGCTCCATGGACAAGAAGTCATCAACGGTCAGCGAGGACGTGGAGGCCACTGTGCCCATGCTGCAACGGACCAAGTCTCGGATCGAGCAGGGCATCGTGGACCGCTCAGAGACGGGTGTGCTGGACAAGAAGGAGGGCGAGCAGGCCAAGGCGCTGTTTGAGAAAGTAAAGAAGTTCCGGACCCACGTGGAGGAAGGGGACATCGTGTACCGCCTGTACATGCGGCAGACCATCATCAAGGTGATCAAGTTCATCCTCATCATCTGCTATACCGTCTACTACGTGCACAACATCAAGTTCGACGTGGACTGCACCGTGGACATCGAGAGCCTGACGGGCTACCGCACCTACCGCTGCGCCCACCCGCTCGCCACGCTCTTCAAGATTCTGGCGTCCTTCTACATCAGCCTGGTCATCTTCTACGGCCTCATCTGCATGTACACGCTCTGGTGGATGCTGCGACGCTCCCTCAAGAAGTACTCGTTCGAGTCCATCCGCGAGGAGAGTAGCTATAGCGACATCCCCGACGTCAAGAACGACTTCGCCTTCATGCTGCACCTCATTGACCAGTATGACCCGCTCTACTCCAAGCGCTTCGCTGTCTTCCTGTCGGAGGTGAGTGAGAACAAGCTGCGGCAGCTGAACCTCAACAACGAGTGGACGCTGGACAAGCTGCGGCAGCGGCTCACCCGGAACGCGCAGGACAAGCTGGAGCTGCACCTGTTCATGCTCAGCGGCATCCCCGACACTGTGTTCGACCTGACCGAGCTGGAGGTGCTGAAGCTGGAGCTGATCCCGGACGTGACCATCCCACCCAGCATTGCCCAGCTCACAGGCCTGCAGGAGTTGTGGCTGTACCACACGGCCGCCAAGATCGAGGCGCCTGCCCTGGCCTTCCTGCGCGAGAACCTGCGGGCGCTGCACATCAAGTTCACGGACATCAAGGAGATCCCACTGTGGATCTACAGCCTGAAGACGCTGGAGGAGCTGCACCTGACAGGCAACCTGAGCGCCGACAACAACCGCTACATCGTCATTGACGGGCTGCGTGAGCTCAAGCGCCTCAAGGTGCTGCGGCTCAAGAGCAACCTGAGCAAGCTGCCACAGGTGGTCACGGACGTGGGCGTGCACCTGCAGAAGCTGTCCATCAACAACGAGGGCACCAAGCTCATCGTCCTCAACAGCCTGAAGAAGATGGTGAACCTGACGGAGCTGGAACTGATCCGCTGCGACCTGGAGCGCATCCCCCACTCCATCTTCAGCCTTCACAACCTGCAGGAGATCGACCTGAAGGACAACAACCTCAAGACCATCGAGGAGATCATCAGCTTCCAGCACCTGCATCGCCTCACCTGCCTTAAGCTGTGGTACAACCACATCGCCTACATCCCCATCCAGGTGGGCAACCTCACCAACCTGGAGCGCCTCTACCTGAACCGCAACAAGATTGAGAAGATCCCCCCGCAGCTCTTCTACTGCCGCAAGCTGCGCTACCTGGACCTCAGCCACAACAACCTGACCTTCCTCCCCGCCGACATTGGCCTCCTGCAGAACCTCCAGAACCTGGCCGTCACGGCCAACCGGGTGAGTGGCCTGGCTGTGGGTGGCTCCGCACGCTGTGGCCCGTGGGGAGGGGTGTGTGTGCTCGGGAGGCCCAGTGTCTTGGGACCTCACCTGTGGTTCCCAGAAGTGCCTGGAAGGAACTTGTTGAAAAGAGAGTTCCTGGGCCTCACTACAGACTGGCCGAATCAGGATCTCTGGGGTTGGGAGCCTGCCTTGGCCACAGAACACTGCAGAGTTCTGCCAGGAGGGATGGTGTGGTCAGGTGGGGTCCGTCCCCAAAGTGCCCCCATACGGGTTCCCCATAGGCAGGGATGTGCAGGGGCAGGAGGTCCCAGGCCTGTGGTTCTCTCATGCTCTTGGGGCTGGGTTATGGGAGGCAGGACTTAGCCTAGAGCTGGCAATATTTTCCTCAGCTTGTCCAAGACCAGATTTGGAACTGAAGAACCAATGTGGGCCCACCAGGGACAGACGCCGTGTGGTGGCTGCTGCCCACTGAGGTGAAGCCAAACTCTTAGCACCAAACTCCATAACTCCTAGCACCACTCTCACCCCTCCCCTCTGCATTTGGGGGGCGTGGAGGGCAGAGCTGGGCTTAGCCGGGGCTGACTTGTCACCACATGCCTCTCTGGAGAGGAAATAGTGCAAACCGTTGCAAACGGTAGTGTGGGAGGCCACGCTCTGGAGACGCCCTCGGGACCGCTGGCAGTCCCTATCGGGTGGCACCTGTGCACTAGCCTCTCGCCTGGCCTGGGAAGCAAGGGCCCCTCCACAGAGGCAGGCGGGTGGGATGGAGGGCAGGTGCGCCTGTGGCTTTGTGGTCTGGCCTCTGCAGTGGAAACAAAGTCACAGCCTCTGGGAGGACCTCCCTCTGTCCCCTCCTGCAGGGAGGTTGAACTTGGAAAGAACGGTTTTCCCGTCCCTACTTTTAGGGTCGAGACTCATAGTGAGGTGGGTAGCGATGGGAATCTGGAAGTCCGCGGCCAAGGGCTGGGAGACCAAGGGGGGCCCTGATTCAGCCACCACCTCTGCGCCCTCATCGCAGGCAGCAGCATGGAGCAGCCCCGTCGGTTAGAGAGCACCTGCTCCGTGTCAGCCTGTGCAGGGCACAGCCCTCCAGCAGCCCCAGACACGGAGGCAGACAGCCCTTGAAATGCCCCTGCCCAGGAACGGACACGCCTTCTCCAGTGTCACTCAGATTGGAGAGTCCAGGCACGCCAGACCTCAGACCACTTAGAAGCCCCCTTCCCTTCCCCAACTGACTCCCCTGACTGCAGACCAACCTGTGTCCTCCATATATCAGAGATGGTGACAAATCCTGTTCCCCTCCCCCAAATCAAAACGGTGTGTATGTGGGAGAGTGAATGAGGGAGGTCAGATGCCGGGTTGCTTCACTCTGGGGAATTTGCCCCCAGAGCCTGGGGCCCACCCATTGATCAGGAAGATTGGACTCCTAGGGAGAAGCCATGTTTGGAGAACACCCAAAACCCCAACCTTTCTTTACTATGTGTAAGGGGGACCAGGTGGCTCTCTCAGAGCACAGTGTGGGGCCAGACTGCCCCTGGAGTTGGGTCAGATGTGGTCATCCCACAAGCCTTTGGAACGCCTGCTCTGTCCTGCTCTGGCCGGGAGCTGTTGAGGGCACGGGGCTTGATGGGCCCTCCTACCAGGTGGAGGGGATGGCTAGCTTCCAACCTGGTTCCCTGTTCTGTCCCCCACCCCCAGTGCCTCACCCCCAGCATGCCTGTTAGGTGGTGCCTGTTGGCTGAGGTCACTTCTCAGGAAAGGAGTTGACGGCAGGCAGGCACACTGTCCCCAGGAAGGAGACCCTCTGACACCCTGTTGCTTGCACTGCTTAATCATGTCCTGTCCCCGCCCCTGGAATGCCACAGGCCTTATAGGGAAAATAGCTCACTTGGGCCAGTCCTAGCCTGGCTCCCCCTCTTAAGCTGGGGCCTGTCTCCTTTCCTCTGGGGTTTGGTGGTTCCTTGTGGGCCACCTTGGCCTGCAGGTAGACAGGCAGGGGTGGATATGGCCCCGCTCAGGCCCTTGACTACTGTTTTCCGAGGTTTAAACTCATGCTAAGGAATACCTTGATAACTCAGTCATTCATTCGTCCACTCATTCATTCATTCACTGATTTGGCAAGTGTTTTGTGAGTACTCCTAGCCTGGAATGGGGTGCTGGGGACACAGGGACAAACAAGGCCCACAGGCTGCCCATCCTGAGCTCACCATTTCTTGGGGAAAGACAAGTAACCCACAATTAGCACAGTGCGACAGGAGCTACATTGGGGCATGAGGTTCCTGGGAGTGCAAAGTGGCCTGACCTCAACCCAGACTAACCCAGGGCTGGCGGGCTTCCTGGAGGCAGGGACGTTTCACTTGGCCCTGAAAGATGAGGAAGAAACAGCCAGGTGAGAAGAAAGGGAGGGTCTAGTAGGTTCTGTCCAGGAGTAACTGAAAGCAGCTGGGGAGGAGCAGTGAGCCACTCCTGCAATTTGGACTTTGAGGGCAGGGGTCAGGCTGTCCACTCGGGCTGGTAGGGGCATCCTGTTCTTCCCACTTCCATTTGAATGATTGTATTTTTGTTTATTTCACGTCCATTCCCCTTGTCAGGCCGTAAGCTCTCACGACAAGGACCTTGGCTCTTTCGTTCAATGCCAGACATGTAGCAAATGTTCACTGAATTCTTGCTGATTGAGTGGATAGAGGAGCAGGCTGACTTGCAATTTAGAGAGATTGCTCTTGCTGCAGCGTGCAGGGGTGGTTTGGGGGAAAAAGATATGCGGTGATGGGGTTATAGAGACCGTATGCAGCAGGAGTGGGGAGGGGCATGCCTGTACTGGCAAAGACTGCCAGGGATGGGGAGACATGGCGGATTTCAGAGACTTTGGAGGTAGAACCCACAGGAGGTGGGCTGGGTTGGATGTGGGGAGGATGGGGGTTGTCTGGGGTGACTCCAGGTTTCTTACTTGGCTGCCTGGGTAGATGGAAGGTCATTGACACAGGATGCCCGAGGACGCACAGGTTTTCAGAGGAGAGGGTGTGCTCTGTGTGAGGTGTCTGGGGCCCTGGGACCTCCAGGGACCTTGTCGAGTCATCCTGAAGCTCAAGGTGTCATCACCCCAGGTCTCACGGGTGAGGAGAGATCCTTGACAAGATCACCAGGGAGAGGATGGAGGGGGGAGAAGCCTGGCTTGAGCCTTCCGGATGGATGGCGGAAGAGCAAGGCCAGACGGGAGCATGTGGCCTCACAGCTCATGGGGGAGTCAGGTGAAGGGAGAGCGGGTTGAAGTCCAGTGGATTTCGAGTGACAGTTGGTGGCTTTGGCCAGAGAGTTTCAAGGGTGGACGGACGCAGAAACCAGATCACAGTGGACTAAGGAGAGATGGCGTCTTTCCAGAAGGTTTGTAGGGAAAGTTAGAGAATGATGGAGCAGCTCCAGAGGCTTCTGAGAGGGTTGTCTCTTTTCAAAGACCAGGTAGACTTGAGACCACTTCAGCGCTGATGGGGGGCGCCACTGAGGTCCCTGAGAAGGTGAGAGAGAGCAGGATTGGGGGTGATGGAAAAGGACTTCAAGCCTTCAGTGGACAAGGGACACCTGGGGAAGGAAGACAGGTCTAGAGGACAGGGGTGGCCAAGGCAGAGCACTGAGTTGCTGAAGGTACCTTCTTTTCTCTCTCTCGAGCCTGGAGAGAGCTCACTGGCTGGGGCAGGGGGTGTTCTGGGTGGGAGCTCTCAGGGAGGGAGCTGTGCATGTGACTCCCAGCTCTGCCACTCACTGGCTGGAGCCTTTCCTGCTGCCCTGACCACTGTTTGTGTCATCATGGGTGGCAACTGTGGTCCCCCCACAGGGGGTGTCTGGGAGGCTCCTGTCCATCTGCTCTCACCTTCATGTCCCTGAACTTGTCCCTGCTGACCTTGACCCACCCCTGCCCTATTCCTAACTGTGGGGCACAGGGGTGGCGATTTTGGAAGCCCACATCAGGAGTCTCCTTTAAAACAGCCAGTGTCCCTCATGGCGTGGCCTCTGGCTGGCCACGGCCACACTGATTTTCCTGTTGGGAAGGACAAGTTCCTGTTCCAAAAATGGCTGTGAGGTGGAGGTCCAAGTCTGCCCAAAGGTCCTCTGCCACAGAAGATCCCAGCGGAGGGGTGTTTCTAGTCCAACCTTTTTAGTCTACAGATGGGGAAACTGAGGCCCAGGGAGGGAAAGGGACTTGCCCAGGGTTACACTGCCAACAAGCGCCATATTTGGCAGAATGGGGCTATAGCGGGGCTCTGAGTCAGAGGAAGCCAGGCTTACATCCCCTCTTGACCCTGCCTGGCTCTGCACCCTTGGACACCTTTCTTTTCACCTTTTGGTTGCTTTTCACCTTTCCAGGCCTCAGCCTCTTCAACAGGAAAATGGGGACAGTGACAGAGCAACCTCAGAGTTCGTAGGGTCCCTCCCGCCCATCACATCTGAAGGACGTCATTTTAGGACAAATAGCCTCAATAAGAGCTCATGTTTCTAGCTGACACAGAAGGACGGAAAGAAGCTGGCGTTTATGGAGCCCTTCCTGTGTGCTGGGGGACACAGCGTGTCCCCACTTGGGCCCCATGTTTGCTTCTTGTTCCACCAACAATGCGAAGAGTTAGCAAAGAGTGTGAGCTGTGGAACCGGGTTCAACTTGGCTTCACCACTTTCCACCTGTGAATCGCTAGGCAAGTTAGCTTCTTCAGGGCCTCAGTCACCCCATCTGCAAAATGGGGAGAGTGTTTATAGAGAGTAGTTCCGAGGGTTAAATGAATTAATGGTCTCAGATTGAGCCCTGCCCATGTAGTGAACTGCTAATGAGTGTTGCCTGTTATTCAAATTTTGCAAAATCAGAAGGAGGAGACTCCAAATGGCCAATACGGGGTTCCCTGCACTCATGATCATCCTGTGAACTTGACAGATGAGGAAACTGAGGCCCAGGAAGGGGAAGTGACACAGCTGGGATTCTCGCCCCTATTGGCGAGCTCTCCCAGTTCTCAGCAACATTTAGATGTAGAATTTTCTCAGAGTGCTGTTCTGCTTTCAAAATGGTTCTTAAACCTGGCTCCTGGTCCTCCCTGGGTGCTAGAGAAGGGCGTGGGGTTGGTAGTAGCTGGCTGGTGTGATATGCTCCTTAGGGTGCCAGGTGCTGAGGGACAGTGGGGAACAAGGTGGACCCAGTCCTGCCCTCTCAGAGCCTATGGCCCTGGTGACAGGTGATCAAGCAGCTTGACCATGGAGGAACCAGTGCTATTGGCGGGACATGGGTGCCATAGATTACCCAGGAGGTCAGGGAAGGCTTCCTGGAGGAAGTGATGCAAAGCTGAGACCTAAAGTGTACAGGTGGAAGTGAGCCAGACTTTGGCTCAGATTGTGCTGGTGCCAGGCTGAGTGAGCTGAAATGGGCCTCATAGAAGGTGCCAGGGGGAGGGCAGGTGGGAAGGGGAGCCTCGGGCCCGGAGGCCCTCAGGTCTGAGCTGTGCCCACCTCACTTTTCCCCCTGCTTCTTCTTTCCCCTCTAGATTGAGGCCCTGCCCCCAGAGCTCTTCCAGTGCCGGAAGCTGCGGGCCCTGCACCTGGGAAACAATGTGCTGCAGTCGCTGCCCTCGAGGGTGGGCGAGCTGACCAACCTGACCCAGATCGAGCTGCGGGGCAACCGGCTGGAGTGCCTGCCCGTGGAGTTGGGCGAGTGCCCGCTGCTCAAGCGCAGTGGCCTGGTGGTGGAGGAGGACCTATTCAACACATTGCCTCCCGAAGTGAAGGAGCGGCTCTGGAGGGCCGACAAGGAGCAGGCCTGAACCATGGCGGTGGCCAAGCACAGGGACCACCGGGGGGTCCTCCGGCCGAGGAGCCCAGAAACCCGGGACAGCCAGCCCAGCCTCCGCCAGGGCAGGAGCCTGGGGTCGGATATGAGCTGGGCCAGGGTGACAGGACAGTACCTGAGGGGCTGGCCCCTTTTCTCCCTCTGAGACTCATGCCCCCCAGGGCAGGCGCCTGTTGGGGAGATCAGAGACCTGTAGTCTGTCTCAGAGCGCATTGTTTGGACAATCAGGGCCTTCTCCCTGGAGGCCATCTCTGCCCCCCGAGGCTGAGCCGAAGCCAGAGGTCCAGGGACGTCAACGTAGCTCTTGGTATTTATTTTTGTCCACCCGCCCCCCCCAATAACTTATACATTCCCAAGTATGTTCAGCTCAGATGGGGGGTGTTTAAGGAAGGGGTGGGCTGTGTTTTCCTTTTCCTTTTGTGGCAATACCGCCAGCAATTAGGGCCCACCCAGCCTTGGATAGAGTGGTCCAGGGTGAACCAGCTGTGGGACAGTTGCCCCCCCGGTGGTGCCGGGCTGGGCTCTGGCGGCGTGGTCATGGGAGAGCAGGCCACCAGGGCGAAAGGCGAGGCCTGGGGCTTGCCTCATCAGTTTTAGATTTTTTTTTTTTTTAAGTAAAATTTTTTTAAGCTTTGAAAATGAAGGGTTTGGGTATTAAAAAGAAAAAAAAAGAAAAAAAAAACCGAAAAGAAAAACACTAAAGGCCAGTGAGTTGGAGTCGGGCTGGTGGGGGCAGTGTTCCTTGAACGGAGCATCGAGACACTGAATTGTGTTTCCTTCCCCCGGGGTGCAGGCTGCAGGATGTCTTCCAAATGTGGTGTGACCTTGGTCCAGAGTTCTGTTTGTTCCTCTCCTCCCCTAAGGCGGGGATTTTTTGTGTTGTTTTGTTTTTGGTGTCTTGTTTTCTTTCTCCTCCATGTGTCTTGGCAGGCGCCCATTTCTGTGGCTTTTGGCCAAAGGGAATGTTCTGGAGCTGCCAAGAGGGGAGGAGACGCGGGTTGGCTAATCCCCGGATGAAGGTGCTCCGTCCTCCCCCGCCCCTCACCACAGTGTTACAGAGCCGAGAGGAGCTACCTCGCCTGGGCTCCGCTTCCCCACCTCATGTGTCACGAGTTTGCCCAGTGCTGCCACTAGCCTCAGCTGCTTACATCAACCTTGTCCCCACCTGGTCCTTCAGAAGAGACTATTGGAGGCGGGGCCCCAGGTGGGGAGTTCGCCGCTAGAAGAGCAGGCTTCCCAGGTGCCTGGCACACATGGCCCACTCAGCGCCTGGCGGCGGGAAGCCACCTCACTGTAGATCAGTCGCTGGGGTCCCCGCCTTAGAAGGGTCCCTGCCTTAGATCAATCACTTGGACACTAAGGCACGTTTTAGCGTCTCTCGTCTTACAATTATGTCTATTTGTCCATTTGTGTTTTCTGCGTCGTGTCATTGGGATGTAATCCTCAGAAATAACGCACACTAGCCTCTGACAACCATGAAGCAATCCGTTACATGTGGGTCTGAACTTGTAGACTCGTTCAAATATCAAATAAATCTATAACAGAAAGTAGCCTTCGGAGGCCTGTGTTGGGGCGCGGGGGCCCTTCCCTCAGCTCTCTGAGGCCTGCTGGGCCCTGTGGACCAGTTTGTCGAGTGAGCACTTGTTGTACCTACAAGATAGTTAACTCTGCTCCTCTCCCGCCCTGTGGATGTGAGCCGGACAGAGCGTCTGTTACGTGTCAGGCGTGGGCCCCGGCCAGGCCTTCCACAACCAACATGTTCTCTGCCCACCCCGGCGTGGTTTGGGCCCTCATGACCTTTGATGGGTAGGGGGAGGGAAGGGAAGGCAATGAAGTGGGAGCCAGTCGTCTGGGGTCCTCCTCACAGTTCAGTCATCCCCTGCATGAAACTGGGCAGACCCGTGGCCTCCATAGCTCCATCTGTACAATGGGAATTTCACTCTGCGCTCTTATGGTTCCTTTGTAATTCCAACAGACAGTCCCCTGGCTCTGCAGAGTCGGGGCTGACCTGCTCTCAGCCCCTTTGGGGGCCTGCAGAAGGTGCTGGAGTCAAGGGCAGAGGCTCAGGGAGATGGGCAGAGCTGCCTTAAGATCCTTGATGTTGGGTCTCAGTTTCCTCATTTGTAAAGTCAGGATGGTGCTGGCAACCTTGCAGGATTTTCCTGAGGCTTACTCCTGATAATTATGCAGGTTGGTGGCGTTTTCAGCAGAGGACCTGGCTCCTAGTACCCAATAAATGATATCTTTCTCCTGGACCAGTGAGACTGCGCTGGGCTGATGTAGGGGCCCTGGGACAGTGGCCTTTTGGTGAAGAAACGTGGTTAGGTCTGACCTTGGCCTTAGCAATGAGGCCTTACCTGCTGCTTGGGTACCTCCTCTGGGACAGGCCGGAGTCCTCTCTCACTCCATGGGCTATGACCCCTCCAGGTGACCTCTCGGACCCTGTTGTGGGCTTTCTGACTAGGAGACTGAGCAACTGGGCCAGGTCCCCCTCTAAGTCCCTTCTGGGTCTCCATAGGGGAGGCCTTCCCCTCCTGTCAGGCCTGGCCCCTCCCTGTGAACTCCCATGCCCTCACCCCAGCTTTGGGGCCACCCAGTGCCCAGAGCAGCAATGTTTGATCTGGAGCTAGTTAGCTTTTGGAAAAAACAAACACCACCCGCCCCCCTTCTCAAAGCCTGAGCAGAATGAATGAACAAAATCGTGGGAGGCCCAGCTCCCCCTCTCATCCCCACCCCTCCCCAGGCCCCCCCACCCCGCTTAAAACTACAACTGGTGGGCTTATCTGATTACAACAGCAGTTGGAAATCTTGGGGAAGTTCAAAAAATAAAATGAAAATAGCCTCCCATTCTACCCAGGACAGCTCCTGCTAACTTTTGGTGAATAGTTGGTAGGTATTTACTCAGTGCCAGGCCCTGTGTTGAGCTCATTAATCAGCAGTAAAGCATCTTTCTCCTTAAAAAAGGTATTACTGTGATCCCCAAATTACAGATGGGGAAAGTAAGGCCCGTGTGGGGACTGAACCCAGTCTGCCTCATTGAGCCTCCACTGCAAGGTGGGGTTCCCAAGGTAGGGGATTTGCTAGTCCAGCCCAGTGGACCCTCACTGTACTCCTGGCCCCTGCCTCTGGTGGGTGGCTGCATCAGAAGGGACCAGGACAGCGAGTGAGCTGAGCCTCTGCTGTGTTTCCCACATGGCTCTTTGCCTGCCCTCACCCAACCTAACCCCTCTGAACCTCTTGTCCCTGCAGCCTCGGGAGCCTGGCGAGGCAAGCAGCAACTCCCAGTGCGGTGGCCCAGAAAACACCATTTGACTCTGGGCCAAGGCTTCTGAGGGCCGAGCTGTGTCCCCACGCTCACTCCCGAGACACTCTGTCCCTTCGCCATTCAGAAAGCATTATTTCAGGGAGGGCCAGTGGCTGGTTTTCAGAAGCTGCAGCCAGAATAGCCTGTCGACTGAGCAGGGTCAGCTAGAAGAGTGGGTGTGCATGTGCCATTTCGACCCCCGGCCTCCACTGAGCCAGCCTAATTTGAGACACCAAACATCGTGGGTCTGGGGGTGGGGAACAGGAACTGTGGCTCGCTCTCCTTCATTCTGAAGACCCAAGCTCCCACTCTCTAGCCCCTTCCTTCTTCTAAGATCCCGCCCGCCTTCTTTTTTTTTTTTTTTGAAGATTTTATTGGGGAATTGGAACAGCCAGGTCGTTATCCTTCAGTCTTAGTTGTGGAGGGTGCAGCTACCTCAGCTCAAAGTCCAGTTGCCATCCGGCCACCCGTTGGCAGCTCAGCTCAAGGTGCCGTGTTCAATCTTAGTTGCAGGTGGGCATAGCCCACCATCCCATGCGGGAGTCGAACCGGAAACCTTGTCAGGAGCACACGCTGTCACCAGCTGAGCCATCCTGCCACCTGTTGGCAGCTCAGCGGCAGCTCACTGGCCCATGTGGGAATCGAACCAGCGACTCTGTTGCTCAGAGCTCCAGCTCTTAACTCACTCAGCTGGCCCTTTATCATCTACCTTCCTCTGAACTGCAGGCTAATCTACACACTCCCTTCCATAATCCTCCCAAAACCTAGAGAATTTCAGACCCGGGAGGGGCCCAGACAACTTCCTGAGGACCTTTTCCATCCAAAGCCACTCAGGGCCAGTCTGGTGGGCACCTCCCCCAGACCTACACTGCATTGCCCCCCTCCCCCCAGATGTGGCCTGGGAACTTTCTCATCCGCAACTGAGGGACGGAAGTTGGTCAGAGGTCACAGTTAGTGGTGGCACCTGGACTGGCACTCAGGTGTCCTGTTGGCCCAGCTTCTTTGCCCAGACATTCCTGGAATTCAACTTCTGGGCACCTGGTCAGCAGCCAGCCAGGTGGTTTCTGGAAATCAAGTGGGAGAGAGCCCTGAAAAACCAGGAAGGAGGCTGGAAAGAGCTAATCCTAGATTACCTGGGAGGATGGACCCAGGGTCTGGGCGTGGCGGGGGCAGGGATTGGGTTTTCTCTGGGTAGGCGAGGGTTAAAGTCCTCTGCCACTCTGGGGTTCAATCCACTCACCCTGCCTGACCTTCTTCCTCTCCAGCCTTGGGCTCAGCAGCAGCAGAGCTACCGCGAGCCCAGTCAGCCTCCTCCTCATGGCCAGCTTGAGCCTCTCGCAGCTCCAGAAGGTAGGGGCCTGCAGGATGGGGCAGGGAGGGCCAGGTAAGAGTGGGGAGCTCCTCCAAACCTCTAGTAGTCTCCAGTCCCCCGGAACTCAACCCCACCCCTTGCCATTTTTCAGAAGAGGAAACAAGCCCGGAGTGGTCAGTTCCCACCCACGACCTCTAACTTCTGCACACACAGCCTGGGGACATCCAGACCACAAGACCGGGGTGGGGAGGGAATGTGTGTGTATGTGACTGAAACCCGTAATAATATAGCACCGGGATCAGCCAGTCCGGGCTGGGATCCGGACCTCTGAGCGGGGCGAGGCAGGGAGCAGGGAGTGGGGGGGCGGGGGGCGGGGCCAAGGGGCTGACCGCCTCCTGGAGCCAGGCTAGGGCTCCAGGGTCCCACGTGCTTTCAAAGACTAACTCCCGGGAATTAGAGAGACCTTAGATTTTTAAATAACATGACCCTTGTTTGTTCTTGATAGCAAGAGAAAAAAATGCAGAAAAATACAGAAAAGCTCAAAGAAGGAAATTTTAAACCACCCACAAATTCTTAGGTTGATATGATATCTATTATAGAATCTTTATAAGGTCCATCATAATAGCTACCGCTTATTGCTTATTGAGTGATTGCCATATGCCCAAATTCTCATAATGGTTAGGACACTAATTTGTGCTTGGCTTTTAAAAAAAATCAGGAACATATTTCCATGTCAGTAAATATTTTTTACCACATGATGTTTTTCAGCTGTGTTGTGTTCCGGATAGATAGACCATACTTTGTTGAACGATTCCCCTTACTACTTCTGACTTATTGCTGTCATTAAACAAGCTTCTGTGAATACCCTCATACATACTTCTTTGTTCCCCTATTTGCTAGTCCCCCAACTTCTTAAGAATTCTAGCAGTATGTTTGCAGGATCACTGGCGAGTTAGCTGTGGATGACCCAGTTCCGAAGGAGGCAATTTTCACCTTGATACTGAGATGAGGATTAAGTTTCTGACATGCAGAGCTGCCCAGAGACAAAAGGGCCCGTGGTGGGTGGTCATGAAGGTCCCAACATCCTGTGCATGAGTGGAAGCCAGACCTGAGCATCCGTGGGGGAGGGAGGGAGGCGATAGGGGGTGGGGAGGGACTCAGTAGTTGGAAATCAGACACTTCACAGTGGCTTCAGGTGACTTTCAATGTCCCTGTTCAGGTTAAGACTTTATAACGCTCTGCAAGCAAACATGTAGGTATCCCTTCTCTCCTTATCTTTATCAATAGCCTCAGAGTAAGAGGACTGCAGGCAAATTAGAATCAGCCATCGGTTTTAACTCCCCACTGTCTGCCCACTGCACTCAGGATAAAGCCCAGCTCCTAGCCTGGCCCGGCCCCGGCTACCCCTCTGCCTCCCTTCCACTCCCACCCTCACTCTGCTCCATCAGGCCCCAAGTCCTCATGTTCCATCCTTGCTCAAGGGCTTCACCCTTCCTGCTTCCTGGGTCTGGAATGCTCTTCCCTGTCTCTTGACTCCCATTATCCTGCTGGTCCCCTTTAGATGTCACCTCCTTGGAGCTGCTGCCCTGAGACCCTCTGTCCTTCCCGTCTGGTTTACATTACACTCTTACGCCTTTAGTTCTCTCATTGCCTTCTCCTTCCCTGCACTCAGCAGTTTGTAGTAGTATGTTCCCGTGTGTTGGTTTGTTCGTCGTTTGTTCCATCTCCTTTCCTAGACTGTAAGCGCCAGGAGGGCAGGCATCATGGCTGGCTTGCTCATTACTGAATCTCCAGCTCCTAAAAGCATGTCTGGTACACAGTAAATGCCCAATCAATTTTATTTTATTTTATTGGGGAATTTGGGGGAGGGGAACAGTGTTGGGGAATTGGGGAAGGGGACCAGCCAAGTTGTTGTTCTTCAGTCTTTGTTGTGGAGGGCGCAGCTAGCTAAGGTCCTAGTCCAGTAGCCATCCAGCCACCCGTCGGCATCTCAGGGCTGCTCAGCTCAAGGTGCTGTGTTCAATGTTAGTTGCGGGTGGGCATAGCCACCATCCCATGCGGGAGTCGAACCAGCAGCCTTGTTGTTAAGAGCGCATGCTCTATCCACTGCACAATCCGGGCGGCAGCTCAGCTCAAGGTGCCAAGTTCAGTCTTAGTTGCGGGTGGGCATAGCCCACCATCGAACAGGCCATCTTGTTGTTACACCTGCTGAGCCATCCTGCCACCTTTTGGCAGCTCAGCGACAGCTTAGCTCGGGTGCAGCGTCCCTGGCCCATGTGGGAATCGAACCGGCGGCCCTGTTGCTCAGGGCTCATGCTCTTAAGCCAACTCTTAACCAACGGAGCCACTAGGCCAGTCCCGTGCCCAATCAATTTTAGTTGAATAATGAATGAGATTGTATTCCCATGTGACCCACTCCCACTGGAGGGGAAGGTGGGGTGCACCTCCCCTTCCCCCTCTTCCTTCCTTTATTCCAGCAGCCAATAGTAACTGCTTTTCCCTGAGGTGCCAGACACCATGGCCAGGCGTGGGGACAGAGCAGTGAACAGGACACTTTTTCCTGCCTTCACGTAGCTTTGGGCTTGGGGGAGGGGTCAAATCAGTTCTCCTGAAGGTCTTTTGAGGGCTGGGGGAAACCTGAGTCTCCTTCCTGCCCGCAGTTCCAGGAGGATGGATTCCTGGTGTTGGAAGGATTCTTTTCTGCAGACGAATGTGTGGCCATGCAACAGAGGATTGGTGAGATAGTGGCCAAGATGGACGTCCCTGTCCACTGCCGCGTGGAATTTTCCACCCAGGAAGAGGAGCAGCTGCGAGCCCAGGTAGGTGATGGGAGCTGGGCTTTGATGGGGGCGGTGAGGGGCTTGGTCCCCAGCCAGAGCAGTAGCCTGGAGGTCCACAGCTTGTTCTATTGTTCTGACAACAAATCAAGACCCAGCCTTCGTGTACCAGGCTCCAGGCTAAGTGCCTTAAATGCATATTTCCTTCACTCCTCACTATGAATGTGTAAGGTCAGCAGTACCGTCCGCATTTGACAAGTGTGGAAAGTGGAGCTCGGCTCACTTGTCCCAAACCGCAGGGTTAGTAATTGATAGAGTAAGGATTGGAACCCAGATCTGATACCAGGCCGAGCTGTTTGCTGCTCTGCTGTACCTCCTCTGTAGTTCCCCTGCCTCAAAAGGCCTCCTGTGGCCAGCAGCCCAGAATGAGCCTGTGATTCTGATGGACCCACCTCTGCAAGGCTTATCCCGGAATGAGATTAGAAACTCTGCTTGTTTCGCTCCAGTGACCTAACAGGACTCAGTACAGTTTGAGGTGGGGAAGTTGAGACTTGGGGGGATCTCTTAACCCTTCAGAGTCTGAATTTATGAGCCTGCCTGATCCTGGCCTCCAAGCCACAGCTGTCTGTGGTCCAGCCCCCCCTAATGGGGCTCACTCACACTCGCGATGAGCTCCTGCCATCTGGTGGGCATAAAGGGAATTACAAAGGCCGGAAGTTTTACAACCCAGAGAACTTGGACTCTAGAAGGAAAAAGGGTTACAGAATGATAATTTCTTCTAAATAGTCAGTTTCATTGAAAGCACTCCAGCCTTCCAAGTGGGGGAAAGCAGAGATGGGGGTCCTGTGACCAGGGTCACTCAAAGGCTCTGAGGAGCTCCAGACACCAGTGAGGGGGTAGCAGGAGGATGGGAGAAGAAGCTGTATGTATCTTCATTTGTAATGCTTGTAAAGAGCTCAGCACAGTGCCTGTACTCAGTAGACCCTCAATATTCACCAGTGATCTTGCGAAAGACTTTGAAATGGAAATTCAAAGAAAAAAAAGATCGGGGGGGTGTCCTGTCTAGTTCTCCCTTCCAGCACACCTCTACCTTTCATTGTCTTTGAGTCATTTTACAAGTCTATTAGTTGTATAGAACTGACAATAATGCATAATAACGTACCCAACTGTTCTAGCTCCAGGGCCTGTGTTTTCCACTGCTGTAAGATTCAGCTTCTACAAGAAACCTCCAACAATCTGGGGAGGTCAGTTCTGTTACTATTCACCTTTGGTAGACAAGGAAACTGAGGCTTTGAGAGGTATAGCAAGTGGCCTAGGCCTATGGTAACCAGGCCTGTTTGATTCTTGTGCCTGTGTTTTGAATCACACCATATTGAGTATAAGCCATGTGACTTATTAAGAGGTTTCCAAGAAATTCCATACTTGTAGCTTCCAGCTATGCTTCCAGGCACGCACTTGGGGTTCCCGTTCCGTCTGTGCCTCAGTGGGCAGGTTTGAGAAGCGCCAGTGGTGAATGCAGCCCTGAGGAAGGAGAGGCATCTGAGCCTTCTTCCCTCTCCTCCAGGCCCAGCACTGACCCTGTGATGCTCTCTCAGTCCCTCTGATGTCCCCTCCCCTGCAGGGCAGCACAGACTATTTTCTGAGCAGCGGCGACAAGATTCGATTCTTCTTTGAGAAAGATGTTTTTGACAAGAAAGGTTCGGAGCTGGGGCCCTAGTGGTGGGGGTGCACTGGACTTAGGTATCGGCCCCCCAGGGGTCCGGGGGTGCTGGACCGGCTACCTGGGGGAGGCTAGACTCCAGCTCCTCTGCCTTTACCTGTTTCTTGTGCCACAGGAAGTTTCCTGGTCCCTCCAGAGAAATCCATCAACAAAATTGGCCACGGTAAGCTGGCGCCTGGTGGAAGGGAAGTGGGGAAACTGAGACCTGAAGAGTGTAGGAGTGTTACCCAGAGACTAAAGTAATTTATTGGCCCAGAAAATGGCATTTCTGATTGTAGCACCCCCTCTGGCCCTGCTCTTCTGCATCTTACGATGCTAATCACATGGCACTGGGAAGAGGGGTTCACTGAACCCCCCATGCAGGTGCGCATGTGCAGACGCCTCAACTCTCTACTCCCTGGCTTGGGGATGATCCGGGCCCTGGGCATGGGGGGCTCCTGGGTCCCACTGATTCCTGGAGCCTCCCACTTAATATGTTGACATGGTCCCTATTCTGGGACCCCCTCCTGAAACCAAGCTAGGAAACCCTCTTTTTTTTTTTTTCTTTCAGGATAATACATTATAACTGATTTTGTAGACTGTTTATTTTTAAACAGTTATATCATGGTAGCTTTGTAAAAAAATTGTGGTGAAATATATATAACATAAACTTCACCATGGTAACCATTTTGAAGTGTACAATTCAGTGTGGCATTAAGTACATCCAGCCCTCACCTTTTTTTTATTTTTCAGCTGAGCCACCCTGCCACCTGTTGGCTGCTCAGCGGCAGCTCAGCTCAGGCTGGGAATTGAACCGGCAGCCCTGTTGCTCAGAGCTTGCATTTTTTTTTTAAAGATTTTTATTGGGGAATTGGGGGGATGGGAACAGCGGTGGGGAATTGGGGGAAGGGGAACAGACAAGTTGCTGTCCTTTTGTTCTTCAGTCTAGTTGGGGAGGACGTTGCTTCACTGGCCCAAGTTGGCACCATCATTGCGCTCTTCCCGGGCGAGACAGATCAGTCGCTGGCTTCTGGACGGCCGTTCACAGCGGCTGCTGGCCACTCACGCTGGCTGCTGGCTACACATGGTAGCCCATGGCAACCCACTGCCACAGGGGCTGCAGCCTACGGCCGTCGCCAGCGACTCATGGCAGCCCAGCTCCAGGTTGAGCTGTTGTTCAGCATCTTAGCTGTAGAGGGCAGTGTCACTGACCCTCGTATGTGGGATCCGAACCGGGGCCCTCTGGCATCCCAAACCAGTTCTTAACCATTGCACCACTCGGCCGGCCCAGAGCTTGGGCTCTTGAATGAACTCAACCAATTGAGCCAATCAGCTGGCCCTAACCCTCACCTTTTTTATTGAGGTATAATTGACATGTAATATTTCAACCCTCGCTTTTTGTAGTAAAAATAAAAGCAAATAATGAGAGCAGCTATTCCATGCCAGGCCCTGGGCTGCAGCTGCACATGCGTGAGCCCCGCAAGTCCTGTGGCAGCCCAGGAGGCAGGGTGGGCCTTCTGGTCCCATTGTACAGAGGTGGACACTGAGGCTTACAGGAGACAAATCACATAGAGTAAGTGGCAGGACTGAGATTGCCACCAAGTGATTGGCCCCTTGGAGCCCTTTGTCCTCTGATGAACGGGGAGTCAGGGCTAGAGTAAGCTTCCCAGATGGCTGAAAGGTCAAGAACAAGGTCATGGGTGGAGTGGGGCCTGGGGTGAGGCTGAAGGTCTATGTGGGGCCCATTCCTTGGTTATAAATAAGCAGAAAGCTTACCGTACACAAAATCGGTGAGACTGAAGCCTGAGTCCGGATGCCCAGGGCTAGCGTGGGAGGGATGATTGGGGACTGGCCAGTCAGCTCACCTCTGTCCTGCAGCTCTGCACGCCCATGACCCTGTCTTCAAGTGTGTCACACACTCTCCCAAGATACAGGTGAGCAGAGGTGGGACGAGGGTGGGCAGGGGGCCAGATGGGAGAGTGGGCAGGCCGGCACTGTGACCTCTGCCCCCTTCTAGGCCTTGGTCAGAAGTCTGGGCCTCCAGATGCCCGTGGTGGTGCAGAGCATGTACATCTTTAAGGTGAGCTCCCCGTCCTCCCCAGGCCTCAGTTTACCTTCTGTAAAATGGGCAGAGTATTCATACCAAGCCGCTCCTCACGATGGGCCAAAAACTGCTTCTTAGAGGAATTATTAATATGGGGGAGAACATGTAAAATCAGTCTCCTCTGGCTAAGGCGCCTGGCACTTAGTTGGTTCTGTTAACATTTGGTGGTAGGAGAGAAGGGGGTCCTCAGGACTCCCTCCACCCTTCTTTGGCTATTGAAATGCTCTGTTCCCAGTTTTCAAGGCCCAGCTCAGTGCCACCTCCTCCAAGAAGCCTTCCAGCTCCCTTGGGAAGAGAGGGACCAGTCTCTGGGTCCCAGCATCTCCTGCTGCCCCTCACTTCTGCCTAGTGTTTTGTTAGGCATGTGTGAGATCAGACCGAGAGCACCCTGTTGGGCACGGTGATTTTTCTCCCTGCGGCCCTCCTGGGCCTGGCACACAGTAGGTCCTCAATAGATGGGTGCTGACGAGAAATTCTTGGAGGTGAACGCCTGTGGCCAGGGAAGAGCGTCCCACAAGACTCAGAGCAGCCTCTGCTCCCTCCTGCCCTCCTCTGGTCTCACCTGACCCTTCCTCTCTCTTGCAGCAACCTCACTTTGGCGGTGAAGGTGAGCCAGAGAGCAGACAAGGGCCACAGAGGGAAATCCGGGGCATTCATGGCTGTCAGGTCTTTTGGGGGAGGGAAGGCGCTTGCCAAGATGTCCATAGGGCCGGGAGGAGAAGCCACCTTACATTCCTTCCTGGAATAGTGGAGTGGGAAGGTGGCCCTTGGCACAGTGGTTCCTAACCTGGCCACCACGCCTAGCAGGTTAAAAATACAGATTCCCAGGCCCCGTTCCCTGAGATCTTGAGTCAGTAGGGCTGCCAGGGCCTGGGAATCTGTATTTTAACAAGTTCCTTGGAGGACCGATTCAGCACAGAAATTGCCGATCTAATGCCAAACCCCACTGGATGCACAGATACTCTTTATGGCCTCCCTCCTGGGTGACCACCAGTGACAGGGAGCTCACCCCCTCACAGGTAGCCCTTTCCTTCCTTGCGTGAGCCCAAGCTGGCCTCCTTGTGACCACCTCCCCCATTCAGTCAGAGGACAGTCCCCCGAAGGGATGGCCATCCCATCCCCAAGTCTAGCACCCCCACTTCCTTCAGCCATTCCTCCTCCAAATGTTTTAGAGTTCCCCCTTTCCTCTGGACACTGTCTGGAAGTTCTCCAGGAAGGAAGGAGGCAAGACTAGCACCCCCTTTACTTTGTGGTTACAAACAGAGGTCCTTTGTTCAGTGGTCCTCCGTCCTGGCTGGGCCCCGTATCACGAGGGGTGGGTGTTTAAAATGTGGATGCTTGGTTAGCTCTCCCTCCCATTTCCCACCCGACTCTCCAGTCTTACACCACCTGGTGGATCATCTGGTGGCTGGAGGCGTTGTCCCTGGTTGAGGATGGTGGCCTTAGTTACCTGGCTGCAATTAAACAGTAGCAGCTACTTTTTAGCAAGTAATTACAACATTGGGTCCCATGCTGGCCCTTTTCACACATCATCTCATGGAATCCTCCAGCAGCCCCATGAGGTAGATGATTGTTGGGGCCGCTTTACGGTTTAGGAAATTGAAGCTGTGAGAGGTGAAATCTCTCTAGAGTCTTCGGGCCAGAAAGTGGCCAGGTTCTAACTGATAATGGGAAGGCTGGGCCGGGAGGGCTCAGGATTGGGGAGTGGGATACAAGGCCAAGGAGAGGAGGGGCAGGGCTCCTCACGCCCAGGTGGGCCTGCTGCAGTCTTCCCTCACCAGGATGCCTCCTTCCTCTACACGGAGCCCCTGGGCCGCGTGCTGGGCCTGTGGATTGCAGTGGAGGACGCCACGCTGGAGAACGGCTGCCTCTCGTTCATTCCCGGCTCCCACACCAGTGAGGACACCTGCCTCTCCCTGCCCACTCATACCCTACCCACCATGGGAGAGGAACCCAGAAAAGAGAGGCCAAAGGCTCCACCTTTGTCTGCAGGTGGAGTATCGAGAAGGATGGTCCGGAACCCTGCTGGCTCAGCACCTGGCACCTGCTTCCTGGGGTCAGAGCCGGCCCGGGATAACAGCCTCTTTGTGCCCACACCAGTGAAGAGAGGTAGGCGGGATGCAGAGAGCAGGAAGGCAGGGCCCTGAGGCCAGGCCCGTGGGTCTCTGCTTGCTCTGATCACCCAGCTCACTTGAGGGCTGGGAAGTCACGGGACACTGTGAAGTCAGCAAGCAGTGGGATTAACAGCAATGTCTCCTGAATCAGGCTAGATTCCAGACTCTGCTGCCTCCGGCCCTATGGGCAAATGACTGAATCTGAGCCTCGGTTTCCCCAAATAGAAAGTGGGGAAGTCAGTGAGAGGATGTACCTAAGATGTTCACACAGGACCTGATGCCAGCTATTAGTGCCCCTCTTGCTTTTGGGAAAAAGAAAACTGAGGTCCAACTCAGTGTTCACTGGCGAGATCCCAGCCGACTGGCACAATACGGACAGATTCTGCCTCGCTCTGTAAACACCATGGAACTTGCTCAGGCTTGCCAAGGGCACAGGCCCCCAGCAGAAGGGACCAGATCCCAGGGGAAACTGCATCCAACAGCAGAGCCTCGGACGTTGGGGCAGGCTGCGGGCCTGAGCTTTCAGGAATGGGGATGGGGGTGAACAAGCCACAAAGCTGCTCGAGTCTTAAAGGGCCCTGTGTTCCTTCCTGATCTGCTGTGTCCCCACCAGGGGCCCTTATCCTAATCCACGGAGAAGTGGTGCACAAGAGTGAGCAAAACCTCTCCAGCTGTTCACGCCAGGCCTACACTTTCCACCTCATGGAGGCCTCTGGCACCACCTGGAGCCCGGAGAACTGGTAGGTGGCCGGGAGGGTGTGTCCTGCCTTCCTGAACAGGTCCAGGAGATTGAGGGGGGCAGTGATACTGGCATCTCAAGGTCATCTTGTCTATCCTCCGCAGGCTCCAGCCAACGGCCGAGCTGTCCTTTCCCCCACTGTACACCTAAAGGCCCTTGCAGGGCTGGGCACTGTCCCTTCCCAGGTGAAGCCGTGGGTTGCAAATACCAGTGCCTCGCCCAACCGCCCAGCTGCAACGGGGAAGTCACATCTCTCCTTCTGGGCTTTCCTTCTGCCAGTCTGTGCCTCTCAGCCCTGCAGATGGGCAGGCAAGGGGTGGCAGTCAGGCAGCAGAAGCCCAACTGGATGCCTTTCCCAAGATCTGTCTCCCCTCTGCCCCCCAACACAGCCTCCCCCTAGAGGCAGCCTCTTAGCAACAAAAGGGTTCTGGCCACTTCTCCGCCAGCTTCTTACTCTTCTCTCCTCTCCTCTTGCTCTGTGATGCTGCAAGACATTGAATAAAGACGACTACCGAGTGTAGCTTCTCAATCCTTCTTTCTCAAGCAGCCTTGTTCTCAAGATTAGAGCTCTGCTGAAAATCGTGCCGGGTACTCCAGCCCTGCCTGGTGAGGTTTGTGTGATTTCCCTAACAGTAAGTCACAGGTAGTGGGCACTCACCCACTGTGCCAAGAGCTTCCCACGTTGTGTCTCACTGAGTCCTCACCGATGGACCTCTTATCATCCATGCTTACAGATGAAGAAGCCAACTCATGGGGAGGTTATGAGACCTGCCCAAGTCACACAGCTGTTCAGTTGTTCAGCAAGCTCAGCCAGACCCAAAGCCTGTGCTTCTAACCTCTACACTCCTGTTACTCCTCACTGGGGGAGGGGAAAGACGACAAGGACTGGGAATCCAGTCCCACATTCTGGTCCTGGCTCTGTGACCAACTCGCTTTCTGGTCTGAGGCCAGGCCCTTCCTCCCTCCGGGCCTGTTTTCCTGTCTATATAATTG
Organism: Hipposideros armiger; assembly: GCF_001890085.2. NCBI lineage: Eukaryota > Metazoa > Chordata > Mammalia > Chiroptera > Hipposideridae > Hipposideros > Hipposideros armiger. The sequence continues at coordinate 3,044,319 of NW_017731353.1, forward strand.
GGGGCCAGAAAAGGGCCTCCATGGGTCCCTTCTGCTTGAGCAAGCGTGGCAGGCACTCAGATCTTTTGCAGGAACAACTACCAAACCCCAAACCTGTTTAGCTGGGGTCTGGCCCAGAGGAAATCGGGGGCCACGATTCCAGACCACAGGTGTTTGTTTGGGCCTCGGTGTTTTTATAAAAATGTTTTAAAATTGGGAGCTTTCACATAACAATCCAGATTCCTAAGCTTCCTTGAAAGAACGAGTCAGCATCACTGGGCATGTGGTCTGGCACACTGACGACAGGCTGGAGCTACCTTAGAGGCACGTGTGCCCTCGGTGTTGCACGTCCTCCTTCACTGCATTACCTGCCTGGCCTCAGTGGCCATGAGTGTGTGAGCCTGATTTCCAGCCCCCACTGTACACACGGACAAGCAAGGCCCAGAGGACAGAGCCCTTTTCAAGGCCACAGGGAGTCAATGAGGCAAAGCCACTGCTCTTCCCCGGCATTTTGCTGTCTCCTTTAGCGAGCAGAAGGGAGCCTAAGAGAAAGGCTTGGTCAAGTCTCCTTTGAGCCCCACAGGAATGTCTGAATACTTTCCTCTGAGGGAAAGGGCGCGGCAGTGATCCCATGAACTCCCTAGAGCTCCACTCCTGGCTTTTGGCCTTGGTGGGCCAAAGTTCTCACCTCTTCCTGCTAGGCCCCTCCCTGCCAGGCGGGGTAAGAAACCTGCTCCTTTTCTCCCAGGTCTTCGTCACATGCAACGAGCTGATCTCACCATCCCCCTTCAGCTCTTCCTAGCCCAAATGGGAGACACCACATGCATTTGGCTAGTTTCCTCTTGGGTTTGCCTCCAGATAAAGTTAAGGTCACTCTGGTCTCCAAGTACAACCCATAAAAGTACAACCCTTGACTTGCCTAGCTTTTTACTGAGAGGACTGGCCTTGGGTAAAACTGACACTTTCCATTGCTGACTGCTCACCATGTGTGGGCCCTGGGCTGGACACTGCACACACCTCACCTCACAGGATCCTCACACCTTGTGAGGTGCAGGCTCTTATTAGTCCCATCTTGCAGACAGGAGAATGGTGACCCAGAGTGGTTAAGCCACTCACACAGTTAAGAAGGGGTACAGCCAAGGATTGACCAGATTAGTTTGACACAGAACCCAAAGTGTTAACCATTATTCTCTGTGGCCTCCAGTGTCCACTGCAGCCCCGTCTGAGGATCGCAAGGGGAGAGGGGGCCCTATAGTACACTCAAGTTCTTTGAGTTGTTGCACTATCCTATTGCCTTTTTGCTTTTAAATATTAGCAAAACTAAAACCAGGAGAGCTTTAATTTTTATTTGGAATCTAAATCAACTATTTCCTCCATTGTTGCTGCACAGCAGCTAGGCCATCAGCAATATCAGTAGATAGAGAGGCAAAAGGAGATTGTCTATCTGCGTAGTGTATGCTTCTAGGAGGGACACCGTGCTGATGGACCCCAAAATCCAAGCATAACTGTGGTTTAGGTCCACTCCGCTGTCAAAGATTAAGATGAGAGCTACAGAAATGATCTGGGCAAATATAGATGTCATGGTCCCCTCGAAAGTCTTTTTGGTTCCAGGCCAGCGGATTTCCCCCATGGTGCTGCCAAAGATGGAGGCCACCGTGTCGCCCACACCCACAGCCAGGACACCGGCATAGGGGACCAGGGCCCTCACTCCCCCCAGGCTACCCTTCTGTGTGCAGGGTCTCGGGACTAGCCAAATGGGAAGAGACATGCCCAGGAGCAGGTAGATGTGTGTCAGGATGAGTGGTCCGCTGTCTCGTTCATCCAGGAAGAGCGACAGGAGGTTCCGCAGAGTGTGGCCCAGGGGCTTAATGCGGAAGTAGCGCACATACTCCAGGAAAATGAAGACTGCCAGACATACAGCGGCAGCCACGTAGAGCAGAGGCCGGTCAAAGAGGATACCTGGTATGTAGGTGGCTACCACAATGAAGTGGAAATACTTCCGGACAATGATGGGGGCCTGGTGCTTCTTGGACTCGGATGACCGCTTGGCATTCTGGTACAGCACTACCAGGCAGGCAAAAGTGGCCAGTAGAGACCAGTAGGCTAGGAGGTAGAAGCGGGTTTCTGTCTGGAAGAGGAATTGAAGAAGCCAGAGCAGGGGATTCCTGTGGATGAGCCGCTGCAGCCAGGGCAGGACCACGCCAAGGCCCAGCACACAGGTCATAAGGTGGAAGAAGATGGAGGAGGCCCAGGTACCTGAGTCCATGAAGACAAAGAGGATGCTGAAGAAGATGCCCATGAGCACCATCCCTACCACCACCACCAGCAGGAAGAAGTCCACTGGGTCCCCCTGGCTTTCCACTACCGTCAGAGAGCGCTTGATGAGCTGGTTGAGCATGAAGCTGATGCCACTTAACACCAGCAGTGCCTCCCCAGGGGTGAAGCAGCGGGGTAGCAGGTATAGCAAGATCATGTTGAGGTAGACGAAGGTCAGCAGGACCTCCAGGACTTCGATCACCTCACCCACGCTCAGTGAGTGCTTCATGATATAAATGATGACACCTCCAGCCAAGCTCAAGATGACACAAGTGTTGGTGGGCACTGGCCGAGTGATGCCCAGTGCCAACACTGATGAGAAGAGGGCCACTGCCATGCCAGTGGCGGCTACCACAATTCCAAAGCGCTCGAAGTATGGGTGCTCTGCAGCCTGGCAGCGCTCCTTCATGACCAGTCCGATCAAAGGCATGACCATTGAGGCGGGCAGGAGGCCACTGTTTGCGGACATTCGGAACTGGAAGACAGCGTTTCCCTGTTGTAGTAAACGGTCCCATTTGTACTGGACGTAGAAGGCCTGCACTGCGAGGGCCACAGCGCACCACGAATATCGGTCCAACACGGTCGCGTGGATACTCAGCACCACTGCGAACACCACAGCCGCCTCTGCCAGCACCGACCCGCTCAGCGGAGCTCCGGTCCCCGGGGCAGGGGACTCTCGGGTCATGTCTCTAGACCTGGGACTCCGGGCAAACCGGGGTGACTAGGGTCGCCTTGGATTCCGGACAGCGCAAGCCCGTCCAGGCAGAGAGCCGCAGCTTCACCCAACCAGCACCTTCTCTCTCCGTTCTCCAGCTGCGAGGTGGGACGCTCCACTCTAGGCCACTCTCTGAAGTCTGGGAGCTAGTGCTCGGTCACCCTCCACCGTCTCCCGCCACTCGGGCGCCTTCATCACAGTCTCTGCTGCCCTAGCCGCGAGGTCCTCCCCTCCCTGGGCATCGCCATCTTGGCCCCGCCCCGCCATCACGTGACGGAAAGCCCCGGCCGCAGGCGGGCGGTCACGTGGGCCCCCGTTGGGGGCGGGGCTAGGGCGCGCGCGCGCGAAGATGGCGGCTGCCGCCGATGAGCCGTGTGTGAGGTGCGGAGCGGGCCAAGTCGGCCGGGATGGCTGGGAGGTGCAGGGACCAAGCCGAGTGGAAGCGGAGCGGGAGTTGGGGGCGAGATGTGGCGGCGGTGGTGGGGCGAAGCCCGGCTAGGTAAACAGGCGCCGAAACGGGAGGCGGTTACGTCCAAAACGGTCCCGGCGCGCGGGGATATGAGGCGACTCCTCCAGAGAAGGGCCGGCGCTTCACCCCTTCCCTCAGCTCCGGCCTCCCGTCTCCTCACCCAGTCCTTTTCCCTCCTTCCCTCCCACCGGCGCGTCCCTCGGTTCCCCCTACCCGCTCTTCCTTGTCCGGCGTGACGCTCCCTGGAGGCGTGATGAGGCGCTTCGCGGTCGCCCGGGGGAGCCCCCACCCGCGTCCTCGCTGCAGCCTCCTGTGCCCTGCCCCGGCGACGCTCCCCAGAGTCCCCAAGTGCTCTCGTTTGGAGATGGTTCGTGGGGCGCCGCGCCACCTCCCTGCAGTTTCTGCCCTCTTTCTCCGCGCAGCCTTTCATTCATCCATCTATTCATGTTCTCGGGCGTTGATTCCGTCCGCCCGCATGCCCAAATCCTCCGAGAGACCCCAGGCACTGTACTGGGCTTTGGAAACGAGAACATGAAATATTGAAAAGAGACAGTTCTTTTTTAGTAGAGCTCTTTCTAGCGCCAGACTTTGGGGAAGCGCTTTCTGTGCATTATCTGGATTCTCCTAACTCCGTGAGACGCCTTCTATTTTACAGATGACTCACAAATCCAACTCAGAACTAGCTAAGTGGTAAAAAGTGAGGCTTCAAACCGAAGTCTGTGCGACTCCGAAGCTTTAACCAGATCGGCACACCTCCGTCTTCCACGTTACGGCTTGGTGTCTTCTGTTCTCCCAGCCACTCGCCCTCCCCAAATTAAACATCCCTGTCACTTATTGCTCTCTGTGCCAACGATGTTTTTTGTTCCCCCCTTTTTTTGGTCTCCTCCACTGCTGTATCCTCAGCACCCAGGCTCTTGGTAAATATTACAAACCTTGCCCATCTTCTCTGATAGCATTTCCTTCACCTGTCAGCTCAAGTGAGATTCTCTTTGGGATTTCCATTCGGCTGCTTCGGAACTGATGAGGACCAGCTTTTCCCTCCTGTGCTGTTTGGTGTCAGCTGTTATATCCAGCAGCATTGTGGTCACTGCCCTCCTTCTCTTAGGCTTATTTCATAACCATTGTGGACCTTGGGTAAAGTTTAGCTCCTGCAGAGTCAGGCGCACTCTTTAATGACAGAGAACAAGGGAAGAAAAGCATTAGTTTGCCTGAAAGACGCTTTGATCCTCCTGGGAAACCTACCAGACTTGTACTTGAAGATGGAAGAAATGGCACAAGGATTGCTAGGCACTGCTTTGCTCATCGCCTGTTTTAGGAGAATGATCTTTCTTTTTGTGCTGAAAGGCACCTTGTAAGGATTTGGATTGTACTGAGCAGCACGCAGTCTTCTGTTTGAAATGCGTACAGGTCTGGACTAAGAAAACTTTATTTGTACCTGCCGATTTGCAAATGACTTCAGACAGCCCGCCTTACCAACTGAGCTTGTTTCTCCAAATGTGAATCCTTCTTAGAATAGTATTGAGGTGACTCTGAAGCATGTAGGAAAGTCACTGCATATATTAATGAGTTGGCACTAGTCCAAAATGGAATGATACTCTTAAATCAGTCAGGGTTTGGGGACGGTCAGTCAGGGTTTGGCAGAATATTGGTATTTTGGGGTCTCTCTTGTGTTCTTAGTTAGTGTGGTTGTAGAAGTCTGAGTGGTGAACGTGTGCTAAAAGACACTTTGAAAAGTTTGCTGCCAAGCCTAAGTCTCAGTTTGCACAAGAGAGATGCACCTCATCTGTGGGGTCAGAGCAGCCATAGGCAGTGGCCGCTTTTATTATCTCCATGTGGAATATAACTGTGTTTCTCAAAAGAACTACTGAGTAGGTTGGCTGTATCTCTGCTTTCTACCGAAAGGACTCTGGTAGAGACTGTTCTTCCTGACCTCCCAGTAGCTTTCACCCAAAGGTTTCCAGCCCCATGGATTTCTCTAAGGAAGATCATTTCCAGTTTCCATGAATTCTAGCTCTTTTAGGAATGGAGTTCCATTTTGCCTGCTAGAACATTGGACTGGAAACCTGCTAGAACACTGGACTGGAAGTTGGTAAAAATTTTTAACTTAACCTTAAAGGCAAGTTGTTTGGTTACTGTGCCTTAGTTTCTCCTCCAAATATTTAGTTCAGATTTATTTATTGTGCAAATAGAGATACTATAGCACATATTTCATTTATATATATATAGATAATGTTTATATATATATACACATATATATGTATATATGTGTGTGTGTGTATATATATGTATATGTATATGTATGTAATGTTTCCCTTAGGCTTTGGATTGGACATTATAGTTCTATCCATGTCTGTGTCCTGAGAATCACCTGCTGAAACCTTCAGGTCCCAATTTGAGGGGAAGTCTTTCATTGATCCCTGGATCAGTTCCCAGTGGTCTCTCTCTTCTCTGACTTTTTTTGTCTTGTATGATTATATTCCTTTGTAGTGGTTAATTTTTAGGATCAAGCTCTTTATTACTTTCAACCTTTTTTGCTGATTGTGTAATGTGTCATTAACGCCCTTTGTTACTCCCAACACTAAACATATGAGCATCACGAAGGTCTTAGATTTATTCGTATCCCCTTTATTCCTAGACCAGTAAATGTATAGGAACTGAGGAACCGGTAATACTTATTTCCACAAGAATTCCCTTCCTGATAAACTACCATTTTTCTCCTTTATTTTGCCTTCTCTTTGCATTTCTATACTAAGGGTATAGTTTGCCATTATAGAACAGAAAGCTTCACCTCAATCTTTGCTTGCTTGTAGAATGAATTTTTGGGTGCAGCTTGAGGCAGTGTAATGTAATGCTTAAACCCTGGAGTCATGCAAACCTGGGTTCAAGCCCTGGCTCTATTATATATTAGCTTTGTGATCTTAGACAAGTCACTTAACCACTCTTTTTTTTTTTAAAGATTTTTATTGGGGAATTGGGGGATGGAAACAGTGCTGGGGAATTGGGGGAAGGGGAACAGACAAGTTGCTGTCGTTTTGTTCTTCAGTCTAGTTGTGGAGGACGTTGCTTCACTGGCCCAAGTTGGCACCATCATTGCGCTCTTCCCAGGTAAGGCAGATCAGTCGCCGGCTTCTGGACGGCCGCTCACTGCGGCTGCTGGCCGCTCACGCTGGCTGCTGGCTACACACCGTAGCCCATGGCAACCCACTGCCACAGGGACTGCAGCCCACGCCGTTGCCGGCGACTCACAGCAGCCCAGCTTCAGGCCGAGCTGTTGTTCAGCATCTTAGCTGTAGAGGGCAGTGTCACTGGCCCTCATATGTGGGATCCGAACCGGGGCCCTCTGGCATCCCAAGCAAGTTCTTAACCATCGCGCCACTCGGCCGGCCCTGTGTTTTATTTTTTAACTGTACAGATTTTGGTGTAACAAATAGCTTGAATTTGAGAAAACAAGGAATTCTGAACTTGGCAGTTAGTCCTTGAGTATGAATACTGTGTTCTCAGTTTCTTCTAGGAAATCACTGCTGCCCAGCTAGTTAGGGATCTAAGTTCTGAAAGCAAATGTGGATAAATTAAAACTCTTTGATGTCCAAGCTTTTTAAAATAAGATGGATGATCAAGAAAGAGTGATTTAGGGCCGGCCGAGTGGCGCGTTGGTTAAGAACTGGCTTGGGATGCCAGAGGGCCCTTGTTCGGATCCCACATATGAGGGCCAGTGACACTGCCCTCTGCAGCTAAGATGGTGAATAGCAGCTCGACATGGGGCTGGGCCGCCGTGGGTTGCTGGCGACGGCGTAGGCTGCAGTCCCCTGCTGCAGTGGGCTGCCATAAGCTACCGTGTGTAGCCGACAGCCAGTGTGAGCGGCCAGCAGCCGCCATGAGCGGCCGTCCAGAAGCCGGCGACTGATCTGCCTCACCTGGGAAGAGCGCAGTGATGGTGCCAACTTGGGCCAGTGAAGCAACATCCTCCACAACTAGACTGAAGAACAAAAACAACAGCAACTTGTCTGTTCCCCTTCCCCCGATTCTCCAGTGCTGTTCCCTTCTCCCAATTCCCCAATAAAATCTTAAAAAAAAAAAAAAAGAGTGATTTAAAGGGCTGGCTGAGTGACTCAGTAGATTAAGAGCTCGCTCAAGAGTTTGAGCTCTGAGCAACAGCAGTTTGATTCCTGGCCCGAGCTGAGCAACCGCTGAGCTGCCAACAGGTGGCAGGATGACTCAGCTTAAAAAAAGTGATTTAGCTCAGTCTTTAATTAATAATAAACTTCTTTCCATTAATCTTGATATATGGTTAGCCCCAGTATTAGCTATGTGTTATGTAATAGGTATCTAATCCGTTTTGTGCAAACCAGAAGCTATTCTGGGTAAAGGTAAATGCCATTTTAAATAAAGCCCTCCCTTTATTTTTTGTTAATTAAGATTTATCAAACAAATAAGTTAGATGATAATTCTCTTTACAAAAGTCATTCTTTTAAAATTTACCATAAGTTTCTTTAAATAGTTTGCCTCTGTTTTTAATTACTTAGGCCTTAGTTTACTCATGCCTTTTAATATACATTATCAGTATAAAGGGAGATACTTGTTTCATTAACTGGATCTAATCTCCTAACTTTTGAATAGTGAACGCTATCCTGTTATCAGAAAAATGATTAGTGATTGATTCTACAGTGCAGTTGTGGGGGTTGGTGGCTATTGAGTCGGTAGAATTGAAGTTGTTTTCTTAAAGGCATTAACCCTTAGAGAGTTATTATTTTTAGGTGTGGTTTAAGCCCCTTGGTGGAAAAATCCTGAAAGACAATTTTAAATGGAGCTAGTGCTTTGTGTTACAGTTTTAATGAGGAAAATTTTTTTTTTCAATTTATCCTCCAAGCTAACACAACTTGTATTCTTTTTGTTAAATGTTTAGTATCCCCTTTTTTTTTTAGAAATTTTATTGGGGGAACAGTGTGTTTTTCTAGTACCCATCTGTTCCAAGTCAAGTAGTTGTCTTCAATTTAGTTGTGGAGGGCACAGTTCCTTGGCCCATATGGGACTCGAATTGGCAATCTTGGTGTTACGAGCCTGCACTCTAACCACTTGAGCTAACTGGCCGCCCCTAATATCTTTTTTTTTTTTTTTAAGATTTTTATTGGGGAATTCGGGGATGGGAACAGCGCTGGAGGATTGAGGGTAGGGGAACAGACATGTTGCTGTCTTTTTGTTCTTCAGTCTAGTTGTGGAGGACATTGCTTCGCTGGCCCAAGTTGGCACCATCATTGCGCTCTTCCCGGGCAAGGCAGATCAGTCGCCATCTTCTGGATGGCCATTCACGGCGGCTCACGCTGGCTGCTGGCTACACACGGTAGCCCATGACAACCCACTGCAGCAGGGGCTGCAGCCTACACTGTCGCAGGCGACTCA
>NW_017731353.1:3055979-3076228 GCF_001890085.2 Hipposideros armiger
CTACCTATTGGCAGCTTAGCGGCTGCTCAGCTCGGGCTGGCCTTGAACCGCTGTTGCTCAGAGCTCAAACTCTTGAGCGAGCTCTTAACCAACTGAGCCACTCGGCCGGCCCCTAAAAAGATTTTTATTAAAATAGAGCTAACATACAATATTATATTAGTTTCAGGTGTACACCATAGTTATTCAACATTTATAGACCTCAAGAAGTGATCACCATGATAAGTCCAGCAACCATCTGACACCATACCCCTCTATCACAACATCATTGACTGTATTCCCTCTGCTGTATATTATATCCATGACTTACTTGTTTTATACCTGGAAATTTGAACGTCTTATTCCCCTTCACCTTCCACCCCTTTAAAATTTTTCAGTTACAATTGATATTCAGTATTATATTAATTTCAGGTGTACAACATAGTGGTTAGACATTTATATAATGTATGAAGTAATCCTCCTGACTAGTACCCACCTGGCAGTATACATAGTTATTACCATATCATTGACTATATTCCCTATGCTTTATTTTACATCCTTATGACTGTTTTGTAACTCCCAATTTGTACTTTCAGTTTCTTGATTTTTATTTTGAACATCAAACTTCTAAGACTATAACAGGATTATTGTTCAAAATTTTAACAGTTTTGTACATTGAGCTTTTTGCTGTAGAGAGTAGACAAAATAGCTGTGAGACAGCTTAGTCAAATCTGCTTTCTGTCATTTTTCAGGAGCAGTAGAGAACTGTGGACAATTCTGCTTGGAAGGTCAGCTCTGAGAGAGTTGGTAAGTGGTGGTGTTCTTGAGTGATTCTATTCGTAGTTCTTTGTGCAGTTTATATTACTTTTAAAAACTACCTTCTCTTTGAAGTAGGAAGTAAACACATTTTTTTTTATTCCATAACTTTATAAACATGATGTATTTCACTTCTTTCCATTGAAATGTGTTGTATCTTATAGCCTAGCTGCTGCCGAAGTTGTCAAAATTAAGCCTTCCTTAGTGATTCCTTTCTAGAAAAGACACCAGTGCTGCTTGATTGGCTGCTGCTGGTCGGGGTACAAATACCTCAAGCCAAGAAAGATTCTCAGACCTTTTCTCTGTCTCATACTTTACTGGCCTTTTCTGTTTAGCTAGCTTCTTCGGTCCTAGAGGCTGTGGATTCTAGGACATGTACAAGTATATAATGAATAAAGGACAGTTCTTCATGTTGGTCCTTGGCTGTTCTGACCCTGCGAGGGTAAAGTGTGAAGATGAGATTTAATTATTACTATTATTATTGTAATTAATATAAGGAACGTTATACCGTTTTTAGAGCCTTAACATTTTTTGATATGCCTTCATCTGATAATTCCATTGTGACGTAGCCACTGATAATATATTATGCAACCACTAGAAAGGATGTTTATCAAGATTTTCATAATAACGTTAAATCATAATGTTAGAATGTTACACAAAGAAAAGGAGGCTACAGAATTCTATATTCAAAATAATTTCAACTGTGGGGGAGAACGGATATTAAAGAGGACTATGTAATCCTCAGTGTGTTCCTGGATACTGATTAAAATTGCATTTGTATAATTTCCTTGTTCTTTTCCAGAATCATATTGAGGCAGAACTGAATAAACACTGGCAGCGACTGCTAGAGGGGCTTTCTTACTATAAGCCTCCCAGGTATGGCAATCCTGTGTGTCTGGTTAGAGTAATTCCTCTGAGGAAGTTGTCATAGATGAAACCATTTTTCTGTATGATTTCATGGTATTGCTGGGCTAAGTAGATCAGAGACAATACAATTTGGTTACGAGTGGAACAGAGCAGGGCACATTTTTTCTGTCTCTTGGAGGAAAGGGAAATTCCTTCTAGAAATATAGTATTGTTGACTTCAACTTATATAACTGTAGTGTCTGGGGATGAGGATTTATTAAATATCATTCTAATATTTGTTTTGGTCCACATTGTTTGTGTGAGGCACTGTCAGCACCAAATGCTGGGGTACACCACTGAACAATGGTAATAGCAGCTGACACTTATATACCGTGTTTCCCTGAAAATAAGATCTAGCCAGAGAAGATATTCCTCCAGGGTATGGAGGGCACACACCCCTCACATGAGGGTTTTATGACCTGTTTCAGGGAGAAGGGCGCCTTTTCCACAAACTCCTTCAGCTTAAAATATTGAGTATGCCAAGGTTTTGGCACCTAAAATCATGCTATGGCTTATTTTCTGGCTAGGTCTTATTTTCGGGAAAACAGGGTAGTGTTTACTGTGTTCTAATTATTATTCGAAGCACTTGACTTACCATGTTATTTATTTAATCCTCACAACAGCCTTTGCAATAGGTACTATTTTTATTTAGTTGAATATATTTTTTTACTGGGCAGTGGAAAATAATGATAAAATATAAAGTGGTTTAATAAAGAAGAGAAGACACCTGGTAGGACTGTGCTCTTTTGTCTTAATTCCTAGTCGGGATCTCGTGCTGTTATGCATCATAGTTGCCAAGCCACCCTCATTTCCCTTCTACTTCTGAACATCTATTGATTTTATTACATCTTCACCTTCCATCTTTATTCTCTTAGGTTAGTGAAGAACTTCCTTTTTTTGTTCATCTATTAACCCTTCCCCCATATTATTTTGAAGTAACTCACAGACATCATGTTATTTTATCTGTAAACACTATGTATCTAAAATATATGGACTTTGAAAAGTATATTATCACATTTAGGTACTTTTATTATTATTGTTTCCATTTTACAGGTGGGGAAACCGAGGCACAAAGAGGTTAAGTAACTTGCCCAAGGTCACATAGCTAGTAAGTGGTAGACCCAGGGTTCGAACCTGGCAGTCTGACTCCAGTGTCTGTCTTCTTACCCATCATTTCATGGAGCCTCTTTTAGACAACTTAACTTTAACTTATACTAGTCTTGTGTTGTGGATTTCCTGTGAAATGTGACAGCCTCCATAAAAAAAAATCCAACAACATGCTTTAGTTCACAGAATAGGCACTTGTGGCATTTGTTTCTTTTTTTTTAAAGACAAAAGTTCCCTTTGTAGCAGCATGGGATTTGAAGTGTGACATTTTCTTTTTTAACTGCAGGCTTTACTTGAATTTAACCAAAAAAAATTTTTTTTATTTTTATTTTTATTATTAGTTTCAGGTGTACAAAACAATGCAATAGTTATACTTTTCACCCCTCACAAAGTGACAACACCGCCATCCACCGCGCCCCCACCCCCGATATCATACATATCTATTACAATCCCATTGACTCCACTGTATTTGTTTTTCTTTAATGTCCTCTTTCTGTTCTAGGACCCAATCCAGGGTACCACATTGCATTTAGTTGTTAGCTGTGACAGTTTTTCCTTGACTTTCATGACCTTGAACAGTTTTGAGGAGGACTGGATTTCGATTTGTTTGATGTTTTTCTCATTATTAGACTGGGCTTGTGGGGTTTGGGGAAGAATTCAGAGCGGTAAAGTACCATTCTTATCACATCAGAACAGGATGCACACTGAAAGTCATCCACATGAAATCCCTGGCTATGTTTACTTTGCTCACTTGGGTAAAGTAGCATTTGCCAAGTTTTTTTCAAGTCACTGTTTTCTCTTTGCTTTTTATTTTTTGGAAGCGAGTCACTAAGTATAGCCCACTATCAATGTGGGAATGCAGTGGAAGTAAACTTCACCTCCTAAAGTGGGTACCACCTGTGTATTATTTGGACTTTTCTGTAAGGAAGATTTGCTCCTTCTCCCCTATTTATTTATTTGTTTGTTGTATCACTGGGGACTCGTGTATATTTATTTTATACTTTTTTATACCTTGTTCCAGCTTTGGCCATTGGGAATTCTTTCAGGTTGGCTTCTATGTCCTTTTGACATGTCCCCTCCTTTTGTTTTCTGAGCGTTTTCTTGCTTTCTGGCACTACGTGATGCCCCAGGCTCGTCTAGTATTTTCTCCACCCCAGCCCTAGATCAGCCATTTTTCCAGGGAGCCCTGGTACCTTTTATTAGAGAATGATATTAGAAACCAAGATCTGGATGCTGGGTGTGCTCATAGCTCCTGGGGTGTCATAGCTTCTAGGCCTTCTCAGTGGACAGAACTAGAGACTATATGGATGTATACTAACAGACCTGGTTTTAAATTTCACCTCAACTTTTTATTAGCTGTGGGATTTTGGGTAAGTTATTTATTCTTTTTAAGTATTGGTAATTCCATTTGTAAAATGGGGATAGTAATATTTACCTTTCAGGATAGTTGAAAGGATCAGAATAATTAATGTAACTTATATCTACAAATAATACTGTTACAATGTTTGTAACAGACATATACTATATTTATTACCTAGGCATAAATAGTTTTGTGTTATAAAGTCTGTAGAGATGAAGTGTGTGTGTGTTTGTGTGTGTGTGTGTTTGTGTAAAAAAGGTCTGTAGTAAAAATATATTTTAAGTATTTTTATTTTAAACCCTTATTGGTCATTGAGAATGAGGAAATGATTCATTGTTCTTTTCACAGTCCAAATTCAGCTGAAAAAGTGAAAGCTCATAAAGATGTACCTTCACCACTGAAGGAACTGGGTTTAAGAATCAGCAAGTTTTTGGTGAGTAAAAATTAGCACAGGCTCATTTTATTACCTGGAGTGTGGATTTGCCATGTTTTATTGTTACTGATGGTTAGTGAAAATTCAGTTTACTTCAATTTTGGAGATTAAATTGAGCATATTGTTTCAGAAATACCCAGATTGCAACTCTTAATTGCTAAAAGGCACAAATCAAGATACCTGACCCATTTATTACATACCATAGAGTTTTCTTTTTTTTTTTTTTTAAAGATTTTTATTGGGGAATTGGGGGATGGGAACAGTGCTGGGGAATTGGGGAAAGGGGAACAGACAAGTTGCTGTCGTTTTGTTCTTCAATCTAGTTGTGGAGGACGTTGCTTCACTGGCCCAAGTTGGCACCATCATTGCGCTCTTCTCTGGCGAGGCAGATCAGTCGCCGGCCTCTGGACGGCCGCTCACTGCGGCTGCTGGCCACTCACGCTGGCTGCTGGCCGCTCACGCTGGCTGCTGGCCACACACGGTAGCCCATGGCAACCCACTGCCACAGAGGCTGCAGCCCACGCCGTCGCCGGCGACTCATGGCAGCCCAGCTCCAGGTTGAGCTGTTGTTCAGCATCTTAGCTGTGGAGGGCAGTGTCACTGGCCCTCACATGTGGGATCCGAACCGGGGCCCTCTGGCATCCCAAGCGAGTTCTCAACCATCACGCCACTCGGCCGGCCCCCATAGAGTTTTCTGCAGCATGCATCTGGTGTTCTTTAAATTGACTGGACTTTATTTAAGTATGTAGCTGTTTCCTTTTAATTTTGGAAACCCAGATCATGCCTACTGCTGTATTAATGTGCTTGGTAAATAAGCAGAGTTGTTTCTGGCATGTAAATTTGTCATGTAAATTACATGTCAGTGACTTGCTCCTTTTTGCTCCTATTTGGGTTAAAACTGTTATGTTGTATGAAATCTTTAAAAGGATTTTTGTTTATTCAAGTTCTGTGTTCATTCGAGAGGACAAATCTTTAGAATGCTTTGCATCCTTTGTGTGTGGATTCTGAGCTGACGCGGCTGTTCCTCACTTGCAACCTCTGTATTTCAGGGTCTTGATGAAGAACAGAGTGTACAGTTACTCCAGTGTTACCTGCAAGAGGATTACAGAGGTACTCGGGACTCACTAAAGGTTTGTGGTTATGTCCAGATCCCTTCTCTGATCTTTGTCCTTTTTCTTGTTGGCTTTAGATATTTTAGGTTTTGGGTACCAGTTCTTTGCAACCGAGGTAGGTGATCAGATATAGCTATTCTCACGAAAGACTGTCTAAAGGCTTTAAAAAAAACGTGCTTAAGCTGAGATCTGTCCTCAGGCTTGGAGGTGGGAAGGGTCAAGGATTGACATGTTCATCATAGAGTCTCAGGATATCAGAGCTGAAAAGGACCAGGGACAACACCTAGCCTTTCCAGGCCCTCATTTTACACAAGAGGAAAAATCGAGGCCAGAGGAGAGGAATAGGGATTTGAGCGCAAACTTGGGTACATTAGGTAAAAAAATGCTTACAGAAATGAATGGACAGTTATAACCTTGGAGGATAAGGTGAAGATGTTTACCTTTTTCTTTGTTAATTGAGTTTTGCTTATAAGATGGCTTCTTGATTGTTCTGTTTTCCTTCAGACAGTATTGCAAGATGAGAGGCAGAGCCAGGCCTTAATCCTGAAGGTCAGTAGTAGTCGTCATTTCCATTCTTTGATGTAAAATTGGGTGCCAGCTTCTTGACCTTGTTCTCCCAAGCATTGCTGGTCTTTGACTCTTTTGTTGGGTAAGCTTTGAGGTCTTAATGAATCTGCTTATTAACTTATTTGTGAAACGAGATTTTTTTCCACTGGACCCAGGTGAGGCCTTTTTTCAAAGGAGATTCTCCACCTACTGGGGATGGGAACTGGTTCATGGATGTTTTTTCTCTAGATCTAAATGCAGCAGGATTAATTTGTATTTCTTTATTCATCTTCCCCCGCCCCCAAAGCAGCCTTCTCACTTAGGATCTCATTTTAAAATGGAATTTGACCATGACTTCTGTAGTTTTCTATTTGGTATTTAGTGAGAATTAAGTACATTAGTTACAAGCAATTAGGACATATACCAGTGGTATTTTTATATTTGCTTTCATGTATTTGGTTGTCAGCTTATAGCAGTGTGTGTATTTGAAAGTTCTGAGAAATCATGCTAGAAAAACTTGTTTGTATTATTAAGTAATTATTTAATCTTGTATAGCTTCACTTGTATGCTAGTTCATGAAGGTGGTTTGCTTTCTTTTGGCCGAATGCTGTTTCTTTCTGTGATTGCTTATACAAGTGGAACTTTTCCATTCACTTCTTTAAGTGACCTCTTTATCAGTACATTTTTAAAAAATTGAGTGTCTTCTGTGCAAAGGTGAGTAACTGATTTAGACTATTTGGGTTCTTCCCAGATTGCAGATTATTACTATGAAGAAAGGACCTGTATTCTGCGTTGTGTCTTACACCTTCTCACTTACTTCCAAGATGAAAGACACCCCTATAGGGTAAGCCCATTTAGTCCTCTTGGTTCTCTTTATCCTGTAAAATGCAACCCTTTTTCATAATTTTATATTATTCATATTCATGTTCATTTGAATATTTACCTTTTACTCCAGGTATAAGTTATTCTGTTTTGGATTTTGTTTTTTAAGGCTGAATATGCAGATTGTGTTGATAAATTGGAGAAGGAGTTAGTTACAAAATATAGACAGCAGTTTGAAGAGCTTTGTAAAGCTGAAGCACCAACATGGGAGACACATGGGAACCTCATGGTATGTGGTTATTGTGGTTATCTCCTGTAATTCTTAGGAGAATTGTATATCCTTTCTCATAGAGCTCCAAGTTAAATTATTTATTCATTTATTAACTTAAAACATTTATAGATTATCATTCTTCAGAAAAGTTTACACATGTCATACGGATCCAAACATTACTTTAACTAATGGTACTTAATTCTGGACCTTTTCCCTTGACTTCATGTATCCAATTAATTTACTTTCTCTTCTTACCTAAAATATTCTCTTAGTGGTTAATGGAACTCTAAACCCAAGATTTCATCTCCTTTATTATGATTGTCTAGTATATGACACTAGTCTGATTATTTTATCCTAAATCTTAAACCAATTTGCATTTATAGATTAATAATATATATTATAATCTTCTGTTTTGAAAATGATGTGTTTATTAAAACAATTCAACCAAAACACAGATAGTAGCTATTTAAAATATTTACTACAAGAAAAGTTCCCATTTACAATAGCAACAAAAGCATAAATTTCTCAGGAATAAGCTTACAACAATAAAAAATCTAAATGAAGGGAACTTTAAAATGCTATAACAGGTATAAAATAGTCATAACCAGCTGGAGAGACACACCATATTCTTGAATATAAAGAGTCAGGACCATAAAAATGTCAGTACTGCTTATACTGGCCTATAAATTTAGTGTAATTCCAGAAAAAATAGTGTTTGTTTTGCTTTTTATTTTGGAACCGGACAAGCTAATTCTAAAATTCAGATGAAAAATAAGTAAGACTCTCCAGGAAATCTTTGAAAAAGGAAAATTAGTCTTATTAGATAATAAGACTACAAAAATTTAAAGCATGGCATTGGTACATGTATAAATAGACTGATGAGAGAGCATAATATAAATAGCTATAGACCAAAATGCTAATAGGGAATTAGTGTATGATAAAGGTGGCATTTCAGATCAGCAGCGAAATAAATGTTGGCTTATTCAATAAATGGTGCTGGAACTACTGGGTAGCCATCTGGAGAAATATTAAAACTAGCTCTATCTCATACGTTCTACCAAAAGAAAATTAGATTAATGATTTAAATTTTTAAAAATTCAACTATAAAAGTACTAAAAGAAAACATGGGAGATAGTTTTGTTTTGAGTGGAGAAGACTTTTAAGAGTTTATCCTATAAACACATTCATAGTTATGTGGAATGACTTGTATAAATGACAGATCTGTAACATTGCCCCACCACCCCCAGCTTTATTTATTCAGGCATAATTACCATCCTATAAAATTCACCCATTTTAAGTGTTCAGTTTCAGTTTTGGCAATTATATACAGTTCTATGCAGTAACCACCCACACAATCAATATATAGAACATTTCTGTCTCTCCAGAAAGTTTGTAGTCAATCTGTGACTCCCTGGCCTCAAGCAACCAATTATCTGCTTTCTGTCATTATAGGTTTTTAAAAAATTTTTATTATGGTAAAATATATATAACTTAAAATTTATTGTTTTAACCATTTGTAAGTACAATTGTCATTATAAATTTGCCCATTCCAGAATTTCACATAAATAGAACCACCATCCGGCTGCCCATCGGCAGCTCGCGACCGCTCAGCTCAAGGTGCTGTGTTCAATCTTAGTTGCGGGTGGGCACAGCCCACCATCCCATGTGGAAGTCGAACCGGAAACCTTGTTGCTAAGAGCGCACGTTTTAACCACTGAGCCATTTGGCTACCCAACGGTAGCTCAGGGCAGCTCAGCTCAAGGTGCCATGTTCAGTCTTGGTTGTGGGTGGGTGTAGCCCACCATCCCATGCAGGAGTCTAACCAGCAACCTTGTTGTTAGGAGCATGTGCTCTCACCAGCTGAGCCATCCTGCCACCTGTTGGCAGCTCAGCTTGGGCACGGCTCACTGGCCCATGTGGGAATTGAACCAGTGACCCTGTTGCTCAGAGCTCGCGCTCTTAACCAACTGAGCCACTTGGCTGGCCCTGAGAATTTTTTTTGCTTCATATCCTCACCAACACTTCAGATGGTCACCATTTTTAATTTGAGATATTCTATTTAGTGTGTAGTAGTATCATTGTGGTTTTAATTTGTGTTACTCTGGTGACTAGTGATGCTGAACGTGTTTTCATGTGTTTATGTCTTCTTTGGTGAAGTGTTTATTCAAATCTTTCAAATCTTTGGTCCATTTGTTTTCATTGGGATGTTTGTCTTATTACTGAATTTTGAGAGTTCTCTATGTGTCCTGGAGACAAGACATTTGACAGATGTTTTATAAATATTTTCTCCCACTTTATGGCTTGTTTGTTTCTCACCTAACTGTATCTAAGAGCAAGCAAACATTTTTAATTTTCATAAAGTATCTTTTATCAGTTATTTTCTTTTATGCTTCTTGTTTTTCAGGCCTTGCTTAAGAAGTCTTTGCCTAACCTAGTGCCACAAAAATTTAGTTTTCTTCTAGAAGTTTTACAGTTTTAGCTCTTATATTTAGGTTTATTTTTAGGTTAAATTTTTTTTTTTTTAAGATTTTATTGGGGAATTGGGGGAGGGGAACAGACGAGTTGCTGTCCTTTTGTTCTTCAGTCTAGTTATAGAGGACGTCGCTTCACTGGCCCATGTTGGCATTATCATTGAGCTCTTCCCGGCTGAGGCAGATCGGTTGCTGGCCATTGGAGGACCGCTCACAGCAGCTCACGCTGGCTGCCGGCTGCTCACGCTGGCTACCGACCACTCACGGTAGCTTACGGCAGCCCCACTGTAGCCTATGCCGTCACCAGCGACTCACAGCAGCCCAGCTCCAGGCTGAGCTATTCCAGGTTCACCATCTTAACTGTAGAGGGCGCAGCGTCACTGGCCCTCTTGTGGGATCTGAACCGCTGTCCCTGCTGCTCAGAGCTCACGCTCCCAAGCCAACTCTTAACTAATGGGCCACTCGGCCGACCCTTAGGTTAATTTTTAGTTAAATTTAAAAATTTAATTTTTCTCATGCAAATAAATTCTTCCAGTACCATTTATTGAAAAGACTGTCTTTTCCCTTTGAATTATCTTGGTACCTTTGTAAAAAAAAATCAATTGATCATGAAAGTGTGGTCTGTGGTCCATTGAACTCTATATCTGCCTTTACGCCAACATCACACTGTTTTGATTACTACAGCTTTATAGTAAGTCTTGCAATCAGGTAATATAAGTCTTTCAACCTTGTTCTTCTTTTTCAAAATGTTTTGGCTATTCTAGAACCTTTGTTTTTCCAAAGAATCAGCTGTCTATTCCCCCCAAAAAGCTTGCTTTGGTTAGAATTTTTTTGAATCTGTAGATCACTTTGGGGAAAACTGCCATTTTAATAATGTTATTAAGTTTTCCGATCCATGAACCTAGTATATCCCTCCATTTATGTATGTCTTCTTTAATTTCCCTAAATAAGGTTTTGGTTTTTTCAGTATTCAAGTATTATAGTCTTTTGTTAAATTTATTCTTAAAATGTTTATTTTACTTTTTTTTTTTTTAAAGATTTTATTGGGGATTTGAGGGAGGGGAACAGTGTTGGGGAATTGGGGAAGGGGAATAGACAAGTTGCTATCTTTTTGTTCTTTAGTCTAGTTGTGGAGGACGTCGTTTCACTGGTCCATGTTGGTATTATCATTATGCTGTTCCCGGGCGAGGCAGATCAGTCGCCGGCTTCTGGACGGCTGCTCACAGCGGCTGCTGGCTACATACAATAGCCCATGGCAACCCACTGCCACAGGGGCTGCAGCCTACGCTGTCGCCGGCGACTCACAGCAGCCCAGCTCCAGGTTGAGCTGTTGTTCAGCATCTTAGCCGTAGAGGGCAGTGTCACTGGCCCTCATATGTGGGATCCGAACCGGGGCCCTCTGGCGTCCCAATCCAGTTCTTAACCATCGCGCCACTAGGCCGGCCCTGTAAATTAATTTTATAGTTGTCCTTTATCAAATGAGAAAATTCACTTCTATACTTAGTTTGCCAAGGGTTTTTAGTTTTTACTGGGAATGAGTGTTAAATTCTGTCCATTTTCTTTTGCATCTATTGAAATAATCTTATGGTTTTACTCTATTAATATAGTGAATTATATTGAGTTTTGGGATGTCAAGCAATCTTGAATTCTTGGCATAAACTCCACTTAGTCATGATATATTTTGCTTTTTATATATTGTTGGATTTGACTTGCTAAAATTTTGTTAAGGAATTTTGTGCCTATGTTCATGAGGGATATTGGTTGGTGGTTTTCTTGTAATGCCTTCGTCTGGTTTTGTATTAGGGTGATACTGGCCTGATAAAGTAAATTTGGAAATATTCTTTCTTCCTCTATTTTCTGAAAGAATTTGTATATATTGATATTATTTCTTCCTTAAATGTTTGATAGAATTTACCAGTGAAGTCATCTTAGTCTACAGTTTTCTTTATGGGAAAGTTTTAAATTCTGAATTCAGTTTTCTGTAGTTGATATAGAGCTATTCAAGTTTCCTGTTTCTTCTTGGGTCAGTTTTAGTAATTTGTGTCTTTAAAGGAATTTGTCCATTTCATTGACGTAGTCAAATTTACTTGTATAAAGCTGTTAATATAGTATTTTCTTCCTATTCTTTTACTCTTTGTAGGATCTGTAGTGATGTCTCCTGACTCATTTCTGATAATGGTAGTTTTTGTCGTAATTTTTCTCTATGGTTTGTCCATTTTGTATTTCATTGATTTCTTCTCTTCAACATTTCTATGTATTTACATTGGGTATAGTTTGGTGGAGTTTTTTTGTTTTGTTTTGTTTTTTAATTGGGGAATTGGGGAAGGGGAACAGCCAAGTTGTTGTTCTTCAGTCTTAGTTGTGGAGGGCGCAGCTAGCTCTGCTCCAAGTCCAGTTGCCATCTGGCCACCCATCAGCAGCTTGTGGCCGCTCAGCTCAAGGTGTCATGTTCAATCTTAGTTGCAGGTGGGCATAGCCCACCATCCCATGCGGAGTCGAACTGGCAACCTTGTTGTTAGGAGCCCATGCTCTCACCAGCTGAGCCATCCTGCCACCTGTTGGCAACTCAGCGGCAGCTCAGCTCACACGCAGCTCACTGGCCCATGTGGAAATCAAACCGGCGACCCAGTTGCTCAGAGCTCGTGCTCTTAATCAGCTGAGCCACATGGCAGGCCCATGGTGGGTTTTGTTTTCTAATTTTTTACAGTAGAAACTTACATAACAGATTTTAGATCTTTTCTAATAAATAGCTATAAATATTGCTTTAGCATTGCTTTTCCAACACATTTTGATTTGTTGTATTTTCGCTGTCATTCAGTTCAAAGTAGTTTCTAATTTCTGTTGTGATTTTTTCCAACCCTTGTATTATTTAGAAGTGTGTTGTTTAATTTCCAAACATTGGATGTTTTCTTAAATATCTTTTTTTTTTTTTTAAGATTTTATTGGGGAATCGGGGGAGGGGAACAGCGTTGGGGAATCGGGGAAGGGGAACAGACAAGTTGCTGTCCTTTTGTTCTTCAGTCTAGTTGTGGAGGATGTCGCTTCACTTGCCCATGTTGGTATTATCATTGTGCTCTTCCCGGGTGAGGCAGTCGCTCGCCAGCCATTGGATGGCCGCTTATGGCAGTTCACGGCAGCTCATGAAAGCTCACGTAAGCTCACGCCCAGCTCCCGGCTAGCTCCACTGCAGCCTATGCCGTCGCCGGCAACTCACAACAGCCTAGCTCCAGGTCGAGCTGTTGTTCACCATCTTAGCTGTAGAAGGCACAGCGTCACTGGCCCTCATGTGGGATCCGAACCGGGGCCCTGCTGCTCAGAGCTGGTGTCCCAAGCCAACTCTTAACCAAAGTGCCACTTGGCTGGCCCCTTAGATATCTCATTGTTATTGATTTTTACTTTGATTCCATTATGATTAAAGAACATTTTCTGTATCATTTCAGTCTTTTAAAACCTAGTTCCCCGTGTTTATGGCCTATCATATGATCTATTTTGGTGACTGTACCATATACACATGAAAAGAGTGTATATTTAGCAGTAGTTGGGTGTGGTGGCCTATATATATCAGTCAGGTCAAGATTGTTTAAATCTTCTATGTCTTTGCTGATGTTTTTGTGTAGTTCTGTCAGTTCTATAATATTGATTTTAATAGCAAAAGATTGGTAATAACCTAATTGTCCATCCAGATGGGCTGGTTAAGGGCCGGCCGAGTGGCTCAGTTGGTTAAGAGCTTGCTCAAGAGTGTGATCTCCAAGCAGCAGCCGTTCGATGCCCGGCCCTAGCTGAGCTGCCGCTGAGCTGCCAACAGGTGGTAGGATAGCTCAGCTAAAAAAAAAAAAAAAAAGATTACAGATGGGCTGGTTAAAATAAATTACGGCCGGCATTTCCATGCAGTGGTGTACTAGGCAACATTCATTACAAATAATGAAGGGACTGGCTGATAGATTATTATGCAGCTCTAAAAAGGAATGAAAAACAAGGAAATTGTTAAAATACTGTTAGAGGAGATGATTTTTTTTTTTTAGCTTCAAGATAATCTTTAAGATACATTGTTAAGTGAAAATAAAGTGCATAATAGTTTGTGTAACATGCTATTTAGCTCAGGGATTGATGGGTGGATAGATGACAGACAGACCTATAAACTGAATGAATGTGTATGGCATATTACCGGATTGAGAGACAGAAACCTCTAACAGTGGTTGCCTCTGAGGAGCGTTTTGGGTGGGCAATAGGAATTAGAGGCAGGGAGACTTTTTTTACCCTATCTTTACACAATAGTCTCCCTATATTTGCAGTTCTGCCTTCTTCAGTTTTAGCTGCCCATGCTCAACCGCAGTCCGAAAATATTAAATGGAAAATTTCAGAAATAATCAATTCATGTTTTAAATGGCGCACCGTTCTGAGTAGTGTGATATGAAATCTCGAGCTGTTCCACTCTATCCACTCGGAAAGTGAACCATCCCTTTGTCCAACGCGTCCACACAGTGTACACGACCAGCCTGTCAGTCACAGAGTAGCCTCAGTCATCAGACGACTACCATGGTCTCACAGTGCTTGTGTTCAAGTCACCCTTATTTTACTTACCACCACATTCACATAACTTATTACAGTATATTTTTATAATTGTTGTATTTTAGTATTAGTTATTGTTAGTATGGTACTGTGCCAAATTTATAAATTAAACTTTATCACAGGTATGTATGTACAGGAAAAAACATAGTGTATAATAGGGTTCAGTACCATCCGCAGTTTCTGGCATCTACTGGGTGTCTTGGAATATGTTCCCTGCAGGTAAGGGAGACTACTGTACATATGTTACCTAATAAAAATAACTTTAAAAATTTAAATGTGTTTTTAAGTCTGACTTTATTTCTCTCCCATTTTTTTCTTCATTGTGCAGACTGAGCGCCAGGTGTCTCGCTGGTTTGTTCAGTGCCTTCGGGAACAGTCCATGCTGCTAGAAATTATTTTCCTTTATTATGCGTACTTTGAGATGGCACCTAGTGACCTCTTGGTATTAACCAAGATGTTTAAAGAGCAAGGTTTTGGTAGCAGGCAGACCAATAGGCATCTGGTGGATGAGACTGTGGATCCCTTTATGAGTCGGATTGGGTAAGTGAATGGACTGCGGTCACAGAACTCATACAGGGTGTAGCATTGATGGGTAGTGTCCTGTGAACGGGTGAGGGGAGAGGGGTGTGGGGAAATAGATGGGTGTGCTGGCATGTTCCAGGTCATCCAGGGAATAAAGATGGATTGAGAGGTACATGTTCTCTCAAAGGAAGTATTTCATTCTAGTCTTTTACTTCCTGTCTTCATCTAAGAGGCTCATCCATTCATTCAACAAAATATTTGTTGGGCACCTATTGCAGGCCAGGCCCTGTGCAAATGCTAAGAGCGTGCTAAACAAGGCAGATGTGTTCCCTGCCCTCTTTAAGAGCAGTCTGTGGACTTTGAATTTTGTGGCAGTGAGTACATTGACATTTTGAGACTTGTTTCCTCTGTGGACAGAGATACACACTTGAGCAGTGAGACAGATTATCGGGGTCAGATGTAACTGGTGGCAGTAGAAACCTTCAGGACTAGATAGATCTATGCTTTGGTAGGCACAAGCCACATGACTGTCGAGCACTTAATATGTGGCTGGTTAAATTGAGATGTGCTGGAAGTGTAAAATACATACTGGATTTAGAAGACTTAGTATGAAAAAAGGATGTAAAAGAACTCAATTTTTTTGATATTGAAGTGTCTTACATGTCACCTTATTCTCCAGTGAGGTTCAGAGTAGCATATGTGACACCATGATGCCATTTTCTTTCCAGCTACTTCAGTGCCCTTATCTTGGTGGAAGGCATGGATATTGAATCCTTGCACAAGTGTGCTTTGGATGACAGAAGAGAACTTCACCAGTTTGCCCAGGACGGCCTTATTTGTCAGGTGAACTTGGAGCAGCCTCTTTTCTTTCTTCAGACCTTTTATAGTTAGTAGTATGTTTTTAACCACTCAACTGTACTGCTGTATAAACTTTTTCTTGTTGTGGAATTTGAGGTTCTACATTGTTAAGTTAATTGGGTCTGGAAGAAATCTCAGATTTGTTATCTGTACAGAGACGATAGTTGGATCTGTAAGAATGAAAAGAGTCACTAAGGGACATGGTATAAGGACAAAAGAGGCCCAAGGACAGAACCTCGGGGGTTGTCTGCATTTATGGAGCCTGTGAAAGAAGAGGAATGGGGAAGAACTTTGAGATGGGATGGTTAGAAAGACAGAAAATGAGGAGAGAGCAGAGAAAGTTCAAGAAGGATCGGGAAATTTTCTGAAGAGTCTCCATTTGAACATATATTTTATAATATTAGATTAAGACTACTTAGGATCAGAAGAAAAAAATTGTGGGTAAAGGGAAGAATACTTGAGGGGTTTATTAGTGAGGCGACACGGTTTGGGAAGAGTAAGATACCAGAATGGGAGAGAGGGGCCCTGGATGAATGGAAGAGAGATTAAGCATGATGAAGGACCCTGTGGAGGGCTCTTGATCCTTTCTGTTTAGTGACAGCTGTTGTTTTCTCTTTTCATTAGGATATGGACCGTTTGATGTTGACCTTTGGGGACATTCCACATCATGCTCCAGTGCTTTTAGCCTGGGCTCTCCTTCGTCACACCCTGAATCCTGAAGAGACGAGCAGTATTGTCCGGAAGATAGGTGGCACGGCCATCCAGCTGAACGTATTTCAGTACTTGACCCGACTGCTCCGCTCACTGGCCAGTGGGGGAAATGATGTGAGGCTCAGGCTATTGGTGTTTGAGCGTGAGAATGGGCAAAGAGCTGGGCAGAAGTTCCTTAATGACTCAGGATAATAGTAATAATAATAATAATAGTTGTAATAGTGACATGGGTAATGATGATAATGTTGTAACTGACCTTTACAGAGCACCTATTATGACCAGACACTGCTCAGCATTTTCTGTACATTAGCATAATTCATCCTTACAATACTTCTTTGCCCTGTGGATTATCATCCTGTGCTATACATTAGGAGATGAAGTTTGCCCACAGGAACAATAATTGATGCTTGGTGGTGCGTATGGTTTGAACTCACTGTGTCTGCCTCTTTGCCAGTGTAGCATACGAGCACTATGCAGTATAGTATATCTCCTAGAAGATACTTCTGCCATATAGAGTGGAGAGATTTTTTTGGGGAGCTTATTCAGCTGTAACAGGATGAATTAGCAAATCTTCTGAGTCTTGTGTTTGGGCTTAATTTGAATGGCACAGTTTAGTCAGCTTGTTTTGACATGAGAAAATGAAACCTCAGCCAGCAGCCCCCACGTGCCGGCACTGGTTGATTTATCTTGGTGACAGTTCAGGCAGCTGCATCATCATATCAGCACATAGAGACTATGTTTTCTGTAGGCTGGAGGTGGTTTCCTTCCCCATGAAAACTTCAGTCATTTTGAAAATGGTTCCCTTTTGATTTTATGCTTGACTGTCTTAGAATATTTGTGGTTCCTGCTCTCGCTTTTCTCCCTTTGTCGTCCTGATCTTGGGACTAAATGAGGAAAAGGATGAAGCCTCGGACCCCCTTCCTGTTTGTTCTCAGGGCCTGTATTAATGTGATAGGATTGTGCTGAATCTGGGTCGCTCAGAATGACTCACCGGCTCTTCTGCCGTTACAGTGCACCACCAGCACCGCGTGCATGTGTGTCTACGGGCTCCTTTCCTTCGTCCTGACCTCACTGGAGCTTCACACACTGGGCAATCAGCAGGTCGGTGTCTGGTTTCGTGAAGCTGTCTACACTACCCAGCTCTGCAATCATAGCTCTAAGATACCGCTTTGGAGCTGATAAAACACACACCCACATCCCTCAGGTGTAATTTGCGTATTGCTGTTAGTTTTCATTTATTGTATTGGGTTGTCGGAAAAGTCATGACGCATTTTTTGCAATGAAAAACATAGAAAAAATACATAATGACTTTTCCGACAACCCAATATTATACAAACAATACATATTTATGATACAAAAATCAGGAAGTGCTGGTAAAAAGAAAAAAGTGTAATCCCACCACACAGGATAACCTCTGTTAACAATTTTTTTTTTTTTTAAAGATTTTTATTGGGGAATTGGGGGGATGGGAACAGTGCTGGGGAATTGGGGGAAGGGGAACAGACAAGTTGCTGTCCTTTTTTTGTTCTTCAGTCTAGTTGTGGAGGACGTTGCTTCCTGGCCCAAGTTGGCACCATCATTGTGCTCTTCCCGGGCGAGGCAGATCAGTCGCCGGCTTCTGGACAGCCGCTCACTGCGGCTGCTGGCCGCTCACGCTGGCTGCTGGCTACACACGGTAGCCCATGGCAACCCACTGCCACAGGGGCTGCAGCCTATGCCGTCGCAGGCGACTCATGGCAGCCCAGCTCCAGGTTGAGCTATTGTTCAGCATCTTAGCTGTAGAAGGCAGTGTCACTGGCCCTCATATGTGGGATCCAAACTGGGGCCCTCTGGCGTCCCAAGCCAGTTCTTAACCATCGCGCCACTCGGCCGGCCCTCTGTTAACAATTTTGATATGTTCCCTTCCAAACATTTTCGGCGTGTATACATACATACATACATACATAAAAATATAATTCTTCTCTAGAAATGGAATCATAATATATAACTGTTTTGCAACCTCCTTTTTTCACTCTGTAGTGCATCTGCCCTAAACATCTGCGGGTGCTAATAAAGATTCTTCTCCCAACAGGATGTAATTGACACAGCATGTGAAGTCTTGGCAGACCCTTCTCTTCCAGAACTATTCTGGGGAACAGTAAGTATGTCAGAGGGAGTCATGCTGTGGTATTCCCTGTAGCAAAATAATTTATCAAGCACTTACTTTGTGATAGATCTTATACTAAGCATTCCTATTTCTCATTTAATCTTTACAAAAATCTATGAAGTAAATAGTATTGTCATATCACCACCATTTTGCATATGAGGACAGGTGATGCTCAGAGATGTGAAGGATTAATTTTAGATTTTCTTACGATTGCTGGGCAATTCGGAGATGTTCATTTGTAGATAATGTGAAGGCCAGTGACTTTTCCCCTTCCACCATAGGAGCCAACCTCTGGTCTTGGGATCATTCTGGACAGCGTATGTGGAATGTTCCCCCACCTCCTCTCCCCACTCCTGCAGTTGCTGCGAGCCCTCGTATCAGGGAAGTCTACTGCCAAAAAGGTAGGTGGTTCAGTTAGATGCCCGAAGAGAGTGGGAGATATTTTTTAGGAAACCATTTTTGCTTTCCACATTGACATTCCACTGCCATGGCAAGAATTAGTCTGAAGTTGAATGAAAAAAGCCAAAGATAGTGCCTCAATTCTATAAAATTAAATAAAAATATTTTTATTAAGCACCTATTGTAGATACTGGGAAAATAAGACAAAATATAAAGTTCGTTAATTTCTAATTGGAAGAGAAGAATAGAGATGAGAAATAAGTAATAAAGCCAGGTGGTATATAGTAAATGTCATTTGAGTAATAAAGACCACAGTGTTCGGGAGAGGCAACTGTCTATGGAGTGGGGGCTTTGAGTGGGTGTTAAAGAATCATGAAGATTTTGGCAAGGGGTACAGAGGCGGTTCCAGGAAGAGGCACAGACCACTGTGGTCTTTGTAAGAAGTTTGAGAGTCTTCACTTATGGTACACAGTGTGGCTAGAAAAGCAGAAAGGCAGGTGTGGGACCCCTTTCATGTCCCTGAGGTAAATGTGTGGTTGGGTTTTTTTCTGCGTGTTGGCAGGTGTATAGTTTCTTGGATAAGATGTCTTTCTACAATGAACTTTATAAGCACAAGCCCCACGATGTGATCTCCCACGAAGATGGAACTCTCTGGCGGAGGCAAACGCCCAAAGTTCTTTACCCTATCGGTAAGATAAGGAGACCCTATTTTAGTAGCTTCTTGTCCACTGGCCTGTTGGGCCTCATCTGTTAGACCTCATTGCTGTTTTAATTATTTCATGCAAGGTGCCTTCAAAGCCGTTCCTTCCCCTCTCTGCTGTACTTGTTGATTTGTTGATAAATTATTAGTCAGTTTCTCACTTTTATACATCATTAGATTTCTTTATTTAAAAAATAATGCATGTTCACTGTAACAAGGGAAGCAACGCAGAGATACATTTTGTTTTTTGTTTTTTATTTTTTTGTTTTTTTTTGTTTTTTTAGCTGAGCCATCCTGCCACCTGTTGGCAGCTCAGTGGCAACTCAGCTTGGGCCGGGACTCGAACCACTAGTTGCTTAAGAGCTCACATTCTTGAGTGAGCTCTTAAGCAACTGAGCCACTTGGCCAGCCCTTGCAGAGATACATTTTGAAAAGTTACTTTCCAGACCTGTCTCCATCAGATAATCCATGTTAAGAGTTTGATGGGTCTTTTTATACCTTTTTTTTTTTTTTTTTTTTTTTTT
>NW_017731353.1:3076803-3100611 GCF_001890085.2 Hipposideros armiger
TTCTTCAGTCTAGTTGTGGAGGACGTTGCTTCACTGGCCCAAGTTGGCACCATCATTGCACTCTTCCCGGGCGAGGCAGATCAGTCGCCGACTTCTGGACAGCTGCTCACAGCGGCTGCTGGCTACACACGGTAGCCCATGGCAACCCACTGCAGCAGGGGCTGCAACCTATGCTGTCGCAGGCGAATCACAGCAGCCCAGCTCCAGGTTGAACTGTTGTTCAGCATCTTAGCTGTAGAGGGCAGTGTCACTGGCCCTCATATGTGGGATCTGAACTGGGGCCTTCTGGCGTCCCGAGCCAGCTCTTAACCAACATGCCACTCAGCCGGCCCTACAAGCTGCAGTTATTACATATGGATCTGACTGATTCTTTTAGTAACTACATAATTATTCTGATGTTCCATAATTTTCGTCTTTTCTTTTCTAAAGGATGTTTAGGCTATATCAGGTTTTTGCCTCTATAAACGATGCTGCATTTGGTACCCTTATATACTGGTGCTTTTAGTATGTAGAACCCCCAAACTGGGATTGTTGGGTAAAAGCCTATACACAATGAAAAATTTAAATACATGTCCACTCCACTGATGCATAAAATAGATTAACAAAATGTGGAGATGTGTGTGTGTGTGTGTGTGTGTACACACACACACACACACACACACACACACACACACACACAGTGGAATTATTATTCAGTTTAAAGTGAAAGGGAACTCTGACACATGCTGTATATAACATGGGTGAATTAGAAGACACGCTAAATGAATAAGACAGTCACAAGAGGATAAATTCTGTATGATTACACCCACAGTAGTCACTACTCCACTCAGAGCAGTCAAATTCAGACACAGAAAGTAGAACAGTGGTTGACGGGAGCTGAGGATATGGGAGAATAGGGAGTTACTGGTTAATGGGTAGAGTTTCAGTGTTGCAAAATAAAAAAAATTCTTTAGATGGATGGTGATAATGGATTAGTTGCACAACAATAAATGTACTTAATTCCACTGAACTGTATACTTAAAAATGGTTAAAATGGTAAATTTTGTATTCTATATTTTACCATAATTTTTTAAAATAAAAATTAAATTTTGAATAGATACTGCTGGAATGTATTAATAGAAGAAAGTTATAGCAATTTATTTTCTACTGGCAGTGTGTAAGAATGACCAGTTAGTATTTGTAAGTCCATGTTTATTACAGGTGCTCAAGGAACAAAATGTAGAAGGAACAGCCTTACTCTTATAACCCTGGCATTACTACCAACTTACCCAGTGACCTAGGCACATACAGCCCCATAAGGCAGTCTTTCTGTAGTCATCATTTGAATGGGAAACCGCTGTGCACTTAGCTATTTTTTGGACACATGGAAAGACTCACTTTATTAAATGACAAGAGAGAATGTGTGTTTTCTTGCTTTTTTTTTTTTTTTTTTTTTTTTTTTTTTTTTTCTTACCCTCACAGTTCACTTAAAACTACACTCCACCAAAGGAGCCTGTGTAGCTCTGTGTGATTAAATATCGGTGTCTGGTATAGGAGTCACCTCTTCCTGTTGTGTCCTCAGATATTAGACTAATTTCTCTTCCNCATTTGAATGGGAAACCGCTGTGCACTTAGCTATTTTTTGGACACATGGAAAGACTCACTTTATTAAATGACAAGAGAGAATGTGTGTTTTCTTGTTTTTTTTTTTTTTTTTTTTTTTTTTTTTTGCTTTTTAATAGAAAAAGCTGCAGCAGTGTTAGATACTAAGAAGAGAGCCTGTGTAGCTCTGTGTGATTAAATATCGGTGTCTGGTATAGGAGTCACCTCTTCCTGTTGTGTCCTCAGATATTAGACTAATTTCTCTTCCTCCCTTCCTTAGGGGGTCAAACCAACCTTCGCATACCTCAAGGCACTGTGGGCCAAGTCATGCTGGACGACAGGGCTTACCTGGTGCGCTGGGAATACTCCTACAGCAGCTGGACCCTCTTTACCTGCGAGATTGAAATGCTGCTTCATGTTGTTTCCACTGCAGGTGAGGTCAGCTTTGGGAGACATCACTCTGGGAAGTAAAATGGACATGCTTGGAGGATTTGCAGATTGACAGAGAATTTCAAAATAATCTAATCAGAACCATCCAGATTGTGATTAGTGTAATTTGTTTCTCTGGGTCTCAGGGACTATTCAGTGATCTTAAAGGAAGTGTTTTTCATGAGGTCACAGGCTTGCTTTCCCCTCAGATGTGATTCAGCACTGCCAGCGGGTCAAACCCATTATTGATCTGGTCCATAAGGTCATCAGTACAGATCTGTCGATAGCAGACTGTCTCCTGCCCATCACGTCCCGCATCTACATGCTCCTGCAGCGGTGAGTGTCTGGTCACACCTCCGGGGTTCAAGTTCACACACGTTCCTCTGTGGGAAGCCCTGCTGTGATATCTGTCCCCAGCTGAGGGCTTTCCTGTTTTAACATCTCTGCTGAGAAGAAGAACTTGGGAAGAGAGAACTAGGAAATATTTGTAATGGAACAATTCATATTATTCATTGTACTAAGTACAGTGCGCTGTTCTCCAACCAGGTTAACGACAGTGATCTCCCCGCCTGTGGATGTCATTGCTTCTTGTGTCAATTGCTTGACTGTTCTGGCCGCCCGGAACCCAGCAAAGGTGAGCCACCAAGTCTTCTGAACAGCCACAAAATGTTGCACTTGGTATATACCTGAGGACACAGAGACATTCGACTCTTTTTTTTCCCTTCTCAGGTCTGGACTGATCTTCGTCACACAGGTTTTTTACCATTCGTGGCCCACCAGGTCTCCAACATGAGTCAGATGATTAGGTGAGCCGGGCCTGTATTCCCTGGGAGTATCAGACATTTCAGGTCTAGGCTAGCTAGCTTCATTAGTTTTAAAGAAGCTCCTCTGTGCTCGTTTACTTCTTGGCTGTTAAGCCCTCTGACCAGAAATAAGAGGGATGAGTAAGGACAAGGCAAAGGAGACAGTGGGACTTGGGGCACAGAGGCTGTTCTCTTCTGAGGCCAGCACTGATGGTTCACAGTGTTTAAAGCCAGAGAGAGAGAGAGAGAGAGATTTCTCATCTAGCAGCAACCACCTTAGGTACCCAGGAACTAGCTTTCCAGCCTCAAGCATCCAGACGTGTCTGGATCCAGAGACTGGGCTTCCCTTTCTTAAGCCAGAGTCACTCTTTGCTTTTCCTTGTTTCATGGCTACTGGAGCTCTCCTGGTTGACCAGTTGTTAATGCACAGTGCCATCTTATACCTGAACGTTCTCTCCTGCTCTTGTATATAAGACAGTGATGGTTTCCTGATGTTTATTTTAGATTGTTCACTTTAAACCTTTTGAAGTAGTATATCAAAAAAGTTCTTAGTGTTTACCCTGGGTGTAAAATTGCCTGAATTTGATTAATTCCTTTGCAGAGCTTTCCTATTTTATGCCCAGGACATCCAGACAATAATATGAGTGTTCTACGATCACAGTTTCTTGAACCCTTGCAATCGCTGCATCATTTTCCCCTCTCTCTTTCCCAGTGCGGAGGGGATGAATGCTGGAGGATACGGAAGCCTCTTGATGAACAGTGAACAGCCCCAGGGCGAGTATGGGGTCACTATTGCCTTTCTGCGCTTGATTACCACTCTTGTCAAGGTAAGATCTGGTCAAGTAGAAGCATCTGAAATACTTTCCCTGCCCGCTGCTACTGCTGTCATCTTGTCTGCAGGCAGGCCAGTTGTCCTGAGGTTATGGTGATAGCAGTTTGTGTGTACTGAGTATTTACTGTGTGCCAAGTTCTATAGTAGATGCTTCACGTGTGTTAATTTATTTAACACTTAGAGGCGTATGGTGTAATACACTATCAAGCTACTTGACTGTAGCCCAAAGTAATACATACCTTGTGTATCACACTCCAGCATATCCATGTGTGTATGTATATTCCTGAAGCAAAGTTTCACAACTCGACACTACTCTCACTACACAAGGCGCCCTTCAAATTTTTTTTTTTTTTTTAGCTGAGCCATCCTGCCACCTGTTGGCAGCTCAGCGGCTGCTCAGCTCCGGCCGGACTCGAACCGCTGTTGCTCAGAGCTCAAACTCTTGAGCGAGCTCTTAACCAACTGAGCCACTCGGCTGGCCCCCTTCAACATTTTTTAATCAACTGATCTCACATTTCACTAATGGATCACAACTCAGTTTGAAAAATACGGGTGTAGCATGGATTTTGGAGTCAGAATTAGGTTTACATGTCAGGTTGACCACTTACTAGCTGCATGACCTTGAGCAAGTAAAGAATTTCTTAGAACCTCTGTCAAATAGGAATGATCAATGGTCTTCACCCCATTGAGGCCACATGTGAAAAGCACGTGGTACACTTCCTGCCTGCAGGAGTCAATCAATGAATGCTTAAAAAGATAGGAACAGTCCTCTATAGAGATAGGGATGTAGATATAGATATTTATGTATAAAGAAAGAACTTCCACTTTTAAAATAAGGAAGCAGATGTTCACAGGTAATATTAAGATAAAGAATTTTGAGTATCGGACCGCTTTTCTGGTATTCCAGTCATGGGGTAGATGTCAGGGGATGGCTGGTGATGATGGCCATGAAACTGGCATTCTCCATCATCGACAGTCCTGTAGCCTTTATGTTTAAGGTGCCTCCCATCTGACTAGACTTAACCTTTATCCCTCTCCTTCATTAGGTGCGTTTTGACAGTGTCACATTATCTTTTTAGTCCTTTATTCTAGAGAAACCCATACAACTTAGACTCAGTGGAGCTAGAGTGTTTTGGTCTTTCTTTTTTTTTCTCTGGTGGCTCAGATTTGCCCAGACTCCCTTTGGACCTATGGTTTTGAAGTTTAACCTCTAGTAAGCAAATTACTTTTCCTTAAATGGTATAGTCCTCACAGCTTGGCTTCTTGTAGGGGCAGCTTGGCAGTACCCAGAGCCAAGGGCTGGTGCCCTGTGTCATGTTTGTGCTGAAGGAGATGCTTCCCAGCTACCACAAGTGGCGTTATAACTCCCATGGTGTGCGAGAACAGATCGGTAAGGAAAGCATGGGCAGCGAAGGCCTGAGGGATTTCTGGCTCCCTGGAGAACTCTCTCTCCCTTTCTTGGGATAAGAGTCATCACACAAGGCCACATCACTCCTGTGTCTTTTTCCGGAGTCCAGGTTGCCTGATCCTGGAGCTGATTCACGCGATACTGAACCTGTGCCATGAGACAGACCTGCACAGCAGGTATGAGGACCCCCATTGCTAGAGCCTGGTACTCTTGGATGCTGCCACTCACCAAGAGAACACGTGGGCTTTTGCTGCAGAGCCATCTCATCCCTCGGAGGCTGAGCCCACAGCTCAGCACTCTGGGGTTGATTTGCTTTCCACTGGACAGTTTCTCCTTTCTCCCTGTGGCGATAGAAGAGCAGATGAAGTAGGAATGAGATTGTTTCCAATGAGATTGTTATATACACACACACACACACACACACACACACACACACACACACACACACACACACCATTTCTTATGATCTTTACAAAAGTTACATATGTTCATTGGAAAATAGTCAGTGCAAAATGCCCTTTGTAAACCTGTTTTCTGGTGATGACTATTAACAATTTAGTGTGTATTCTAGGTTTTTTCCTTTGCTTACTAATTGCTCTGTAACTTTATTCCTGTGCCACTACATATAGATCTATGTTGTTTTAATGGTTCCATGCATTCCACTGTGTGGATTAATCACAGTTCATTTCAGTAAACATACCCATTAACTGATAAGACATTTAGATAGTTTCTGAGGGTGATCTCTAACATCACGTCTATTTAAGGAAAGTGATCAGAGTGCTTTCACCTGGCAAAGAGAGCTGATCTGTATCACTGATGTCCAGTTGGTTAGGTTTAGACAATGCCCTTTCCTTCCAGTAATAAGTTGGTGGTTCCCTGGTAACTCAGAATGCGTCTGTCTTCCAGCCACATCCCCAGCCTGCAGTCTCTCTGCATCTGCAGCCTGGCCTACACAGAAGCTGGACAGACAGTTATCAATATCATGGGCATCGGCGTGGACACCATCGACATGGTGATGGCTGCTCAGCCCCGCAGGTGGGACTCCCTCTCCACCTTCCCCCTTTATCTTTGTTGTGGCTGCATGTTCTAAGAGCTCCAGTTTGAATGAGCTTACAGTAGCTTTTTAAAGACAACCTTGTTCCTCCTAGAACATAGCGTTTATGTCACCTAGTGGTGCTGTATAGACTGGCACAAAGCAAAGGGAGTTGATTGCTCCTCCTCTCCAAGTTTGGAGCCTCTGACAGGAGCTGTTGAACTCTGGGATGATTGTTGGAATCTAACTCTTGAGAGCACATATGTTAGGAATGACATCATGTCGTCTGAATCAACTTTGGTTTCTGTTTGGCACCCTAGTGATGGAGCAGAGGGCCAGGGGCAGGGCCAACTGCTGATCAAGACAGTGAAACTGGCATTCTCCGTCACCAACAATGTTATCCGGCTGAAACAACCTTCTAATGTGGTCTCCCCGCTGGAGCAGGCTCTCACACAACATGGTATGTATTTCTCTTCTAGTCAGCAACGTTTCTGCCATAAGTCTATTCTTCTAGCTGTGTTTCTAGATGTCGGCAGTATTTTCTGATGAACTCCTTAAGGAAATTTGGGAATGATCACCAGCTTCCATTCTGGACTTAGAAACAGGAGGACTGGATCATACTTCATTTCTGCTTCCTGCTGGTGACAGAATTATAGTTAAGACTCATGTTCAAAGTCAGACTGCCTTGGTTCAAATTTTGGCTATAATCAGCTGTGTAACCTTGGGCACATTATTGAACAACTCTGCCTCAGCTTTTCTCATCTTAAAATGGGGATAATAGTAGTACCTACCTTATAAGATTATAATGAAGATTAAATTACTTCCTGTAAAACATGGAGAGATGTTTCTGTTTAAGTAGGACTATTGCTACTCTTTGACCTTAAATTACTCATTTAATCTTTTTGGGACCCATTTTCCTCATTTTCAAGTAGGTTTTTGGATAAGGACTAAAGACCTAGCTGTATCATTTGGGGTTTTTATGATATTTGCATTTCAGTGCAATGCTTCAGTGTGATGTCCTTTTTTAACCTATTTGGTAAAAACCTACCTATCTTCTTTTCTTTAAAATGTATTTCTCCTCTCAGTGAACCCCCAAATCCTGCTTATCTCCTTGGCTACTGAAAAAAGAAAATGATGTGGCCACCTGGATTCCCTCTGGTCCTCGAAGTACTTGAGGCTCGTTTCCTCACATCTATGAGCCTTTTTGGATGTCGCCCTCTCTTAAGAGCTTGAATCAGGGACACTTAGTATCTAAACTGTTTCCTGTGCGTCTTAGGTGCCCATGGGAACAACCTCATTGCTGTTCTTGCCAAATACATCTACCACAAGCATGACCCTGCCTTGCCACGTCTTGCCATCCAGCTGCTGAAACGTCTGGCCACGGTAGGATCCCACGTAACAAACCGAAGCCCCAGAAAACGGACGATGTGCTTGGGACCACTCTTGCCTTCTCCCAAGAGAAGCAGCTAACTTGGCCTTCTCTGGTTTTTAAAGTGACATAGCCATGTGTACACATGCGCGCGCACACACACACACACACACACACACACACACAGACTGTCTTACGAGGGTTTTTTTATTTCTGATTACAACACACATACATACTCACTTTAAAATATTTATTTAAATGTTACAGATAAATGTAACATAGAAAGTTAAGGTACCCTATGATCCCCTTGAGATCCCTATCAGCAAGTTGGTATGCATTGCTCCAGATTTTGTTTTTATCTGTGCTTATATATTAAAGGGTGTTTGGGTGTGTGCTTTTGCTCTTTACAAAAGTAGAATTCCACTGTACATACTGTTTTGTGACTAGCTTTCTTTACTTAACACCATATCTTGCAGTCTGTCCATGTGGGCACATTTGGAGCTACTTCATTATCTCTAGTGCTTGCATGGCATGTCATACAAAGATTGCATCCTAATTGATATCTATCTTTCACTATTATAAACAGTGCTACAGTAAACATTATTACCCACAGAACTCTGTAAACTCTTGTTTATAGCTCCTAAAAATTAGATGTCTATGAACATTTAAATTTGTATTAGACATTTCCAAATTGTCCTCCAAAAAGGATTGTAATAGTTTATACTACTCCTAACACAAAGTCTTGTATCCTTGCCACAAAGACTTCATCAGTTTTTAATCTTTGCTAATCTAGTAGGCTGATCGACATTATCTCAGGTTTTACTTCGCATTTATTTAACCACGAGAGAGGTTGCACATCTTTTTATGTTGATCACTGTTTCTCCTATGAATTGTTGGGCATCTTGTGCTATAGTTTGGGGTGATGTCCCTTTTGACCCAGAGCTGTGTGTCTGGATGTTTTCCTTTCTGTTCGTTTTCTGAGAGTTCTCCAGCACTCTTCTACAGGAGCCTGTCGGTTTTTCTGGAAGTGGCGCTCTGAGCCTGTGTGTCCCGGTCTTCACCAGGTGGCTCCAATGTCAGTGTACGCCTGCCTGGGCAGTGATGCAGCTGCCATCCGCGACGCCTTCCTGACCCGACTGCAGAGCAAAATTGAGGACATGCGCATCAAAGTCATGATCCTGGAGTTCCTCACAGTTGCGGTAGAGACTCAGCCAGGCCTCATTGAGCTGTTTCTGAATCTGGAGGTGAAGGATGGCAATGAGGGCTCCAAGGTGAGCCTGCACCTGGGACGAAGCTGGGAGACACTCCCTGGAAGGTGGGTGCTGGGCCCTGCTGGCAGCGGCCATGGCCCTGAACTTTCACCTTACCCTCATGCAGGAATTCAGCCTTGGGGAGTGGAGCTGCCTCCATGTGGTGCTGGACCTGATTGACTCCCAGCAGCAGGACCGCTACTGGTGCCCTCCCCTGCTGCATCGTGCGGCCATTGCCTTCCTGCATGCGCTGTGGCAGGACCGGCGGGACAGTGCCATGCTGGTCCTCAGAACCAAGTAAGTCGGACTTCTTTAGAGCACGTATCCTTATCTGTGAGGTCCGGGTAACAGGAATTTCTTAGAGGTTTATTGTGACGGATCACTGAGCATCTGCACAAAAAGTGCTTAGTGCCTGGGTGGACGAGTGCGGGTTTCACTCCGCTGTTCTCTTTTTAATGCTGCCACCAGCAGTTGTCATCTTTACTCCAAGGTAAAGATGTGTTCTCCGTAGAGTCCCCACCTTTTGTGTTCCTGCCTTCTGCCAACCCTAACCCATTGTTTTGAGAAATAGTAGATTCAGGTAAGTGTGGCTTGCTCAGGTCATGCAACTGAATGAAACAACCTATTGTCTTGGACCCTGTTTGCCCAAAGGGAGGGATCTTCAAAAAGGCTAACATGGGAGTCCTGCGTCCCTGTTTCCCTCCTCAGTCTCTTCTTTGTGGGTCTATTGGAAATGGACAGTAGGGTGAACCATGAGAGTTTTTATTGCTCAACTGTATAACCTACAATTGTGTTTGTTAGGAGGAAAACACAGTTTTATCTGTGGAACCCTTTACATTTCTGTAGGAGTATGTGATCTTTGAGACACCTGTCAGGATTGGGACTGGTAAAATATGGTGAAGTAACCACCAAAGAGAAGTGGAGCAGGGAGAAAGGGCCATGTGAGAGAAAGTGTGTTTTACAACATGTATTTTCCTTTTAGACCCAAGTTTTGGGAGAATTTAACCAGTCCACTGTTTGGAACCCTTTCTCCTCCCTCAGAAACATCTGAGGTAAGCCATGGTGGAGGGGGGACATCAACTGAAAGTCCTTGTGGGGAAAGGCTGGGCTGTGAGACTGAGCTGTAGAAAATGGTACCTCCCCTCATTAAACAACCAGAATGCTTTCTTCACTCGAAGCCTCTTCCTGTGATGCTTTGGGAAGGAAAGTGGCATGTTATGCTCTGTGTAGATGGCTCCATGGCCTCCACACACTCGGAGACACTGTGGACCTGATGCTTCTGCTCTTGCAGGTCAGGCGCCCACTCGCATTCGATAGGGAATGCGCTCTCTTGTTTTCTAAGTGTCGGGTCCCTTTGTGCAGGGACACCAGGGAAGAGGTTCTCCTCGTGAGTGGTGTCCGCTCTGCTTTCCCCTCTGCAGCCCAGCATCCTGGAAACCTGTGCCCTCATCATGAAGATCATTTGCTTGGAGATATACTATGTAGTTAAGTGAGTCTTCTCCCTTTTTGAGATTTTAATTAAATTTTGGGGGGAAGGGAGGGGCCATGGTGGCCTACCCCTGGGTGTGTGGCTGTACGAGCCAAGGCAGAGGAGAGAGCTGGTTTGGAGCCATTTATGGAGGGCCACTGAGCTGAGTCCCTGGCCAGTCCATTGATGGCATTTATGATTGTCAGAAAGAGTTATTGTGAAGCAAACTCCATGTGCTCGGGATTTCATGGAGGAGGAATCCTGGAAAAGGCCTCAGCCTAACCCATTATGTTGAGCAAGAAGTCTGAGCCCCACACATTGGAGGGATCGGAGCCGTCTGCCTTTAAGCCCATGTGAGGTTGCTTTCTCTGCCTCAACAGGGGTCTGTGCCCATCACATTCCCATCTGCTTTCAACCTAACGGTAGGTTTTGTTTTTTCTTGACACCCTAGGGGCTCACTAGACCAGTCATTAAAAGATACACTTAAGAAATTTTCCAGTGAGAAACGCTTTGCCTACTGGTCAGGGTATGTCAAATCCTTGGCGGTTCACATGGCCGACACAGAGGGCAGCAGCTGCACCTCCTTGGCAGAATATCAGATGCTGGTCTCCGCCTGGAGGATGCTTCTCATCATTGCCACCAGCCACGTAAGAACCCCCCAGGGCGAGTTTTCAGTTTTCACTTTGGTTTCCTAGCAACTATGTGCTGGGGTACCTAGCAGATACAGTGCTTTGGGATGAAACATGAATCAGGGTTTTTCCCTGAGAGCTAAAATGTAAAAGTTTCTAACTATGGGGGCTAACCTGGGGTATTTAAGGGTGTCGGGTCCAACAGGAGATCCTTAAGAAAAGTGCAGAGAACTAATTTGAAATCCCTTCAGACATTCATAAAAGCTTACTGTACCTACCTTAGCAGTCTTGGATAGGTCCTAGGGGCTCCTCACTTCATTTGCCTCTCATGCATGTGTATTACTGTCTTCCCATGCCATGTACCCTGTGGATGCTAGGTGCATATTTGTTGAGTAGTCAGCAGGTAGCTGTAATAGCTGCTGCAGCACCCTTTCTAGAGAGCAGTTTGTTTTCACTGATTCTAGAAACTGCATTTCCTGGTCTTAGAAAAAGAACAGAGGCCATTAGCTCCACACTGTGTGTCTACTGAGAGTTGGTTTTTAGAGAGAGAGGTAACATTTGAGAAGAGTTTGCATTTTTTTCTCGGCATATTTTTGTGGCTTGACACCATCATGCTGTGTAATAAGGACTTGGTTTTGAACTGTTCTTCCCTGGGGAATCCAGATTAATATCTTGATCTCATTAATAACTTCAACTTGATAGGTGCCCCTTGTTCCAAGCATGCTCTTACATCTCTGTGACTTGTTCCCTGTGCCAGGCTGCCATGGTCTTGGGGCTGCGTTGTGGCTCAGCGGTTGTGGAGCCCTGAGAATGCAGACATACCAAAAGCTCAGCTGTCTTTGGGGAAAGATTGCTTTCCCCGGGAATAACCTGGGTGTCACCTGCCTTTTAGGCCCAAGCTAGGCAGTAGTTCTTGAATTGTTCTTGAAAATCTAACCATCTTCTTTCCCTCTTAGGAAGTCCAGGATGTTGATCAGTCCGTTACTCATTTAATGGATATTAATGGCATGCTTACCATGTGCCAGGCACCAGGACTATAGCAGTGAACAAGGCAGATAAGGTCTTTGATCTCATGGAGAGTGGCCAGAGAGAGAGGCAAATTGTCAACAAACTCACAAAGAAATATAGTTTCAGATTGTGATAATTCACTATGAAGGAAATAATCAGGACGCTGTGGTAGCAAACGCTAAAGTAGGACAGGAGTAGTCAGGGAGGCCCTCTCTGAGGAGGTGATAACCAAACAGACCTGAATGTGTGATGGAGTCTCCAGGTGGAGAGCCTGGAATCAGGAGTGCAAGGGTCCAGAAGTGGAAAAGAGCTTGGTATGTTCAAGGAGGAAGAAGGAGGCCAGTAGGGCTGCTATCGAGTGAGCACAGTGGGTGTCATACCAAAATCACTTGGAGTAGGTCCTATAGGGCTGCTAGGCCTTGTTGAGGAGTTTGTATTTTCAGCGCACTAGGAAGCCTTTGAAGGGTCTAAGCAAAGGAAGGGCATCATCAGGAGGAGGAGGTGAACTTGACTTTGACCATATCTAAGGGCAGACAAAGAAACAGCAGGGCCCTCAAGCCACTTTTAATCAGAGAGACAGTGACTTATCAATGACTAATTGCCTGACAGAGGCCCCCACGTTTCTTGGCTTCTGAAGTCTGGGAAATTTTCCCAATGGCATTCTTTTCTGTTCCTTTGCAGGCAGAGATAATGCACCTGACTGACTCTGCAGTGCGTCGCCAGCTCTTTCTTGATGTGCTTGATGGGACCAAAGCGTTAGTAAGTGTGTCTGGGAGGTTTCACGTTCCTCCTCAGGAGAAGGTTTCTGAGGTCAAATAGTAGCTCAGTAGTCTGTGGTCACACAAGTAGTCAGGTCGTAGGGCTCAGTCGGCCTGGGACCCCTGAGGCTGCAGTGGGGAGGTAGAGGTCTGCTGCTGCTGTGCCAGCCCCGGGCCTCTCCCCGTGTCCCACCCCTGTTAGCTCACTGATGAAAACAAAGGCATGAGGCAAGAGATGCTCTGGGCATGGAGCTGGAATCCTGTGGCTGTACCAGCTCATAGGAAGCCTGACTGCTAACCGGTCTGCTCTCCTACCTCAGCTCCTGGTCCCAGCCTCAGTGAACTGCCTCCGCCTCGGCTCCATGATGTGCACTCTGCTGCTTATCCTGCTGCGGCAGTGGAAGAGGTGAGTGCTGTGCCAGGGGAGGTGGCCTGCGGCCAGGGCTGCCTCACAGGGGCCTGCTCGATTCTCTTTGCTGATCCTTTGCCTTCCTGAAGGGGAGAAGAGTGGGTGTGACATGGGCTAGCTTTCCATCATGGAGCAGGACTGGCAGAGCAAACAGGATGCTTTGCCGACTGCCTGGTGGACATCCCGAGATGGGGCAGTGGCACTTTTTGGCCTTTCTGTGAGCTGTGTGCTCTCCTCTCTCTCCACTCCATGTTATTTCTAGAGAGTTAGGTCCTGTGGATGAGATCCTTGGACCCCTGACAGAGATTCTGGAGGGTGTGCTGCAGGCAGACCATCACCTCATGGAGAAGACCAAGGCCAAGGTGTTCTCAGCATTCATCACCACACTGCACATGAAGGAGATGAGAGGTGAGGGCGGGGCGCGGCAGGGCAGGAAAGCGGTCCCACCCCTGCTGGCAGCCAGAGTCAAACACTCCACGTATTGGGGTGAAGTTCTCGGTCTTGGAACTGTGGTCTTCAGGAAAACTCGTTTTCTTCCCACTTGTTTCTCCTCCCCTCCCGGGGGACAGATACTCTTC
The DNA here is from genome assembly GCF_001890085.2 of Hipposideros armiger. Classification (NCBI taxonomy): domain Eukaryota; kingdom Metazoa; phylum Chordata; class Mammalia; order Chiroptera; family Hipposideridae; genus Hipposideros; species Hipposideros armiger. Next base: position 3,090,359 of record NW_017731353.1, read on the forward strand.
CTCTTAGCACCATGCTACATTCCCAGCTGCCTTCCTGGGAAGGAAGCCTTGGTGTGTAGTGAGAAGTGGCATGGTGAGTGTGACTGTGTTGCCTCTGTCTGCTCTGTAGTGAGTGACATTCCCCAGTACTCTCAGCTGGTGCTGAACGTCTGTGAAACCCTTCAAGAAGAGGTGATTGCCCTCTTTGACCAGACCCGCCACAGTCTGGCATCAGGCAATGCCACGGAGGACAAGGACAGCATGGAGACTGATGACTGCTCACGGCCCCAGCACAAGGACCAGCGTGATGGGGTGAGGACGCACCCTGGGAAGCCATCTGTCCTTCCCACGTGCCTTCAGCAAACATGAGCCGCCTGCCAGCCTGCTCTGTGCCGGGCCCGAGGGGTGGTTAGTGACCAAGAGAGTTCACAGCCTGGTGGAGAAAGTTCGTAATACCCAACTCAATTTCAGAGAAGCGTTTGAATTCCATGTGGCAGGTCCTGCAGGGGAGAGATACCAGAGAACATCCAACGTGGGGTTCTCACCTAATCTAGGGACTCAAGAGAAAGCGCCCTTTCAGCATTGACCTAAAGCAGGCTGGTGTGAGCAAAGGTGAAGTGAGGTCTGGAGAGCTGGGGCCTAGATGACGGGCAGCCTTGTCAGGGTTTTTGATCGGGGTCCTAGAAAACGGTTTAAGGCTTTCAAGCAAGGGGGAGAAATCATCGGGTTTGTACTTTAGAAAGATCACCCTGGATGCAGCATAGAGCGGTGCTTTTCAAACTGTGGGTCATGACCTGTTACTTGGCCTCGAAATGAGCTCAGTTGGTTACAACCAGCATTTTTTTAAAGTGAAGTAGAGTAAAATATTAAAATATCCATGTGCTTTACAGCATGTGAGGGTGGGTACTGTTCAATATGTAAATACTGAAAATACGTAAGTATGTGTATACTGAGGCACAGTGTGAAGGTGCCTGTTCCTGTGGGTCGTGGTCAGAAATGTTGGAAAAGCCACCAGTGTGAAGAATCAATTAGGGGGGATCCAGAGCAGACGAAGAAGCGCCACTTAAGAGGTGCTTCCTCCTCACTCAGGAGGTGGCTGCACGGTGCACTGTGACATCATGCGGCGGCGGGGTTGGGAGTGACCAGATGTGGGACCAGAAGCAGCACTGACACCGCTGATGGCAGTTTGGGTGACGGGGGTGGGAAGAGTCAAAGGTAGTCCTCTCAGTGGCTCACGAGCGTGGATGGAGTTGCCGGTCCCTGAGGTGGCCGTGGGGGCAGAGCAGGCCTGCAAGACCCCGGTTCTGGTCTAGTCCAGCTCACTTGTGTGTGTGTGACCAAGGGAGGTCTCGGGTATCCAGGGCTGGCTGGCCCCCTCCCTCTCCTCCTGCACCACTTCCTTCCCTTGTACCCATCTTTGTCCCTGGGCCCCGGCAGGTGTGTGTCCTGGGCCTGCACCTGGCCAAGGAGCTGTGTGAGGTGGATGAGGATGGTGACTCGTGGCTGCAGGTGACCCGCAGGCTCCCTATCCTGCCGACCCTCTTCACCACCCTGGAGGTGAGCCTTCGCCTGAAGCAGAACCTGCACTTCACCGAGGCAGCATTGCATCTGCTCCTCACCCTGGCTCGCACCCAGCAGGTAGGCGGCGAGCCCCTGGGCAGGAGGGAGCCTCCTGGCTTGTGCTGGGCGGGTCTGGCACTGCCTGTGATTCTCCCAGAAGCTCTGGTCGAGGTGGGTGGCTGCAGGGCCAGATTCCATCTCATTCCATGTCTATCCCGCCCAGGGAGCCACAGCAGTGGCTGGAGCCGGCATCACCCAGAGCATCTGTTTGCCCCTCCTGAGTGTGTACCAGCTCAGCAGCAATGGGACGGTGCAGGTGAGTGCCGGTGGCCTGTCAGACTGCACCACCAGTGGAAAAGTGTGCCCCCCGCCCCACTTGGCCCGGAAGTTGCTCTCTTAGTGGCTTGGATGGTACGGAATCCTTCCCGCCCCACACTGACCAGCAATAGAAGCACACATGGCTAGTTAGTGGCAGACCCGAGTCTAGAACCCAGGATTCTTGTATCTCTGCCTAGTGATCTCCCCTCGTTACTACTGGCCTTGAACCCTCTGTGGTCCTGCTGGTCCCCAGGTGAGACCATGCCCATTCCAGGAGGTTTTCTCCTCCAAGCAGCCTGGCTGCCTTAGCTGCTGTGCTGCAGGGAGGCCCTGCTGTACCTGTCAGCCCTGTTCCTGGCGCCAGATCCTGATTTTGTCTCCCGTTTTTTGTCTTAGACACCTAGCACCTCTCGGAAATCCCTGGATGCCCCCTCTTGGCCGGGGGTCTACCGCCTGTCTATGTCTTTGATGGAGCGGCTTCTCAAAACGCTGCGCTACAACTTCCTGACCGAGGCCCTGGACTTTGTGGGTGTTCACCAGGAGCGGACCCTACAGGTGAGGGGCTGCCAGTGTCATAGTGGTGGGGCTCAGGCCGCGGGGCCTGGGCCATTCAGGGCTAGCGGCTCGGTAGTTGAGTGGGGTTGGTGCCCCCATTTCTGAGGTGCTATAAGGATTGCTGGCTGACTAGCCCACCTGAGCAGCTGCCGGGCTGAGTGAGGGGATCAGCTCAGACAGAACCTCTAAGTCGTAACACCAAACCACCTGTTGTAGCGCCATCTCAGTGTTTGTGGGCCCAGAACTTATCCTCCCTGCAGGGGCAGGAGCAGGCGGGTCAGGTCTCTGCATCACCCCATCCTTCCCTTCTCTGCCCCCAAGTGCCTCAACGCCGTGAGGACGGTGCAGAGCCTGGCTTGCCTGGAGGAGGCCGACCACACCGTGGGCTTCATTTTGCAGCTCTCCAGCTTCATGAAGGAGTGGCACTTCCACCTGCCTCAGCTCATGCGGGATGTCCAGGTGGGGCCTCAGACACAGTGTCTTGGAGGAGTCTGGGGAGATGCTCAGGGCCGGTGCACTGAGTGCTCTCTGGGGCACCTCCAGTTAATTGCAGCCCATTTTTGGAACATGGGCTTTTTGCTCAGGGAGCCAGCGTTTGGTTTCATGTTGCTTCCCCTGGAGCTAAATGTTCCCTCCTCAGCATAGGGCAGCTGTGTAGGGTAAGAGCCTGGGCTTTATTGCGCAGACCTTGGTCACATCCCTTAGGAACAGGCCTGGAGCTGGGAACCAGCAGAGAACTGGACAGGGGAGGAACACAGGCCCCGGAGTCAAACAGGCGTCTGTCTCTGCTGGTGTGTGACCTTCGCCAGGTCATGTCACCACCTTCTTATGTAAGATGGGGCAGTAACCCCCACTTTTATTTCCCGATGACTCACACTGTGCCAGGCCTAGAGTTAGGTCCCCTGGAAGCAGTCCAGGCGCCTGTTGACCCACAGTGTGCAGTTGAGCAGACTTAGCAGCTGGAAGAGTTTCAGCTGGAGAACATGGTGGGGTGAATGTGAGCGCCTGCTTGCAAGTCCGAGAAGCTGTCGCCAAAAGCCCCCCTCGTCCTTCCTGTGTCGCCCCAGGTAAACCTGGGCTACCTGTGCCAGGCCTGCGCCTCCCTCCTGCACAGCCGTGCCATGCTCCAGCACTGCTTACAGGTAACAGCCCCGCCCTCACAGCTGCCTGGACTGCCCCGCCCTGGCTTCCTGTGCCCCGCCTCCCTTTCTTGTCTCTCCCCCAGAACAAAAATGGGGATGGCATCCCCTCAGCCATCGGCCCCCGAGTTCAGCGGCCACCCGCAGCTGCCCCTGCTGCCCCCTCCTGCTCTTCCTCCTCCTCCAAGCAGCCCGCTGCAGACACAGAAGCTTCGGAGCAGCGAGCCTTGCACATGGTCCAGTACGGCCTCCTTAAGATCCTCAGCAGGACCTTGGCGGCCCTGCGCCACTTCACCCCGGATGTCTGCCAGATACTGCTGGACCAGGTACCAGCCTCCCAGCAGTGAGCCATGCCAGCTCGGCTGTGCCCTGCTCTGCCTTAAAAGCTGCCTGGGGCCTGAGGTGGGCCTAGAATGCTCTTGTCTTGCCTTGCAGTCCTTGGACCTTGCTGAATACAACTTTCTGTTTGCCCTGAGCTTCACCACGCCCACCTTTGACTCGGAAGTGGCTCCCTCCTTTGGGACTCTTCTGGCCACAGTGAATGTGGCCCTAAATATGCTTGGAGAGGTAAGTTGGGTGCGGTCTGGCCCCCTCCATCCAGGTCTTCCCAGTTCACCACTTCCTCGTGACCTCGGACACAATGACCTAGCCTTCTGAGCCTGTCCCTCTTTCATAAGAGCACTGTGGTAGAGATGACCTCTGTTGAGAATACTGTGAGGATTTAGTGAGGTAACTAATAAAAATTGCTTAGTGCAGGACCTGCCAAGTAGGAAGCTCTCAGTGAGTCGGAGCTGTTACTGTTACCTGATTTTTTTTTTTTTTAAGATTTTATTGGAGAATTGTGGGAGGGGAACAGCACTGGAGAATCGGGGGAAGGGGAAGAGACAAGTTGCTGTTGATTTGTTCTTCAGTCTAGTTGTGGAGGACGTTGCTTCACTGGCCCAAGCTGGCACCATCATTGCGCTCTTCCCGGGCGAGGTAGATCAGTCGCCGACCTCTGGACGGCCGCTCACTGCAGCTGCTGGCCGCTCACACTGGCTGCTGGCTACACATGGTAGCTTATGGCAACCCACTGCAGCAGGGGACTGCAGCCTATGCCGTTGCCAGCGACTCATGGCAGCCCAGCTCCAGGTTGAGCTGTTGTTCAGCATCTTAGCTGTAGAGGACGCAGCGTCACTGGCCCTCATGTGTGGGATCCAAACCGGGGCCCTCTGGCATCCCAAGCCAGCTCTTAACCAACGCACCACTTGGCCGGCCCCACCTGATTTTTTGACCCCTTGTTTCTCTTCCTCCAGCTGGACAAGAAAAAGGAGCCCCTCACCCAGGCTGTGGGGCTAAGCACACAGGCAGAAGGAACCAGAACCCTGAAGTAAGAAAGCCCTCCTAGAGCTCGGTCCGGGGTTGGGGCAGTCACGGGCGGCTCTGCTCTTGGCTCAGCAGCCCACCTGGCACCTGCCAGCTCGGCCCTCTGCAACAGTGCCAACCCTGCCCCATCCCAGGTCCCTTCTGATGTTCACCATGGAGAACTGCTTCTACCTGCTCATCTCCCAGGCGATGCGCTACCTTAGGGATCCGGCTGTGCACCCCCGGGACAAGCAGCGGATGAAGCAGGAGCTCAGCTCGGAGTTGGTACGGAGGGATAAGGGCCCTGCCTGGAGGGGGGCGGCGCCCGAGGGTGGGGGACGCTGGGCCTCATCAGGCTGCTTTTTCTCTCTCCTAGAGCACGCTGCTCTCCAGCCTCTCTCGCTACTTCCGCAGGGGAACCCCCAGCTCCCCTGCTGCTGGCGTCCTCCCCTCACCTCAGGGCAAGTCCACCTCTCTGTCCAAGGCCAGCTCTGAGAGTCAGGAGCCTCTGATCCAGCTAGTGCAGGCCTTTGTCCGGCACGTGCAAAGATAGGGCAGTGGCACGCCGCCAGCCTGCACAGCGGCCCTGACATGGCCGTTGGGGACTGAGAGCAGCTCCTGCCACCCTCCCCAGCATAGCCGTGACTCCAGCCACCCACACACTGGCATTATTTTTGTAATAGAGCAAGAGGTCAGCCTCAGGGGTGAGGAGCCACAAGTCTGCTGTGCTCAGCCCCCACCTTCCAAGTGCCCCAGAGGTGGTGTATTCCTTTCCTTCAAGCATTCCCCAGAGCACTTGACCCTGGCCCAGGGAAGAGGTGGGGGAGCCAGTGTCCCGTGGCCAGGAGAGGCTGTGTGCACAGGTTTGAAAATGTTTTCCATGCTGTTCTTGCAGTTTTTTGGTAATACTGTGGTCTATTTATACAAATATTAAAATACTGTTTATAGACAAGTGTGTGATGTATGCCTTCAAAGCCCAGGAATGAGTAGCCAGCCAGTTCAGCGCATGGAAGTCTTCCTCTGCCAGGGAGTGGAGCAGTTTGGGGCAAGGTGGCATGTTTGATGGTGACTCACTGACATCCCTGGGTGAATCACGGGTGCATGTGCTGGGTGGACATGCAGATTTTCCCTCCTGTGGCCTGCCCAGGTCTCATCCCCCCCACTTTACCAGCTGGCTGAGTTTATCACTGGATGGAGCCTTTCTTGAAGCCCTGGTGTTCCCTATTTATAGCTGTGCCCTCCCTTCAGAAGCCTTGGCCACAGGGCCCACCATCCTTTGGCCTCAGGACCCAGTCATCAGAGGGCTGGGCCTAAGGGCCTTAATCTAAAACCTGGTTGGTAGCCCAAACCCACCACTGGAGGTTTCTAGAATCAGATTTTCCTGGGCTACAGTCCCCATGTGCCACTTGCCAGTTATGGTACCTGGAGGGGTGACTCTGACCTTCCCTCATCTGTGAGGACATGAGTACGTGAGCGTGCTCGGCCCAATGCCGGGCCAAGTAAACAGCCAACAGTGTTTACTAGAGCTTAAGCCATCATGCAGCTTGTACAGTCCACACCACTATGCCCAAATTTAGGAAAGTTTTTCTTAGGAATAAAATGTCTTATTACGCAGCTTCACGAACAGGAACTGTGCTTGCTGCTGTCTGAGCAGCACAGGCCCAGTGGGAGAAAGGGCGTGTTGTGAAGGCCCTCTATTAAGAACTTCCCTTTCCCTCTGCCCTAGTGCTTCTGGGAGGGGCCAAGAGCATTTCTGTACCTCACACCCCACCCAGGAGGAGGACCGCTGCTAATGTGAGGTCTTCCCACCCTCAGGGCCAGTCTATGAGGTCCATGACCCCTCCAGGAGCCAGCAACATGCACACGAAGGATGGTTTATTATTTGTCACTGGCTAGAAAGCAAGCAGACAGGCAGAGTAAAAAGATCAGTTAAAAAGAGTGTGGAGAGGTGCAGGCCGCAGCCGCCATACTTGGCTTGAGCTGTAGGGTGCGAGGGGAAGGGTAGCACCGGGGAGATGCCGCTCTGGCCCAGCCCTGCCTCTCCGGCCAGGCTCCCCTCGACTCCAGTTCAGAGGGGACAGCAGCCAGTCCCCGGAGCCTGCCACAGACCCGCTGGCCCTTACCCCTTCGCTGCTTTTGGCAACTAAAAGGCAGGTGCTCTCTTGCCAAAGGTGCACACAGGGCTTCCTCAGGCCCTCTACGCTGACCCCCCCAGGGGCTGAGGGGCTGAGTGCTGCAGTTGCAGCCAGCCCTGCCCTCCTTAGCAGGAGTTGGGAGGGCTGGGGCGCTCAGGGGACGCAGGCAGGGTCCAGGCAGGGTCGGGGGCTCCAGAACCAGGTCAGAAGCAGGGCTGGGATGGGGGGGGCCCCTCACTGCTGATGACCAGGAGCCAGGACAGGAAGGGTTGGTTTTCCCACCCTGAGCAGCTAGGTCACCGACAAGACGAATGGCAGGGCTGCACCCGTCCTCTCCCGCACAGGCCACAGCAAGGGCCGGAGGGGTCCTGCTTAGCTGAGCAGTTCCAAGTAGGTGACAGGGACCTTGCCCTTCTTGTTGCCTCGCTCGCCAATGAGCCAGTCAGGGTCCATGCCAGGCAGGCTGTAGACAGTGATGAGCTGAAGGGGGGCAGAGAGGGCGCTCACAGCCTGGCCCGGGCAGAGCCGGGATCCTCCTATGATACACGGGCACCTACACCTGCAGAGGTGGGTGTTCACCTCGCCTGATACAGACGTGGCAGAGTAGAGATTGCTTCCTTGGGAGCAGAGCCACCCCGAGTACCTGCCCCACCCCCATCCTAGCTTCACACCCAGGGACCCTCAGGGCCTTGAAGACACTGAGGTAGGGTCTGCAGGCCCAGTGCTCCCGGTGCCGGTTCCCTGGTGCGCCTAAGCCAGCCCTTGCTGCCACCCTTGTGGCACCCAAGCCCACCTCGTCAGCCAGCAGGGCCAGCTCACTGCTATCAGCTGCCTCGTAGTCGTAAAGGACCCGGGCCTTGCGGGTTCCGCTGGCGGGTGGAGCCACCTCCTCCAGGCAAAGCGCAGTCTCCCCTGAAGGGGCCATGCCAGCCATAGACGGCTCCACAGGCATGGTGGCCGCGGTGGTGGTGGGCGAGGTGCTGCTGAGGGGCGGGGAGGCGGGCTCTGTGGTGCCCACGAAGGTGCCTGGAAATCTGCAAAGGAGAGCGAGGGGCACGCCTCAGTAGCTGGGAGCCATCTCCAGTCCCACTTGGGCCCCAGAGCACGAGCTGGGCCCACTGCAGCGGTAAGGAGACCCCGTTACTTACATGGCTCCCTGGGAGCTGGCGGCATGAAAGGAAAAGGGAAGCAGTGGGAAAAGTGCAATGCTCCGGGGCGTCCCTGCCGTCCTCCCACCCCACTCGGGAAACCGCCAGCCACCTCACTGGCCTCCAGAAAGGATTTTGGGCAGGGCCTGCCGCCCTCTAACCCGCCCTGTGTGCCGTGGGGCTTTCTGAGCTTGGGAGAAGGTGCCCGCCCGGGGGAGGCCGGGCGGCTCATGGGCCCTGGACCCCAGTGGGCACCTGCCCAGCTGTTTCTGCAGGTCCAGCATGTGGCGGTAGCACTGCGCGTAGTAAGTTGTCTGGGACTCGACGAACTCATGGAGGCAGCGAAGGTGGTTCGCCTGTGGGAAGAGGCCCAGTGGTGATGGGAGGTGTGTCGGGATGAAGCATTCTACCCCCGGCCCGTCCTCTTGCTCCTTGGGGGAGGAGAGAGGTTCCCATGCGTGGGACTTGCTCCTTTCAGGGGGGATCACTAACTTCTCCCTCATGGACCACACCCCACCTGCTTCCAGGTTCTTTCATGCCTCATTATGGACGAGTTCAATGGGGACATGAGGGGTGACAGGAGGAAGAACAGGACTCACGTGAGTGCTACTGATTCCCTCCAGCAGGAGACGGGTCACCTCTGCCTGCCGGTCAAACTCTGTCTGGGCAATTCGGAGCTCCTGCTCGGACTGGGAAGGGCAGGGTGAGAGTGTGAGAGCGATCTCGCCCAACTTCCCTCCCATCAGCCTTTGTCTGTGCCCTGAGGCCTGCCCACGAGTGGCTGCCTCCTCCACAGACCCCCCTTGACTTCTGGCCTGGAGCCCTGACCTCCTGAGGAGCTACAGCCCTGCCTGGACCCCTGTAGGCCAGTTCCGCAACAGCAGTCACAGAGCGCCCTCAGGGCTGGGCTTCACACGTCACACGCATTCATTTGCCCCTCTGACATCACCATCCATCAGGGGAAAATCCAACCCACAGTTGCCTTGGGGGGGGGGGGACCCACTGTGGAGGTGGTCTCCCCACAAAGGGAAATGACACCCTCACAGTGGCCCAGTGGGTGGGGAGGGGCAGACCCAGAGCGAGAAACACACCTGCGCCCCGGGGCAGCAGCTGTGCCTGGACTCCCACTCCCTGCCCGCCTCAAGCCTCTTCTCCAAGCCCCCCAGCCCCCACTCACCTTGTCCACCTCATCATTCCAGAGCTGCGGAGACCACACAGGGCCGGTCAGCGGGGGAGGGAGGGGGCACCGGTCAGCAGGGGACAGGAGGCGGGGAGGACAGCTGAACCCCCGAGCCTGTGCCCTGCCCAGCTCCTCAGACGCCAACCTCTTCCCACCAATACCCTTCCCAGTTCCCTCCCACAGCCCAACCAGGAGCTGAGGCTGGGCCGAGGCCTGGTGTGAGAGAGGCTCTGTCTGACATCACAGTCCAATCCAACATGCTACATGCAGGGAAGGGGACAGCCAGCTGGTAAGTCCTGCTTGGGTTTCTCCTCTAGTGTAAGCCTCCAGGCACTGAGTGGGGTCTCAAGGGAGGCCGAGCACCCCTCACCCCACCCTGACACCTGGCTAAGGCTGCTGGGCTGGGAGGCAGGACTGCGTGACCCTCGGCCAATCACTGAAGCTTTCTGTCCTTTGGCAGAGAAAGGCAACCTTGTGCCTGAGTCCCACTGGGGTTCAGTGGCAAAAGAAAAACACAGTCTCCGCCCTCCAGAATATTTCTCCTTCCACTCAGCCCAGGAAGCGGGGCAGGAAGTGTGATCGAGTCTAGAGAGGAAAGACCCCCGTCGGCTGCTCCTGCCATGACTCAGGAGACCCATTTCCCAGTGCGGGAAAGGACGACAACCCGAAGTACTGAAAGCAAAACAAGGCCAGCCCTGTGCCAGTTAGGAAATCCTGTCACGGGAAGCCACCTCCACATGTGCACACGTAGGGCGCCCAACAGTAGGGGGGCCTGGTGGGCTAAACTGAGGTTGACGCCCCTGAGGGATGATGGCCCAGCCACTGAATGACTACACGAATACACGTGGCAACATGCGTGACAGAGGCGAAGAAGAGCTAGGGGGTCTGTGGGGGG
>NW_017731353.1:3100906-3139540 GCF_001890085.2 Hipposideros armiger
CACCCCCACACCGCTTCAGCCCTTCTCAGGTCACACCCTGGTCCCAAACCTCTGGCCTTGGCACAAGCTGCTCCTTCCTTCCCCTCAGTGCCCTCCCACTCCACCTGCTCATTCTCAAGGCCTCCTGACGCTCCCACGACACAAAGCAGGTGGGCTTTAAAGGCAGCTGGATTTACAGCGCCAACCTTGTCACCTGTCTTTAGGGGTCTGTCAACCTGTGGCAGGCCAGGCCCAGGCCTCCTCTCTGCGGGAGCTGCACAGGGCCTGGCAGTCATGGATGGTGAGTGGGGCTGGGGACTCGTGCCTGCTTTGGGAGGGGGGCCGGGTTGTGGATGGGGCGGGCAGACTCTCAGGTCCACTGGAGATGGGACAGCTGCCATCCTGTGTTCACTACACTGTTCAGTGCAGCTGGTCCAGTCTCCACCTTCAGCATTTCGCGGGGAGAAGCAAGGCCAGCCACATGGTCACAGGGCACAGGGGACAGGCAGGCAGATGGAGCCTCTTGGGACTTTGGCTCCTGTTTGCTGTGCAGCAGGCCCCTCGGTGTGGGAGGGGTGGGGGGCAGGCCAGGGATGGGGTGGGGTGGGGGCGCTTACCGCAGAGGCGCTGGCCGAGAGAATGTAATTACGAGGTCTAGTCTCCTGAAAGTCAGGCACCGTCTGGCGGGAACAGAGTTCATGGGGGGAGGGGGTCACGCTGGGCCGGGGCTGGGCTGGAGCCAGGAGGCCGCGCCAGTCTCCCACAGGGAGATGCCAGGAACCCCCGGCCCCAGGGACAGGAGGCTACAGACAAATACGGCACAGACTCGCTTCTCCCCACATCCACCATCTAGAGAGGAGGCGGGCTTAGAGACCTGGGGAGCTGAGACAAAGGCCAGTGGCTGGACCGCTGGGGAGACCAGGAGGGCAGATGCCACAAGGAGACAGCCTGCGGCTGCCGTCACACACATGCCCCTGAGCAAGTCACAGACTGGACCCAGCCCCTGGGGCCGGGGTCACGGCCCACTCCTCCCTGGGCCCTAGTCTCACTCTGCCCCAGTTAGACCCAGTCGTCCAAACACCCCCCACCCCCCACCGCTTTCTCCATCCCAGAATCTCCCCACACCACATCTCTCAGTCCTGCAGCAAGGACCAGGCCCCTCCCCCACGACAAAGGTGACAGATGGATGCATGGATGGACAGTGACAGGCTTTCAACATTTGCAAAAAGCTGACTCACAGGCTCCAATGCCTGGTGTGTGTCCCCCCAGACAGAGGCCACCCATTGGAGAGGCTCTGTTGGGGAGACCAGCTGCTTGCAAAATGCCCTGAGGACGGGCCGGCCCTGCGGGCCCCAGGCCAGGTGGGCAAACCAGGAGCAGCACAGCACGTGGGACAGGTATACTCACATCTCCCTCACACTGAGCCAAGTTACCCAAAGCAGAACGGAAAGGAACAAAAACAAAGAGTTAGTGAGACCACAGCGCAGGCAGGAGCAGGTCCCCCAGGCCCCGGCGGGAGGGGACACCAGGCCGACAGGCAGATGGCACACACAACCTGCCTTCTGGAAGGTGTCCTGAAATGTGCCTGTGTGTGTTTAGGGAGTAGGGAAAGGGAGCAAACTGCCGGGCTGAGTCCTCTGGGACTCTCCCTGGGCTGCCCAAGCTCTGGAGAGGGTGTCCTGGCTTAACCCAAAGGCTTGAGGCTGTCTGAGCCAACCAATTAGAGAAGAGGTCGTGCCACGGCAGTGACTAAAGAAATGCTCCCCTGGCCTGGCTGATAGAGGAAAAGCTTGTTCTGGCCAAGTTAGTCCAGAGAGGTTGTCCAGTCCTGAGTGGCAGGGAGACTGTCCTGTCCAGGTGACTTAGAAAGGTCATCCCAATAGCCAGGGGTCACTCTACCCAACCTGAACAAGACTCCAGTGGCTGAGCCCCTGCCTCCAACCTGGACCCCACACACCTAGATGAGCTGAGACCCTGCCCATGGCTCTCGCCAGAGGCAGTGCAGGCCCAGGCTCCACAGCCCCATATGACCGCCCTGTGAGAGGGAGACGCATGGAGGGTTTGGGGCCAGAGCTCCCACAAGCAGCTGGGAGCCTGCGCTGGGCCTGGCCTTCCTTGGCCGAGAGCCTGAGCAGGTCCAGGTTTCCCTGGCCTGCCCGGGACCTGAGGAGTCCCTGCTCAGGGTGTGAGGTGGCCTTTGGGCCCCTATACCCCCGAGCAGTCTAGCATGCTAGGAATGTGTTCACCCTCGGGCTCAGCTCTGCCCACCGTGGCGTAACCCCACTCAAATCATCCCGCACTGCGTCCCATCCAGGCTAAAGAGCCTCGGTGAGCTGAGTGAAGGGGTAACCCAGATGGCCCAGGCCCTATCCAGTCTCATGGGGCTACCTGAAAGGCCCCTCAGACATGCTCTTGAGCGAGCAGGAGGTCCAGCTCTGGGGTTCTCCAAACGATCGCTGGGGAACCTGAGCAAGGGTCCCCTGGGGCCAGCACTGGAGCAGTGGGTGTGCGAGTTAGTAAGGGGAAGCCACCCCGGGAAGAGCCGGGAACAGAGCCGAGCGTCCAGGGAGGGAGGACAGGGGCATGCGAGAAACTCCAACGGCGCCTGTCCGGGGAGGCTGCAGGGTGCCCTGCACCCACGTCGGGGCACTGCTGGTCAGCCCACCCCATCAATGTCTGCCCTGGGACCCAGAGCTCTGGGCTGCCAGGGTTCCAGGGGTTGGGAGCAGAGAGGTGTGACCTGAAGTGGCCAAACCAGACCAGCGCCCCTAGCCAGGCCTCTCCAGGCAGGGACAGGGGAGAGAGGTCATGCCAGGTCCCTTCACCGTGCCCCCTTGGCTCAAACCAGAGCTGGGGGAAGGAGGCCAGCAGCGACACCTACCGTGGCCTTGGCTTCCGCGGCCTTGGCCTTCTTCAGTCGTGCTTTGCAGGCATCCAGGTCAAGACGCCGGTTTTGGAGGAGCCGCCTCTCCTTCTGCGGGTAGGGAACAGGAAACAGTGAGTCCCTGGGCAGCCCTGGGAGACCCTGGGCTGTGACAAGACTGGCCTATGGAGCCATCTGATCAAGACAGGGAAACTGAGGCCCAGATATGGAAGGTCATCCACTCCAGGTCATTCAGTCCGCAAGAGCCATATCTGGGGAGGCCCCAGGAGTGCGGGGTTCCCAGCATGGGAGGACAGCCTTGCTCAGCGGCTCTGAGGAGAGGTTACGAGATAGCAGAGTGGCCCAGGTCCCTCACCGAGATGGTCTTCCAGTCCCCTTCCAGGAAGTTGCGCAGGGGCGTGAGGAAGTTGATGGAGGCAGTGTGGATAAAATCCCGTTCTGCGGCTCCCAGGCGCTTCTCAGCTTCTGCCACCTTGATCAGGGTCTTCCCTGAGAAAACAGAGTCGAAGGTGAGGAGGAGGATCAGGCTGAGGCTGAGCTGAGCCCAGGAAGTAGTGGGGAGCTTGGAAAAAGAAGTGCTAAAGAGGCAGGTGCAAGGATGCTAAGTGCAGAATGGCTAGCCTGGAAAATGTATCCTGGAGCAATCGTAGCCCAGAGCAATGTACATATCCATCACTCGGGGACTGACAAATAGTGCGATGTTGCCATGCAGCTCTCCATCTGTCCCCCCACGCTTAACCCTAAACTGACCCTTTTGAGGACAGTGCTCATACACCTTGCGTCTCCCTATTTGGCTCCAAAGGATGGCCCATTAGTCAATGACGGGTAAGATTCCTTGTGGGAGGAACATCCTAAGACAGGCACGGTCGGGTGGAGGCCATTAGGAGAAATCTCGGGGCTGATGGCGGTGGGCATGAGCCCTCACTCGCCCCCCCCAAAAGACTGGAGGTTTTCTACCTCTGTGGCTACATTCCTTCCCTCAACCTGCTTGGGAAGTTACCTGATGGTGTGATAGTATCTGTCCTCAGCACAATAATCTTATTTTCCTGGGGTCATTTGCATATAGGGTGTGTGAAGGCAGAGCATCAGTCTTATTGCAGGAGAAGGAGTTTACAGGCATGGGTCATCTGGCTTGAGCTAGTTCTCAGGAATGAGACTCACAGACTGTGGAGAGAACAATGCTACTTCTGGGTGGATGGAGAAATAAAAGCGGGGTGTCGGCTAGATTCGGGGCTCTTAGTCCACGAGGCTGGAGACCCTTGGCCCCACACTCATTTAACTCTTGACTGCTGTTTCTTTTATTTCTTAACCCTTCGCCGCCCCCTCTCGTTCTCCTACTGCTCATGTTGTGCGGGACGCAACAGTGGGACATTAAAAAAATGGAACATTAATACAAATTGGTAACTACAATATGGCCTCAGGGATAGAAAAGACAGTCTGGGGAATATAATCAATAATGTTGTAAATATTTCTTAGGGGGCCAGATGGACTCATGTCTTGTTGGGGAGTCCACTTCATAGTCGGTGTAGAGGTCTGACCACAGCACTGTATTTCTGAAGCTGATGTTGAATAATGTTGTATGGCAACTATAATTATATATACATATAGTCATGGGACATGGAGTAGAGAGTGGGAATGGAGTCAATGGAATTGTAATAGATAAGCATGGTATCAGGGGTGGGAGGGCAGTAGATGGGGAGAGGGGGGTTGTTACTTTGTGAGGGTGAAAAGGATAACTATTGCATTGCTCTGTACACCTGAAACTAACAATAAAAAATAAATAAATAAATAAAAGGAACATTACACTGCCATTAAAAAGATTGGGGAGGGTAAGAGTTTTACAATAACAGAGAAAGGAGATCAACAAATCCACTCCCCAAAGAGCAATAATAAAACTAGACAGAGTTGTCAAAAACAACTCCTTTCTGAACTCTGGAAACTGGCGAAAGGCAAGCAACAAATAGAGAAGCATTTATTCTAGAGGTACTGGACTTTGGAAGGAACAACAGGAGCCTGTGGCTTTTTAGCCTGGGGGTGCTCCTACCTCCTCAAGCTCTGTGATGCTATAGCTCTACCAGACAGGGTCAAGCCCTGAGGCTGGCAAGTCTGCTGCTGTAGGGGGCTGACTTGATTTGGGCTGGAGCACAGAAAAACCCATGGACGCTGTCGAAAAGAACAGTGAACTCAGTGGCAAGTAACTGGGAAAGGCCAACATCACAGCTAACCTGAAGTTGGAGTGCTGGTTGGAATAAGCAACAGACGTGCCAGAAATTTCACAGGCGATCCGGGAGACGAGATAGTCATGGTGGGCCTTGATGAACTTCCAGAAACCTCTGGAGGTTTGGAAGGCTTTGCACGTGTGTAGCACGTTCAGGAGATACTGGAGAGAACCCCAGCTGTCTACTCACCCCTGGCTGAGCAGGATGCTTTGCACACTCGCAAAGTGAACGCTGGGCAGACTTGTAAACTGCTCTGAGTGTGTTCCCCAACCCACCACAATATGTCAGTACAGCCTTACTGGTGCTCTATTAAGCACTACCTCTGACCAATCACTGGCTGACCACTAACATAGGCTGACCTAGGAGCAACCTGTAGGAAGCTAGGGTTAGAAATAAAAATAATTAAGTGTGTGTGTGTGGGGGGGGGGGACAGGACGACACATCAGCAGCTGCATAATGCAGGGGCACAGACTCTAAACAATGAGGTCAGGCAAGTCTCTAAACAAACAAACAGCAATAACTACCCCAGGGTAGTGACATTATCTACACTGTCCAGATTCAACAGAGCGCTAGGAAGCATGCAAAGAAATAGGTCAGTATGTGTGGTCAATACACAGGAAAAAAAAATTTTTTTAATCAACAGACGCTGTCTCCAAGGAGGCCCAGATGTTAGACTTTAGTGGGCAAAGACTTCTCAGCAGCATTACAAATATGTTGTTAAAAGGGCCGGCCGAGTGGCTCAGTTGGTTAAGAGCTGGCTCAAGAGTGCGAGCTCTGAGCAACAGCGGTTTGAGTCCCGGCCCGAGCTGAGCTGCCACTGAGCTGCCTACAGGTGGCAGGATGGCTCAGCTAAAAATATATATATATATATATATAATGACTGAAATGGCAAATTTGCTAGAAGGGCTCAGAGACAGTTTGAGCTGGCAGGAGGAAAAAATCAGCAACTTAGAAGAAAGCTCAATAGAGATTATCTAATCTGAAGAACAGAAAGAAAAATGACAGCCTCAGAGGCCTATGGGGACACCATCAAGCAAACCAACATGAGTGAGTAATAGGAATCCCAGAAGAGGAATGAAAAGGGGCAGAAAAAAATATTTGAAGACATAATAGCCAAAAATGAGCTGAACTGGATGAAAAACATGAATCTACATATCCAAGAAATTCAACAAACCCAATACAGGATAAACACAAAGAGATTCACCGCTAAGACATCTCAGCCAAACTGTTGAAAGACAAAGACAAAAAGTCTCGAAAGAAGCAAGGGAAGAGTGACTCGTCACATATGAAAGCCACAGTAAGATTAACAAAGGACTTCTCATCAGAAACAGTGGAGGCCAGGGGCCGGCCGAGTGGCTCAGTTGGTTAAGAGCTCGCTCAAGAGTTTGAGCTCTGAGCAACAGCGGTTCAAGTCAGCCCAAGCTGAGCAGCCGTGAGCTGCCAATAGGTGGCGGGATGGCTCAGCTAAAAATAATAATAATAAATAAATAAATAATAAAAATAAAAAAAAGAAACAGTGGAGGCCAGACAGCATTGAGATGCAGAGCGATGAAAGGAAAAAACCCTCATTCAAGATTCTACACGCAGCAAAACTGTCCTAAAGCGAACAGAAAATACACTCCCAGATAAACAAAGACTGGAAGAATCATTGCTGGCAGACCTGCCGTGGCCCTCAGGGTCAGAGGAAAGGGCACCAGATTGTAACCTGAATCCATATGAAGAAAAAGGAGCGCCGGTAAAGGTAATTATATAGGCAACTATAAAAGACAATATAATTTTTTTCTCTTTTCTTAACTCATTTCGAAGACAGCTGCATAAAACAATAATTATAAATTGTACTGTTGAGCTTACAAGATATAAAGATGGAATATGTATGTATGATAATAAGAGCAAAAAGGACAAGGGAGGGAATGGAGTATATTGGAGCAGCTTCTATTATTTTACTCAAGTCAAGTTAGTATTACTCTTAAATAGATTGTGATGTTAAAATGCACACTGTAATTCATGCTGTGAAACCATTAAGAAAAAACTTTTAAAGCAAAAAAAAACAACAAAAATTAAAATGTTATATTAGAACAACCTGAGACATAGAGAAAACAATAACAAAATGGCATATGTAAATCCAACCACACCAACAATTACATTAAATGTAAAAGGATCAAACACTCCAATCAAAAAGCAAATATTGTCAGAGTGGGTTTTTAAAAAAAGATCCAAACAGATGCTGTCTATGAGGTGCCCTTTGGACTTAAAGACATAACTAGGCTGAAAATAAGAGGACAGCAAAATAGTAACCATATGCCATGCAAACAGTAACCACAAGAGAACAGGAGTGGTTGTACTACTATCAGATAAAATGGACGTTAAGACAAAAAAAACTTACCAGAGACAAAGAGCAGAGTCTTATAATAATAGAGTCAATGCATCAGGAAGATATACAATTATAAACGTGGAGACCTAACGACAGAGCTCCCAATGTATGAAGCTAACACTAACAGATTGAAGACAGAGCAGACAATTCAACAGAAATAATTAAAGACTTCAATATTTTCAGTAATGGATAGGACAAGACAAAATCGGCAAGGATATGGAAGATCTGACCACCACCAATTACTTTAGCCTAAGTGACATCTCTACAACACTTCACCTACAATATCACACTCAGTCTTCTCAAGCAAACATGGAACATTCTCCAGGAGACACCACATACCAGGCCATGAACAAGTCTTAATAAATGTAAAAGGACTACAATCATACCAAGTATGGTCTCTGACCAAAGTGAAATTAAATAAGAAATCAACAACACAGGGAAACTTGGAAAATCCACCAATGTCTAGAAGCCAAACGCCACCCCGCTGTGGTAACATAAAATCACAGTCACTTTGGAAGTTTGGTGATTTCTTAACAAGTTAAACAAATTTACCACATGACCCAGCAATTCCGCTTCTAGGTATATAACCACGAGAAGTGAAAATGTGTCCTCACAAAGGCTCGTGTGCAAATATTTATAGGGAAACAACCCAAATGCCTATCAAATGGTGAACGGATGAAGGAACTGTGGTACATCCGTGCAATGAAATGCTACTCAGCAATAAAGAGGAATGAAATCCTAAGAGACTAAGAGACATGCTACCATGGGGGGTGAACCTCAAAGACATTATGCTAGGTGAAAGAAGCCAGATACAAAAAAACCCACTATATTTACCTGAAACTAAAAAAACAAACAAAAAACACACACAATATATTGTGCGATTCCATTTTATATGCAACATGCAGACCAGGCAAATTTATAGGACCACAAAGCACATTAGTGGTTGGCTGGGGACGGGAACGGAGACTGACTATAAGACTATAAGTAGACACAAGGGATTTTTTGTGGGCGACGGAAATGTTCTTTAAATTGGATCAGGGGGACGTTTGTGCTGTTGCCACACAACTGTCCAGCCGTCTGTCCCCCTGCGCTTAACCCTAAACTGACCCTTTTGAGGACACTGCTCATACACCTTGCGTCTCCCTGTTTGGCTCCAAAGGATGGCCGGTTAGTCAATGACGGGTAAGATTCCTCGTGGGAGGAACAACCTAAGACAGGCACGGTCGGGTGGAGGCCATTAGGAGAAATCTCGGGGCTGATGGCGATGGGCATGAGCCCTCACTCCCCCCCCCCCAAAGACTGGAGGTTTTCTACCTCTGTGGCTACATTCCTTCCCTCAACCTGCTTGGGAAGTGACCTGATGGTGTGACAGTATCTGTCCTCAGCACAATAATCTTATCTTCCTGGGGTCCTTTGCTTATAGGGTGTGTGAAGGCAGAGCATCTGTCTTATCACCGTGGAGCGACTCTCGGTAATGGCAGCTTGCAGGCATGGGTAATCTGGCTTGAGCTAGTTCTCAGGAATGAGACTCACAGACTGTGGAGAGAACAATGCTACTTCCGGGTGGGTGGAGAAATAAAAGCGGTGTGTCGGCCAGATTCGGGGCTCTTAGTCCACGAGGCTGGAGACCCTTGGCCCCACGCTCCTTTAACTCTTGACTGCTGTTTCTTTTATTTCTTAACCCTTCGCCGCCCCCTCTCGTTCTCCCACTGCTCATGTCGTGCGGGACGCGACATTGTGGCACTCTAAATTTACTAAAAATCATTGCATTACACACACTTAACACAGGTGTATTTCATGGCATATAAATTATACCTCAAAACTTATTAAAAATTACAAAAATAAAGATTGAGGTGGCTCTGTAAGTGCTCCTGTGAACAGATACCTAAAATGCAATGCCGAATTTAAAAACCAAGTTACAGGACAGACACACGCTATGATTCCATTAAAAAAATGCACACAGGGCCGGCTGAGTGGCGCGATGGTTAAGAACTGGCTTGGGACGCCAGAAGACCCCGGTTCGGATCCCACATATGAGGGCCAGTGACACTGCCCTCTACAGCTAAGATGCTGAACAACAGCTTGACCTGGAGCTGGGTTGCTGTGAGTCACCGGCAACGGCGTAGGCTGCAGCCCCTGTGGCACTGGGTTGCCATGGGCTACCATGTGTAGCCAGCAGCCAGCGTGAGCAGCCGTCCAGAAGCCGGTGACTGATCTGCCTTGCCTGGGAAGAGCGCAAGGATGGTGCCAACTTGGGCCAGTGAAGCAACATCCTCCACAACTAGACTGAAGAACAAAACGACGGCAACTTGTCTATTCCCCTTCCCCCAATTCCCCACCGCTGTTCCCATCCCAATTCCCCAATAAAAATCTTTAAAAAAAAATGCACACAAACCAAAGCCTGTGAAGAGAGACCTCCATTTGTTCACTATTTTCATCTCCACTGTTTGAGGTTTTTACAATTAGAATGAATTCAGGTGTGATATGTGTAATTAAAAAGACAAAGGAAGCAAGCGGGGAGGAGAGGGAGGAAAACTAGAGCGAGAGGACACGACCCCCACCCACTGTGGGGCCTGGCTCACCGTAGGGAGTGGTGGGCCCCAGCTCACTGGCTGCTTCTGACATGTACTGAGCCAGCAGCTCCCCGTTGGTGACTCGCGAAGGCACCTTCCTGTCCAGCTTCTCATACAGGAACTCCTCCACTCGGGCACCTGCAGGGAGATGGAAGCCAAGTCACAAGGCTCTCTGGTCCAACCTAAGGATAAAAGCCACCGGGACAGAAACACACCCAGACCAGGGCCTGCCCACAGCATCGCTGAGCCTGGTGACTTCCAGAATATTCTCTTGCTGAAGCCCACTTCAATCCTGTGAAACTGGCCCTCGGCCCTGTGGAACCCCTCACTCTAGAGAGGAGGAGGGCATGGCTCAGAGACATGTAATGCCTGCCCCAGGTCTCACAGCTGGGGGTGACGGGCCCAAAGTCAAAGCCCCCCACTTCTCCCTCATGACAACATGGCTTCACAGAATACACATAGGAACAACACTGGCCCTGCACACAGCGGACTTACAGGCAGACCAGCAATCCACCCCGACACCCTGTTCCCACAGGCTCTCCTGCAGTTTGCTTCTGCCGGCTCCATGCTCCGGTGTGACTCCAGGCAAGCTCTCCCTCTCCCATCTCTGACCCCGCTTGTGTTTTTCCTCCCTCTTCTCCTAAGTGTATTTCCGCTTCCAGGCATTTCTTTAACTCGGTGCAAAACGTAGCATTTCCACTGCCCCAGAGAGTGCGTCTTAGAGCCCAGCACCGACTGCTGTTTTCTTTAACTGGGACCCCGCCTCACAGCAGTCGTAAGCCCCAAAAGTCTAACCCAAATCTCACCCACTGCCCAATCCCACCTGTGAGCCTCAGCCACCAGCTTCCTGCCCTCACCCCAGGACCAGCCCCAGTCCACTCACTGGGGTTGGGCTGCAGCAACACCTCCGTCTGCCTCAGGATTTTCTCCGTCCAGTTCTTGGTGCTGTCCGCCCGGGCCAGAAGGTTCTCAAAATGGGCATCAAGCTCAGTCTTCTCGGCCTGGCCGAACTTCTCCTCTGTGAACTGCATGGGGCAGGCTCAGAGGAAGGAAGGGAGGACTGCCCCTGTCCCACCTATGTACCCCTCCCCCATCACGGGAACCCAGGCCCCCGAGGTCAAGAAACTTGCTGTCTCCAGCCTGCTCTGCAACCCTGGTACGAGTCACGACCCTGCTCCAGGCCTTGGTTTGCCCCTCTGAAATGAGGTGCCTGGACCCAAGTTTGGGGATCATGGTTTCTTTTGGAAATCCAATGAAAGCTATAGACCCCCTTCCCCACAAAAAGCACATTTGTACAAATTCTGGCTTACAACTTAGAGGGGTAAGGAGCCCTTGGGGACCCATCACAAAGGGACCTCTGAGCCTGACTCGGGAGGAAAGCCCTTGGTAGAAAGTGCTCAGGGAACAATGGGGCGCAGAGCAAGGTCTGGGGTTATCAGGAGGCTCAGCGGGGGGCTGGGAGCCCCTGGGGGAGGGCTACCAGGGAGTGAGTGGTTCCCTAGTCAACTCTCAGTTCTGCTACTGAGGAGCTGTGTGACCTTAGGCAAGTGGCTTTTCTACGCATCAGTTTCCTGAACTGAAAAATGAGAATAATAAGTAACAGCCCCCACTTCATAGGTTGTGAGGAGGAAATAAGATAGATGTGGGTAAGACATGAAGGCCAAGGTCTGGCAGGGAGTCGGTGTTCAATGTAAGGTGCTCTGCTCCTGTTGAAAGCGGATGGGAGGAGAGACAGCTGGGAAGGAAGGAGCGTGTGGGAGGACCGCATGGCTGGCCTCTGGTCACCCGGTGTGTGGTGGACGGGGAACACCGCCAGCCCATCAGAGCCAACTCTGAGCATACCCAGGGCCCAGAAAGCTCAGAAGCTCCACCCCAAGGCCAGGCAGGGACCAGGATGTCACATGGGTCCCCCATCAGAGCTGGCAGAAACCATATGGGCCACCGAGGAACAACCAGAAGCCAGCCCAAGTCCTGGCCCCTCTGATCTAGGAGGGCCCTTGGACAAATGTCCCCATTTTCCAAACAGGGATGCCAAGCCCTTCTCCAGCCAAGGAAACAGCCTGCTCAAGGTCACAAACAGCAAAAAGGTGAACACTGCAGGGATCAGATCAGTAATAACAACAGGTATGGTTGACAGTCTATGTGGCCCAACCCTGTGCTAAGGGCTTTCTTTATACTGATGGCCCATCCATAACTCCAAAAGCCCTCCAAGGTACATGGAGCCAGGTTTCCCATTTCACAGATGACACCACTGAGGCTGAGCAAGGAGGCAGATGGTGTTGGAGTCAAGGTCATTGGGGGCTGGAGGTCCTTCCCACATTATTTGGCAGCGATGAATTATCCAGAGACCAAGGACAGCTCTGGCTGCAGGGATCATCGGGAGGCAGCCACCGATGGTCATGCTGCTGGTCAGGCTGCTGGGCAGCCATCAATTATGCAACAGGGCTTGGGTTTCTCCCTGCAGGGCTGGGCGGGCCTGGGTTACAGCCTGCAGCTCCCCACTAGGGATCAGCTGCTCCTGGCCTCCTCCGACCTCTCCCCACGCCTCATCCTCCTCACCTCCCCCAAACTAAAGCCTCCCAGAGCCAGGCCCTGGGCAGGTCTCACCTCCCCCAGCCCGTCGAGGCAGTGGCATTAGCCCTGTTTTCCAGATGAGGAAACCAAGGCACAGAGAGGCAGTCACCTCTCAGTTTCCCACCTGGAGAATGGGGATAACAGGATCTATCTGGCAGAATATGCTTAGCACACAGTATAGGTCTGATTAGTTACCTGGTGCCATCATCATCATCATCATTAATAAAAGGCCTCCTTCAGGTCCCTCCTGGCTCTCGGGAGCTACCTAGAGACCTCCTTGCCCCAATGGTACCAGTCACCCCAGTTTATGTGATATGCACCTCAGCATCTCCCTGCTTTACTAAGGTTAACAGCGGTCCTCCCCACGGAGCCTCCTGGCTACCCGTCCCTCACACCACGCATCCGCCCAGGTTCAAAGTCCTACCAGGATGTCCCCACCTCTTGGGTATCCATCCCATGTCCACTGCTGCCTGCCTGGCTCGGATGATGACCGTGCATTGCTTCCCTGGCTTGTGTTATTACTTCTCCCACTACTATTACTATTCCTGCACTTACTACTGATAGTATCTTCTACATCACTTCTACTGCCCATCCCACCCCCACTGGCATCTTACCCAGATATGCCTTAGGTTTTCCTGCCTCAGTGCCCTTAGCTGGGCTGTTCCCACCACCTGGACCACCTTCACAAACCCCTCCTGACTTTCAAGGCACAGTTCAGGGACTAGGAAGCCATCCCAGGATCACTCATGCGAAGGGGTCCTGCCCTCCAGTCTTCCCCAGGGCCCAGGTCTGGTTCTCTACCGGATGGGAGCGGATGAGGCTTTTAAAGGTGTCCCCAGTACACAGAGGGTCTAAGGCCTTACCCAGCATGTCCCGGGACCTATACAGAGGAGCTGCCCACACGCTGATACTAACCCCCCGACCCCTCACCGCTGACTCCTATCCCAGGGCACTGGCTTTGGGCGGGTCCCTGAAGTGTCCGCTCCTGCTCGGTTCGCATTTCGGGCCCCTCTCTCCTCTGGCCTGCCACCCTGCCCCATTCCTGCCCAGGGCTTCAGAGGCTGCTGCCGGAATCTGAGGCTGCTCCCTGCAAGATGGCAGCAGTAGGGGGTGGGCGTGCACAGCCAGAGAAAGCCTCTATTTATAAAGCTCCCAGCTCCCTCCTCCACCCTGGAGACTGGGGCCTGGGCGCTGGCTCCCACTCCAGCATGGGCAACCCAATGGGTCTGCCCCCAACGGGTGAAGCAAGGCCATAGGGCCCAAGCCTCCCCACGCCCAGGCTCGCAGGCCCTGGCCAGGTCAGGTGCCGGAGCCCCACAGTAGCAGGAAACAAGATCTAGTTCTTCCCAGATGTGCGAGATAGTACAGCTGCCTACCAACACTGGGAAGGGTTCCCCACCTTCCAGATGGACTGGGGCTGTCCCAGGGATTCTGGGGTCCTGGCATCCCCACTAGGACTGGGGTCGCCCACAGGGCTTGGAACACTGAGCAGCAAATCCTCAACGGGACACTGTGCTTTCTAGTAAACATGGGAACATGGGCTTCCGAGAGACAGTCTGGCGCTGGGCTCCTCCAGAGAACCAACAACACGGCAAAGGACAAACATAGGACCTGTTCCCAGAGCACTGCTACCGGATGCCTCTGGAGCAGTCTGGTGTTACACCAGATTGACAGAAGGAGACATGGACACTCCCAGAGAAGTGGCTTACTCAAGGTCACGTGTTGTGAGTGTAAACCACATTACCTCCAAAAGGGAGCTTGCCTTTAGCGAGCACATACACACCCAGTGCCACAGAACCCTCACGGCCATCCTCGGAGAGAGGGATTGCTAGTCCCATATTTCAGATTGAAAAACTGAGGCTCAGAGAGGTGAAGCCCCTTCCCCAGAGTCACAAGAGGGGGCGTCCACGTCCATAGCTAAGTCTAGGTCTTCACCATTACATTCAGCTGCCTCAGTTTCTCTCTCTCTGCCTCCAAGTGGATAGGACTTGTTCCAATGCCAGCATCACTGGCTTGGACAGTCTCCCAAGGAGGGTTCCCAGCCAGACGCCAGCCCTTTCCCTATTCCCCAGGCCTGGGGAAATACGAGGAAACAGGCCTCCCGGGGGGGGGGGCAGAAAGGAAATAATTCCAGCCCTCCTGGCTTCCGGACTGACTCTCCAAGCGTGTAAAAGGGGCACGAGGGAATCATGGTACCACCAGTCCATTGCACAGGTGCAGAGACTGAGGCTCAGAGAGGGGGTCGTGGTGGATGCATGAGTCCTTGTGCTTGGGACTCAGCCTCCAGAGGCCTGCCGGGAGCCAGAGTCACTGCTGCACAAGGGCAGGGAGGCAGGCCCCGCTTGGTGCCCTCTCCCTTCCTCAGCAGAGTTCCCACCGGGTCTCTGGGCCGGCGCCAGGGCAGCGGGGTAACCCGGCCGGTCAAAATGGTGGACACTAATAGCTCCCTCGCAAGCAACAGGGCAGAGGCCCGGCTCGGTCCCCAGCCCCAGGCCACACCGAGGGTGCGGCTTGGCCGGCCGCCTGGGGCTTTTTCTCCTGGGCAGCGCAGGAGTAGGGGATGTGGAGGGCTAGGGCGTCGGCGAAAGGGGGAATGGGGCGGAAGCCTCGAAGGGCTTCTCCTGGCGGGCGCCCCGGGGATCTGCTGCAGGGATGCCACCGGCCCGTCCCACATCCGGGCCCCAGGAGCCGGCCGCGCGGGGCCCAGGGCGCACGGCCTCACCTGCACCGCCCGGGTGAAGAAGATGCCCGCGTCCGACGCCAGCTTTTTCATGTTGAAGTCCATGGCGCGCCGCACCGCCGGCCGCGCCCGGCCCCAGCGTAGCCTGGCGCCCCCCGCCCGCCGCCGCCTGCCTGTACCCCGCCCACCTGCTGCCGGTGCACCCTCCCGCCTGCCACCGCCACCGCCACCGCCACCACCGCTGCAGCCGCCGCCGAGATGGCCCGAGCGCGTAGGGCGGGGCGCCGAGTGCTACGGGAGGAGCCTCGGGAGCGGGTGGAGCCGGGCGGAGTGGCCGAGCTGGCTGCTGCTCGCTGCTGCCCCCTGCGGCCTCCGCCCGCCGCCTGGCCGGCCTCTCCCGCGGCCTCGTCTCGTAGCCCCTCGCCGATTTGTGCCTCTTCATCCCCTTTTGTCCATTCGCACACCCCTCGTTTGCTAGGTAGGCCCTCTGTGTCCCTACTTCTCAGCCTTTTTTGTCCTAGGTCTTTCAGCGCCGCCCACCACCACCACCTTGACCTCTCCAGCACCCCTCCTCTTCGGCCCCTGACTATGGTGACACGAAGGACAGTTGAACCATGGGACAGGCTAGCTGAGACTCTAGTTCTTCCACCGCTGGGGAAGGGGTGGGTCGTTTGTCTCCCGGAAACCTCTGGGTCCCCAAAGTTGGTGGCGTGCGTGCGGAGGGATTCCAGTGAGGAAGGGAAGAAAGGAGGGGAGACAATGGGCATGTGCTGACCTTGACCCCAGCTCCCCACAGCCCCAGACAGACAAGGGGATGGCCTGTGTGTACATTACTCCTCCCATGGGGCTTGGGAAGAGGCTTATTAACTGTCTCCACTTCTTGCTCCTGACCTCTAGTCTTCATCTTTTAACCTAGTAGAGAGTTCTGCTCCTGAGCTGGTACCCTTTCCTCCCTGTCTTTGTTCCCTGGATGCCTAGCTTTGCTTATCTCCCTACACTTACCCCAGTTCTCCATCACCTACCCAGCCTGTCTGTGCAGGATGAGCCTGGAGTCACCCTGGAGTTTTTTTCACCCTGGTTCCACTCCCAGCCCGGGTTTTTTCAGCAGATGGGGCCCAGGCAGGGGGAGTTTTGAAAAGCTTCCAGGTGATTTTGTGTACTCCAGGTTAAGAACCATTGATCCAAATTATTACGTATACGTCAACTTTCATGTTACTCACAAACCTGCAGTTCATCATCTCTGTGTGTTTCTTTGTATTTGTCTATGTGTTCACTCTCTTTCTATTCTTCTGTATCGATCATTGACTCATTTACCAGTGACTATAGCTGACCATATCATTCTTTTAGCCAGCATCCAGCCATATCATCTTTCAACAGGCACATATCAATATAGTTACATATTCATTCATTCAATAACTCACACTGAGCACTGTTAAAGAAAAAAATATTTATAATATTTGTTAAAGATGGTAAAGAAGACTATTTCAAGAGAGACTAGTGCAGCGTGGGTTTTGCAGTAGGGCAGAGCGATCAGGCTCAACTCCCAATACGATAAGGACAGGTGGAGATCTATAGCCAAGGAACAGGGTGGAGCCCATGGATAAAACATGACTAAGAGGAAACATCAAGGCCAGCAGGATTCTTGCTGAGGGCAGACCAGGGTAATAAGCTATTAAGGGTGGAGAATGAAGAATCTGTTCAAATATGGAGGTTAAGCAGATACCAAGGGTGAAGGGTTTTTGCTAAACTGACTTACAAAGATTCTTGTTAAAACTAGACTCTACAAGGACAGAGATGGAAACCCAGGATCAAGTGTGGTTAAGCAGCGGGCTTGAAGCATGGCCTGGTTTGCACCCCAAGTTCCTGGCCTCACCTTTACTTGACCTACCTATAGTTTAACAATAGATCAACCCCCTGGGGCTTGAGCTGGGAATGTCCCCAGTCCCACACAGTTCCCTGTTTTAGAAAATTACCCTGAATTTTAGGATTAATACCCTTAGGCTTATTGATCACATCTCTATGGTCTAGCATTCTTTCCAGGCTAATCCCATCATTGTTCCTGAGTTGCTGACTCCACCATAGAAATACATAGCCAGAGGGAAGGCTCCATGCAGACCCCTAGAACCATCACGTGGCCTCTGGAGGAATGCCCACATCTTCCCTTAAACACCCCAAGCTGGTCTGAGAACTGTTAAGGCAGTTTTTGGAGGTGTTAACCTGCTGCCTTCTCAGACCTCCGGTGCTCTGATAATAAACGCTTATTCTATGATCCAACTCCTGTGTTGGTCTATTGGCTGAGCGGTAAAGGCAGCATGAGCCCCGGACTCCTTTGGCCGCCCGTTTCAGGCTAATGAGCTCATTCAGGTTTGGTCAAGAAGTCTTTGTCAGTACCTATTTTGTGCCAGGCACTGTTCTAGGTACCAGAGATGCAGGAGTGAACAAAAGAAGGCTCCTTTTCTCTTGAGCAAACAAATATATAACATGTCAGGTAACAAGTTCTGTTAAGAAAAACAGGACAGAGTTAGGAGAGTGAGCAAGACAGTAGGTGCTTGTTATTGCTGATTTTATAGCTATCCCATTCTAAATGTTTCACCTATTTATCTAGCTTTCCACTTGACTATTGCCGTTTTTCTAATAGCAATGGCCAAAATGTCCTGAGCCTATACCAGGCCCAGCACTGAGAACTTTTTTTCATTTTTAGCTGAGCCATCCTGCCACCTGTTGGCAGCTCAGCTCGGGCCAGGAATCAAACTGCTGTTGCTCAGAGCTTGCACTCTTGAGCAAGCTCTTAACCAACTGAGCCACTCGGCCAGCCCAAGAACTTTTAAGGGAATAATCACCTAAGATCCTCATAACAGCTCAGAAACTATCATCCTCCTCATTTTAGGGGTGAGGGAGCTGAGGTTAAGAGAAGTTAAGTGATTTGCCCAAGGTCACAGGGGAAGAAGTGGCAGATTAGGTCAGAACCCAATTTCAGTGGTGGTGATGTGTAGGATATTTCTTGTGCCGGTGTCGTGGTCCCGTGGAACCAAAGAATGGAGACATGGACCAGAGAGGTAAAGTTGCAGAAAAGGAGTTTATCAGAAGTAAAAATACATTTCAAAGAAGCAGAAGCGGGCCCGAACAGTAGAGAATGGCTCAAGGGCCATCATTAGAAAAGAAAGTACACTCCAAAGAGTTTGGAGCGGGCCTAGCAAAGGAAGCTCAAAAGGCGCTGAATGGCCAGGACTTGGAGTTTTTATCCCTTCTTCCTCTAGAATGGGCTGTTCCTCTCTAGGTGTGGGACCACCTGATTGATCTCATCTCTTTAGAAAAGGAGTTTATTAGAAAAAAAGAAGTTTTGGGTGGAGAGGGGAGGTGTCTTGGGCGGTGCACTCTGTGGGACATGCAGGAATGCAGAGACCCAATGCCTGCCTCTAACTGCCTGCCTTGTTTTCCCCTTGAAAGACATAATCCCCATAAAATCTCTATGGGAAGTTGAAGGATAGAAGGTGTTTTCTTGTGTATCTGCTTCGTGCTGGGCAGGGGTGTAGAACTGTCCCTGCCTATTGGGGGATTCATGGAACTCTCACCCTAGCTGATTTCACATGAGAGGAAGGGATCTCGAGATCCACCTGGAAGACCATGTTGGCTTCTTTGGTTGCAACTGGCAATCTTGCTGGGGTACCCTCTGTATCCCCAAGGACCCTAAATGAGGAAAAATAGATTTTAATTAATAAATTTCTTAAAGAGCTCAAAGCTATTGATGTAGGGTGGCTACGGGTTTGGAAAGAACATTAGGCTTTAATGTTTACAATCAACAATTATACCGGCCTGAGGAAATGTTAAAACATATTTAGTCTCTGGGATGGGATTATCCAAAAGTTAGGTCCGGAATGACTTGGGGGATGTTGTGAAGTCTCAGGTTTTAAGTAGTTATCTAAAGCTGGGGTAGGTGAGAGATATTCTATGATTCATTCTAGGGGCAATCTTTAGTCTATGTTTTGAAGGCATAGGCTGCAGCCCCTGCTGCAGTGGGCTTCCATAAGCTACTGTGAGTGGCTGGCAGCCAGAGTGAGTTGCCAAGAGCCGCCATGAGCGACCGTCCAGTGGCCGGCGACCGATCTGCCTCACTCAGGAAGAGCGCAATGATAATACCAACATGGGCCAGCGAAGCGACGTCCTCCACAACTAGACTGAAGAACAAAAGGACAGCAACTTGTCTGTTCCCCTTCCCCAACTCCCCAGTGCTGTTCCCTTTCCCCTCCCCCAATTCCCCAATAAAATCTTAAAAAAAAAAAAAAAAAAGAAAAAGAAAATAGGGAAGAGATTTAAAAGTTGTCCAGTGGGGTTGCTATCCGCATCAGTGGAGCCTGCTTTCCTTTGCTCTGGCTCATTTACTGCCACTCTCCCCACTCTCTGCCACCTTGAGTCAAAGTTGCCAGGCTCTCTCTTGCCTCTGGGTCACAGCCCATGCTATTGCCGGAACTCCTTCTCTCTGTCCAGTTAATTCCTGCTCATTCTTCAAGTCTCCGTTTGGATGTCCCTTTCTTTCAGGTGTCTGTCACCTGCTCATGCCAGCCCAGGTGTCCTCTCAGTACCCCCACATTCTTGAGTTTCCCACCACTAGAGCAACATCACACAAGGTTGTACTTAAGTATCTTGTCCACCACTATGCCTTCATGTCCAGCCAAAGGGCTGGCCCACAGAAATATTATAATAGTTGTTGAAGGAACGAAAGACTGTGATCTTACTGATAGTTATATTTTAAAAACTTAGATGTGCCCAGTGTTTCGCAGTTATAAAAGGGCTGCCACACTGTTTTCTTTCACGTGACACCAAAGCCCTGTGACTCTGGCAAAGTAGGGATTCCATCCCTGTTTTTTTTTTTTTAAGATTTTATTGGAGAATTGGGGGAGGAGAACAGTGTTGGGAAATTGGGGAGGGAACCAGCCAAGTTGTTCTTAAATCTTCGTTGTGGAGGGCGCCAGTCACCATCTGGCTTCCCGTTGGCAGCTCATGGCCTCTAAGCTCAAGGTGCCGTGTTCAATCTTAGTTGCGGGTGGGTGTAGCCACCATCCCATGCGGGAGTCGAACCAGCAGCCTTGTTGTTAAGAACGCATGCTCTATCCACTGAGCCATCCAGGCAGCAGCTCAGCTCAAGGTGCCAAGTTCAGTCACTGAACAGGCAATCTTGTTGTTACACCAGCTGACCCATCCTGCCACCTGTTGGCAGCTCAGCGACAGCTCAGCGTCACTGGCCCATGTGGGGAATGAACTGGAGGCCCTGTTGTTCAGAGCTCCCGCGCTTAAGCCAACTCTTAACCAACTGAGCCACTCAGCCGGCCCTCCATCCCTATTTTTACAAAGGGGTAAACTGAGTAAACTCTGGAGAGCTGAAATGGCAGAACTTGATTCCAACTCAGGTCGGCCTGATTCCAAACCCAGTGTCTAGTGCAAGACACAACTGGATAGTCAGAATTGAATCACTTGACTCCAACTCTCAGAGAGAAACTGTCTGGTAGGGGAGACGGGGCACTTTTGCAAACAACAATAGAAATTGGAAAGAGTTTCATCGGATGCTATGGGAGTCAGAGTAGGTGGCATTTGAAAATGGGCGCTTGAAAGGCGGGAAGGACTTGTCCGTGTGGGGACCGGCAGAGGTAGAGGAGCCAAACACGTTAGCTCAGACCCCCGCAGGTTCCCTGAACAAAGCCGCTAGGATACCTGTTCGCATCTCCTGAGTCCCTTTAAGAGCGGCCCCACCCCACTCAACCATCTCCCGTGTCAATCTAATTCCGATGGCCAATCATAGGAAAGGAAAGATCACTTCCGCGCCTCAACCGCACTAGGGGGCAGAGCAGAGGGCGTGAGTGAGCCTAAATTGGTCATGTGACACACCCCATTGGCCAGAGGCCGGAGCGGCGAGGAACGGTTCAGCGACACTCATTGGCCAAAGAGGGGGGTTGGCCCTGCGTGAGGCCACGCCTCCCAGCGGCTGAGAGGTTGGTTGCGCGGACGCCGGGGAAGGAGACGCTGCCCTTCCGCAGCTATGGGATCCCGGGTGAGTGGCGGCTGGGGCTGAGCCTGCCGGGCGGTTGGGCGGCGCGGCAGGGCCTGAGACTGAGGCTTGCAGCAGGCGAGAGCCGGGCCTGGGCGGGGGTCTAGCTAGGTAGGGGAGCAGGCGTCCGAGCTCAGCCGGACTAGAAGGGCCCGATTAGAATGAGCAGGTATCTGGTCGTGGGCGGCGCGAGAGGTGGAACGAAAAGTACCCGGTCAGTGAGGAGATGCCCGGGCCTGGAACGTTGTGGGGATCTGAGCAGAGGCGTAGGTCCCTGACGCGGGCTGGGAAAGTACCCGGGATGGAAGGAGCAGGTGCGCCGGCCCTGGGCGGCGCCAGTGGGCACCTGGAGGACACTCAGGGATATTCTGGGGGTCGGGGCAGGAGGGGAGGGGGCCTCACTCGGGCTGCCCAAGGAGCTGTCCGGGATGGAATAAGCAGATTCTGAAGACCGGGAAATTGCTGAGGTTCAGTGCGGTAGTGCCCGGTGCCCCGGCTCGTCAGACTGGCGAGGTGTCCAGGATGGAATGAACTGAAACTGGGCAGAAGGTGACTCAAGAGAGTGCCTGGGCTGGGGTCATTGCCGGGGCCAAGGAGGACAGGGGGGCTGCTAAGGCCAGAGTTATTAATGGGATCGTTCAGGGCCAGGGAGGCGGTAACCAGGTGGAAGGAAAGTGTGGGCAGTCAGGCTGAGCGTGTTGTAAGTGCCATGGTGGGGGTGGAATGAATAGGTTCCTGCCCAAGGTTATAGGGCAGGAGAGGTGACTGCCCAGGTGGGGATGGCATTAGAAGTGTCCCCAGAGTGAGGACATTGCCGTGGGCTTGTCATCATGGGGAAGAGGTGGAGGCTTCTCTGGTGGTGCCAGGGGGATGGATAGGCCATGGTTGGGCTGGATCTGGACGCATCACTGGAGCGAAGCAGGCTTGGGGGCAGGTATTGTCACCTCGCATCGGCTGCTCTTTCTCTCAGTTGGGGCAGCAGAGGCTGCTCTCGACTTTCCTACAGACATACGCCAGGCCTCTCAGCACTGTCTCACTCCCGGAGCATGTGTTCAGGCTCATCTTTATAACTCCATGTGGGCTTTTCACCTGGGAAACCAGAAGTCCTTCCGGTGTGGCATGGAGGGAGAGGTGGCAGTTGTAGCAGACAGCTCAGGGGAGACGACGTAGCCTTGGGATCTCCCAGAGCTCAGGTCACATCCCAGCTTGGCCATGTATTCATTGACCTTGGTCAGGTCACTCACCTCTCAGAACTTCTGTTTCCCCATCATGTACAGTGGTGGTTGTGAGGGTTCTACAGGTGACGAGACTCAAAGCCCTCTGTGGACTTTGTGGGACTACAGTCCCAAGCCTGGTCTGTAGAAAGTGCTTGGGAAAGAGCTGCTGAAGCGGGTGAGAGGGATGGCTTAGGATGTTAACCCTGGCCCTGACCACTGGCAGTCACATAGCTCAGTTTGCAGCCTCCTGGCAGGATGTCTCCTACCCTTGACAATATGAGTTTCCTCAGCCCTAGAACATTTTCCTGCCAGCCCCCCTCACACACTCCCAGCCCAGCCCTAGAGCGAGACTGATAGGATCATCCTTCTTTCCCACTCACTGGGGATATGCTGTTTCTTGTGCTGGTCCAGTGACTTTGGCCACCTTCCCAGGTGTATTCCTTCTGCTTGAGGTCCCAGGGGACTTTGAAGACATCTCTTGCCTTGGTGGTGGCGTTTGGGGTGCACCCTGCAGGATCTTGGGGACTGGGCTATCTGTGGTTAAGCTACTTATTTGCTGGCCTTGGAATGGGCAGTGGGGTACCTCGGGGGTCTCAGAAGGCCCCAGGGGAAGATTGCCCTTGTACAGTCTGTGGGTCATCTGGGGCTCGCCACTTCCTGCTCTGTGTCAAATTTAGCAAAAGGCTTGAATTAAGCACAGAGTCTTGGTCCAAGTCCTGACTCTACCACATACCAACTTTGGACTCCTGACAGCCTCTGTGAGCCTCTGTTTCCTCGTCGGAAATTGGCAAGGGTGGGAGAGGTAGAGAGCATCTACTTCACAGAATTGGAATCATCCAGTGAAATAATGGAAGTGAAGAATCAGCACAAAATATACACAGATGTGTAGTGGCTGTGATTATTTGAGGAAATACCCTGCTGTTTTCATAATACAGGCCACAAGAAGTAAAATATTCCTGGCTTTGTGGGAGGTGAAAAAAATGTAATGGTTCTCATTCAGAGGCCTGACCCTTTAGACGCCTGAGATTGTTGTTTACCAAATGAGCCATGAAGTTTGAGAGTGACCTATGCGTATCCATCTCTGGTGGGAAGAGGGTCTTTAGGGCATTTGGCTGCCTTCCTGCTGGTGGGTGCAGAAGGCTGCGGCCCCGGTTCCAGGCCTGGCATTTCACTCTTGTGTGCATTTCTCTGTGCTCACATGCACACGTCCTTGTTTCTGACTTGGTCATCTGTCTTGCAGGTCTGTGGAGGGACCCTCTGGTATGTGTGTCCCTGTTTTTCTGGGGCGTGGATGGTGCCCGGGACCCAGCCAGCAGCCAGTTGAAGACGTTCTCTTTGGAAGCACTTGGCCCTGAGGGCTCTTGCCTGGGGTGCTGGTCCTGCCATGGCGTTCCGGAGGGCTGAGGGCATGTCCATGATCCAAGCCCTGGCCATGACAGTGGCCGAGATCCCTGTGTTCCTGTACACGACATTTGGGCAGGTACAGCTTGGGTGGGTTGTTGCCCTGCCCTTTAATCACTGTGGTGCCTGACACACTGAGCCACTGAGCTTCAGGAATGCAGGGCCCTCATTACTGCTGTCCCAGTGCCTGGTATCTCCTCTTTGAGCAGAGTAAGAAGGACTGGGTATGAGTCTGGGGCCCCAAGCCCGGTTTTCACCTGCCAACCTCAAATGTCTGTGCTGACCAAGCCTCTTAACACTGACTAAAGCTCTGCCCTGTGGGATGCAGCCCCATCTAATGGGCTCCCAGTCCAGCAGGCAGAGAGTGAGGGTAGAGCAGGGACGCATCCAGATGGGACCCTTCGAGGAGTCATTAAGA
Source organism: Hipposideros armiger (assembly GCF_001890085.2). Taxonomy (NCBI): domain Eukaryota; kingdom Metazoa; phylum Chordata; class Mammalia; order Chiroptera; family Hipposideridae; genus Hipposideros; species Hipposideros armiger. Next base: position 3,125,263 of record NW_017731353.1, read on the forward strand.
AATGGAGGTGGCAGAATGGTTTCGATTTCTGTCTCTCTGTCACCTTGAGCATGTGTCTTAACCTTTGCAAGCCTCCGATTCCTCATCTGGAAAGGATGGGCATTCAGACAGGTAACATAGGTCAAGTCCTAGTGCAGTGCCTGGCGTAGTAGGTGCTCAGTCGCTGCAGCTGTTAGAATCATGACCGATGGTGTTACAGACGCCTGCTGGCCCCTGGATGTGATCTCCTTGGCATCACCATGTTGCCGTTCTCAGTCCCCTCTTTACATCTCTGTGTTCGCAGTTCAGAGAGGCTGGCCAGGTCTCCCCTCTTGAGGTGGCTGCCTCTCTGTTGTTCCTGGTCAGCAAACACCCACTGAGTGCCTGATTCATTCCCTGTTCCTTAGTGCTCCCTGGGCAGCTCTGCCTGCCTCGAGGCTCTCCTGGGGAGATGTAACCGGCTGCCCCTCTCTTCCTGCAGTCTGCTTTTTCGCAGCTGCGGTTGACTCCAGGCCTGCGGAAGGTCCTCTTTGCCACGGCCCTGGGGACCGTGGCCTTGGCCCTAGCTGCTCACCAGCTGAAGAGGCGACGGCGGAGAAAGAAGCAGGTCGGCCCCGAGATGGGAGGCGAGCATCTGGGCACCGTGCCCCTTCCCATCCTCATGGCCAGGAAGGTCCCATCGGTGAAGAAAGGTAGGTGTGAGGTGGTGGGGATGGGCCTGACCGAGTCAAATCCCAGCTAGATCCCTCTTAACTGTGGGATCTTGGGCTAATGACACCCTATCTCCAAGTTCCTCTCATCTGTGAATGGGGTTGAGAGTAGAACCTCCTTCCATGAGTCATTGTAAGGATTTGGTGGGTGATGTGGCCAGACCTGGGTCCAATAGGTGGCGGTTATTCTCATTATTTGAGGACCCTTTGGGAGCACCCAGGTCCAGGGAGGGATGTCCCCCGGCTCAGGAGCAGGAAGAGCCATCTGGTTCCTGAGCCATATGGCCAGAGGGTATTCTCCTTTTTTTTTAAATTAAGGTTTACTTGTCACCTTTTTAACATACAATTCTATGAGTTTTGACAAACATATAGTGGTATAATCACCACCACAATCAACTTGTTCTCTCCTGCTCTGAATCCCCTCAGGTTCTTTGGTTGCCAGCCCCTCCCCCTTGCCCCCCAGCCTCAGGCAGCCACTGATCTGTGTTTGTGTCTGCTGGTGTGGCTTTTAAAACCTCTTATGGCCCCTGTTAATCTTGTCACCCAGCAACCCTGTTTGCCTGCCTGAGTGTGTTTTAGATCTCTAAGACAAGGAGTTCTCATAGGCTCTCATCCGGGGAGAACCCTGTTTCAAGTAGCTGACGTTTCCTTATGTGAAAATGAATTTTCACTGTGAATTATCATGGCAAAAGGGGAGTTTTATCTTTACAGCTGCAAAAGGAAGCTTTTAGATGAGTCTAGAACAGGACCTAAGAAATGCTGATTAGCTGGGTGTCCATTTTGTGTTGGTCCCTGGGACACCCGGAGCCATTCCAGCACCAACCTCTTCCTTGCCTACCCTGTACCACTGCCAGCCCCTTTGGTTTCACCTGATTTTCTCTTTCCTACTTTTGTCACTTAAAAAAAAAAAACCTTTGGTACATTTTTTTTTTTTTTAAGATCTTTATTGGGGAATTGGGGGATGGAAACAGTGCTGGGGAATTGGGGGAAGGGGAACAGACAAGTTGCTGTCGTTTTGTTCTTCAGTCTAGTTGTGGAGGACGTTGCTTCACTGGCCCAAGTTGGCACCATCATTGCGCTCTTCCTGGGCAAGGCACATCAGTCGCCGGCTTCTGGACGGCCGCTCACTGCAGCTGCTGGCCGCTCACGCTGGCTGCTGGCTACATACGGTAGCCCATGGCAACCCACTGCAGCAGTGGCTCTAGCCTACACCGTTGCTGGCCTCATGGCAGCCCAGCTCCAGGTCGAGCTGTTGTTCAGCATCTTAGCTGTAGAGGGCAGTGTCACTGGCCCTCATATGTGGGATCCGAACTGGGGCCCTCTGGCGTCCCAAGCCAGTTCTTAACCATCGCGCCACTCGGCCGGCCCCCTTTGGTACATTTTTAAAAGATGTTGCCTCGAATCCTTTTTGGAAGGAGAATTTCATATTAGTCCCTTAGCCAGCAGCACAGGAGAAGTGGCCAGACCTCATGCTCAGCCTTATCCTGGCGGGTCCGGACCCCTCGTCCCGGCCAGGCCTGGGGCCGGTGACAAGGATGCAGTAGTGAATGGGATGACAGACAGGGGCACTGTTCTGCTAAGTGTATGCGCTTGGGGTGCTCTGCCGTCACCCTGACTTAGAAAGTCAGGACAGGCTCCAGATGGGGAGGAGGGCGAGGGTGGTCAGAGTTGGGAACAGCTTGTTCAAAGGCTGGATGCAAAGCCCACGTGACCCCTGCCCTATTCCTCACAGGCTACTCCAGCCAGAGGGTGCAGAGCCCCAGTAGCAAGAGCAATGACACCCTGAGCGGCATCTCCTCCATCGAGCCCAGCAAGCACTCGGGCTCTTCCCACAGCTTGGCCTCGGTGAGGACAGGGGAGGTGGGGAGGGTGCCAGGGTGCCTGCCACAGCCTCAGGGCTCAGTCCCCGGTCACTAAGTTGGGTCTCGTTTCTTCCCTTAGCAGCCTTATGGATTGGTAGGAAGATGGGAGTAGAGATTTCATTCATTCATTATTCATTCGTTCACTCACTCACTCATCACCCATCCATGCAGACTTTTAGAAATTGTCATTGATCACTCACTGAGTACCAGGCATTGTTGAGAGAAAGCTGGATAGGAGCAGAAGAGAAACTTATGGCCCCTTGGGAAAGATACTTTTCTATGAAAGTTCACTTATTCATTCATCAGACATTGAGCAAGCGCCTGCTTTGTGTCAGGGACTCTGCTAGGTGGCTGAGGGCACAGAGCTAAATAAAACAAAGAAAAGTTTATTTTCTCTTGGGGAATGGCTCTGGGCCCATTCACTCACCTAGTTATTCATTCATTCAGCCAGCACCAAGCCCCAGCTCCGAGACAGGCCCTCCCTGCGGACCCAGGGCCGAGCAAGAGATGGCTCTTGTCCTGCAGGAGCCCACAGCCTGGCAGGGCAGGTGGCCACTCATGTGGGAGAGAGGTGTGGGCGACAGTGGGCCCTGGCTGGCACACATGGACTGGGGGATCCCTGTCTTCCTTGTCTGACTGGTGGCGGAGTCCCGGGATGGGGTGAGGAGTGAGCCGAGGGCAGATTTCGTAGGAGGCTGCTGGAGTCTGAGCTGGGCCTTGGCCACAGTATTTCCTCTCACCTTGGTGATATCTGTGAGGCGTCATCAGGCCCTTGGAGTTGGTGGGCCGGGCTGTGCTGAGGGCTGGGCCGTTGCAGTCAGGGCTGGCTTCAGGCGTAGTGCCTGGAGAGGGCCTGCGGCCTGCGGCCAGGCGTGGGGGAGGCTCGGGCCCAGCAGAGGGTCTGGGGAGGCTTCATCTCTTGCCCTTGGTTTTCTGCGCTGCTTGGCACCCAGATGGTGGCGGTGAACTCATCCAGCCCCACGGCTGCATGCTCAGGAACATGGGACACCAGAGGGATGGAAGACTCTGTGACCACCAGCGATGGCAACGCTGAGAGCCTCTACATGCAAGGTACAGGCTAGGTGGCGCCTCGGGCTCTGTGGGGCAGGGCTGGCAGGGGAATGGTCTTCGGGAAGCCCAGGCCGGGCCCAGGACAGCTCTCCAGGTGCTGCTTTGCAACTCCCCTCCCCCTCCTCACCCCCAAACCCTCATTCAAAGATTTCCAGCCATTTCTGGACAGGGGACGGTCTCTAGGAGCAAATCTGGTCTGAATGAAGGCCTGTAAATTGCCCATCCTGGAAAAAGTGATCGGGACCCCGCCCACACAGCCCTGCCTGCCTCCGCGCTCCTGAGTCCCCTCTGGAGCAACACTGTGTGGAGCCTGGCTGCCCTCCTGCTGCTGGGGACCTGACTCTCCCTTTTTTCCTACCTGTGCTCAGGCATGGAGCTGTTCGAGGAGGCTCTGCAGAAGTGGGAACAAGCACTGAGCGTGGGGCACAGAGGGGACGACGGCAGCACCCCCACACCGGGGGACAGTCTCCCAAACCCCGAGACTTCTTCAGAGGCATTGTCTGAGGTAGGTGGTCCCCTGCCCCCTGGCCATGGAGAGGGTTGGTGGGCAGCCAAATTCTGGGAGGCAGCCTAGCAGCTCTCCCTTCTGCCAGCCAGTTACTCGTCCCCTTGGGTGGGAGCTTTCCCCTTGGCCAGGATGTTGGTCCAACCAAGTAAAACATAAACGTAACGTGCTTACACGTGCCTGGCACTTGGTAAGTACACTGTAAAGCACAGTGATGCTTGTACTCTGATCCCGACCATGCGTTCCTGCAGGACTTAAGGGAATAGCCTGTGTTCATAATTGAGGGGATCACACGGCCTTTGTCTTGTCTTGTCTTTTTGTACTTTTTTGGGGGGCACCATTCAAGTTTTTTATAGTGAGCATTTAATTCAATATCAGGAAAGAGATATAAAGTAAAAAAGCTAAAATAAAACATTTTTGTGAAAAGCACACTTAAATACATCCCAGGATGGATGTTCTCTGAAACATTGTTTTGTAACAGTTAAAAAACACAAAAAACTGGAAACTGTCTCAGTGGCCATCAGTACAGGTCTGGAATTAAAAGGCCGAGGGAAGCTGTGTGGTCTGATAGGCTGCTATCTCCACGATATATATCATTACGTAAAAAAAACCAAGTTGTAGAATGTGTATAGTATGGCCCGTGTTATGTTTTTTTTTTTTTTAAAGATTTTTATTGGGGAATTGGGGGGATGGGAACAGCGCTGGGGAATTGGGGAAAGGGGAACAGACAAGTTGCTGTCGTTTTGTTCTTCAATCTAGTTGTGGAGAATGTTGCTTCACTGGCCCAAGTTGGCACCATCATTGCGCTCTTCTCTGGCGAGGCAGATCAGTCGCCGGCTTCTGGACGGCCGCTCACTGCGGCTGCTGGCCGCTCACGCTGGCTGCTGGCCACACACGGTAGCCCATGACAACCCACTGCAGCAGGGGCTGCAGCCTACACTGTCGCCGGCGACTCATGGCAGCCCAGCTCCAGGTTGAGCTGTTGTTCAGCATCTTAGCTGTAGAGGGCAGTGTCACTGGCCCTCATATGTGGGATCCGAACCGGGGCCCTCTGGCATCCCAAGCAAGTTCTTAACCATCGCGCCACTCGGCCGGCCCCCGTGTTATGTTTTAAAACACATACGTCCTGTGTCTCTGCGCTGTTGGTAACTGCTGGTATGTGTGTGCATTTTTACGTCCCTCCAACAGATTCACAGGAAACTGTAACAGTGACCCACAGGAGAGGGTCTGCAGGGAAAGTGGAAAAGCCTTTCATTGTACTTGTCTGTACTTTCAGTACTTTCTTTACTGTTGCCTTCTAATTTTGAGCACATGGCTTATGGGCAGGGTTTATATAGGTGGTGGCATTGTGGGTTGTTTCTGTTTTATTTGTTATACTTTTCTGTATTTAAAAAAAAACAAAAACAAAAGCCCTATGAGCTCCTGTCCCCTTTTGGAGCAAGGTCAGGGGAGCGGCATCTCTTTGGGGAGCGGTCTGACAACATCTGGCAGGTCAGTCGGGGGCTGGCCAAGAAATGGGGACAATTTCAGATGTTGAAAAAAGAGGCGTTTTATCCAGGGACTTGGTTGCACAGGCAAGAGAGGAGCTGAGGGGCCCTGGGCCTGGAGGGGTGTGCCCAGAGCCAGGACCAACTCCTGGAACTAGAACGTAGAGCCATGGCAGGGCCTGACTGGTAAGGGTCATCCTCACTTTAGGGAAGGTGGGGCAGTGATATGGTGTGAGGCAGGATGAGTTTCTCTGCCCACTTCTCCGCCCCCTTCTTTCCTCTAGCTGTGCCTCCATTGGCTGCGAGTCTGGGGAACAGTATGGAGCACCAGGATGGGGGCATGCCTGGCACAGGCGGTAACAAGTCGAGGGTGTGGGTGTCCTCCACTTCAGCTGGGGGTGTTAGCTCAGAGGCCTGTCACACAGGCATGACCCCGTAGTTCTGGGGCACAAAGGTTGGGAAATGCATAGGGTACAAAAATGCCTTCAGGCCCTAGGGCACAGCTGTGTGAGGTCACCTCTGCGTGTGGACAGATGGAGTGTGTGAGGGCAGAGGGAGGAGGTTTTATTTCTAAGATTGCATTTATTGCTAATACTACATCTTAAAATTCCAAACTTGCATTGTTTTTCTTACTGTGAAGACAATTAAATATTCCTTATAAAATAGTGAAAACTACAGAAATAGAAAAGAGTGGGGAAAAAGAGCCCAGGCTCTGATCAGGCAGCTCATGTTGTGTGATGTAGGTGAAGCCCTCGACCTCCCTGAGCGCTGGTGCCCTCCGCAGGACACCAGTGCCAGTCATATGATCCGGGCCCAGAGTAGGTGCTCAGTAAATGATCTTTGTCATCAGTACTGATGCCCAGAACCCTTCATCCAGGTGGAACCACTTGACATCCTTCCAGGCATTTTTCTTTGCTAAACATTTTTAAACAAGTTTGTTGAAGTACAATTCTCATACCGTGTAATTCACCAATTGAAATTGTACAATTTAATTCCTTTTAGTATATTGAGAGTTGTATGAATATGTCACATCATCGCAGTTCACTTTATAGCATTTTTGTCACCCCAAAAAGAAGTCCCATATTCTTAGCAGTAATACCGTCCCGCCTATTCCTCCATCTCCCCACCGTTCCCCTCCCCCCCATCCCTAGGCAATCGTTGATCTACTTTCTGTCTCTGTGGAGTTGCCTATTTTGGACATTTTTACAAATGGAATCATATAATATGTGGCCTTTTGTGACTGGCTCCTTTCACCTAACAGTGTTTTCAAGGTTTGTCTTTGTTGTGACATGGCTTACTGCTTTGTTTCTATTTGTTGCTGAATAAATTCTGTTATGTGGATAGACCACATTTTATTTATCCATTCATCAGTTCATGGACATTTGTTTTGTTTCCACTGTTTGGCTTTTATGAATAATGCTGTTGTGGATATTTGTGTATACGTTTTTTTGCGTGGCATGTTTTTAATTCTCTTGGGTATGTACTCAGGAATGGAACGGCTATGTCATAAACTCTCTCTTTAACATTTTGAGGAACTGCCAGGCTGTTTTCCTCAGCAGCTGCACCATGTTACACCCCCACCAGCAGTGTACGAGGGTTCTAAATCTTCACATCCTCGCCAACACTTGTTATAGTCCAACTTTTTTGTTGTTGTTGTTTTGTTTAGCTGAGCCATCCTGCCACCTGTTGGCAGCTCAGTGGCAGCTCACCTCGGGCCATGAATCGAACCGGGGACCCTATTGCTCAGAGCTCGCACTCTTGAGCCAGCTCTTAACCAACTGAGCCACTCGGCCGGCCCTGGTCCGATTTTTTTATTCCAGCCATCCTAATGGGGGTGAAGTGGTCTCTCATTGTGGTTTTGATTTGCGTTTCCCTGATGGCTAATAATGTTGAGCAATTTTCATGTGCTTGTTGGCCATTTGTATATTTTCTGTGGAGAACTCTCTATTCAGATCCTTTGCTTTATTTTTAAATTGGTTATTTGTCTTTTATTTTTAAGTCGTAAGGTTTCTTTATATAGTCTAGATACCAGTCCCTTATCAGAAATATGACTTGCAAATATTTCCTCCCATGCTTTGTGTTGTCTTTTCACTTTCTCGATGGTGTCCATTGAAGCACAAAAGTTTTTAATTTTGATGAAGGTCAATATATATGTTTTTCCTTTGGTCATTTGTGCTTCTGGTGTCCTATCTAAGAAACCGTTCCCTAACCCCAGGTCACTTCACAGAGACAGAGCTGGCAGATCCCTGCCAAAGCTCATGGCTCTGCCGGCCACATAGAGCGGTGTCTGGCCCTGGGGGGCAACAGAGCAAAGTGGCCAGTGAGTCTGGAGTCCCATTGGCCTAGGGTCAAATCCCGGCTCTGCTAGGCTCTAGCTGGGTGGGCTGGGAAATGGGGTCATAGTATTACCTGCCTTTGAGGGACACCAGGAGGCTGAACTGCGGGGTGCCTGGTCCAGGGCAAGCACCATTTCCATCGTTATCGTCTGAGCTCTTCCGTCTCTCTTTCTCCCCGGTGGCCTCAGGCCCGAGTCGGCCCCTGTCCTCTCCCTGGCGTCTGATTACGTGCAAGTGCAGGATCTGGCAGCCTCCATGGAAAACTGAATTGGGCCTGCCCGTGCCTGGCCCCTTGCCCCAGAAGCTCCTAGGGTCAAAGGAGCAGTGTCCCCTTCTTCCCCATGCCCTGTCCTGGAGGCTGAGGGTAGCAAGGAGGTTCCTGAGGCCACAGGCTGCTGTATCTTGGGTGCATTGCCTTCTTAAGCGCGCACAGTTACTAGCAACAGTGGGGTTCGAACCCAGCTCTTTCTGGGCTCCTAATTGCTCTCATGTTACAGTGATAATAACAAGTACGGTAATTATTGTAATAGCTAGCACTTACTGGTTGTCACCATGGGCCGGTCTTGTGTGAAGTGCTTTGCATACCTGATCTTGTTCATGTTTTCCCTAAGATCATAGGAAGTAGGGGCTTTTATCTCAGTTGACAGATAAGAAAACTGAGGAAACTGAGGCTCAGAATGGGGATGTTATTTGCTGGAGGTCACGCAGTTCAGAACTGGTAGGGCCAAGGTCTGAATTCAGGTCAACTTGGGACTAGAGCAGTGCCGCCAGTAGGAAACCATATACCTCATTTAAAAGTTTCTAGAGAGGGCCGGCCAAGTGGCACGTTGGTTAAGAGTTGGCTTGGGATGCCAGAGGTCCCTGTTTCGGATCCCACATATGAGGGCCAGAGACACTGCCTTCTACAGCTAAGATGCTGAACGACAGCTCAACCTGGAGCTGGGCTGCCAAGAGTCACCGGCGACAGTGTAGGCTGCCAGTGAAGCTGCAGTGGGCTGCCGTAAGCTACCGTGAGTGGCTGGCAGCCGCCATGAGCCGCTGAGAGCCGCCGTCCAATGGCCGGTGAGCAACTGCCTCACCCGGGAAGAGCGCATTGGTAATACCAACATGGGCCAGTGAAGCGACGTCCTCCACAACTAGACTGAAGAACAAAAGGACAGCAACTTGTCTGTTCCCCTTTCCCCAATTCCCCAATAAAGTCTTAAAAAAAAAAAAAAAAGTTTCTAGAGAGCACGTCAAAAAGTAAAAGGAAACGGATGAAATTGATGTTACTAATATTTATATTTTATGTGATGTAGTATATCCAAAATATTGGGTTGTCGGAAAAGTCATAACATAGTTTTTCTATGTATTTCGTTGCAAATATGTGTCATGACTTTTCCGACAACCCAATATTATCATTTCAACATATAATTGACATGAACAATCACTGAGACATTTTGTTTATTGACAGACATTATTGTGGCAAGTGTTCTCTGAACTATTGCTTCAACAAACCAGAAGACAAGTTTTTTTTAGTTCATGTCTTTTATGAAATCATAATTTATTTGGTACCAAGTGTTAGAAATCCAATGTGTTACATTTACGGCACATCCCAGTTGGGACTGGCCACATTTCAAGGGCTCCCTGGTCACATGTGGCTGGTGGCTCCTGTATTGGGCAGCTCAGGTCTAGACATCCCCTCCCCCAGGGGCTGGGATCCCTCATCCATGGTGAGAGAGGGGCGTTGGCATGGGGAGCTTGGAGGGCACCGGGTTGATGGGCATTGTAACCGCAGCCGGAGTCCCAGCGAAGAGAGTTTGCGGAGAAGCTGGAGTCCCTGCTGCACCGGGCCTACCACCTGCAGGAGGAGTTTGGGTCCACCTTCCCATCCGACAGCATGCTGCTGGACCTCGGTGAGCTGGGCGCCTCACAGGTTGTGGCGGGGTGGGGGCAGGCTGGAGGTGGAGGTGGGGAGGCGGTGAGAGAACCGGGGCGTAACTCCCTCAGTGCATCAGGCGAACCGGAATCCCCTGAGGCTGACAGCACCCAGGGAAGGGCCCTTTCACCTCTTCCAGTCCAGGGCCTCACTGCACAGATGGGGAAACGGAGGCCCTGGAGGGACAGAGGCGTCCCCTCACATGTGGCAGACAGGAGCAGAGCTGGAATGAGGCTTGGGAGCCCCTGGCCAGTGTGCCTTGCCCCATCCCCTGGGGAGCAGGCTTTGGGCTTGTGTAGCGACATCTCCCTGGGGGTTATTCTAGGTCTTTGGTTTGAGCTCTCTTCTGTGGGCAATGGGTGACCTGAGGGGATGGCTCACATGGAGAGGAGCCCAGAGCAGGCCACAGAGCCAAGAACAGAGTCTTGCTGTTACCCTTCCCTGCTGAGGTAAAGGGGTGTGACATCACTGAGGGAAGGAGGTTACTCAGCCAAACAGCCAGTGTTGTCCTAGTGCCCACTGGGTGCCGGACCCTGTGCAGTGAATGCGACGACCCTCCTGGGCCCTTCCCTGGGTGCTGTCAGCCCCAAGGGGGAACAATAGACTCCTAAGTGTCCACCTCCCCAACTCTACCAGTGGCAACACAGGCCCAGTGAGAGCCGGCCAAGGCGACACATCCTCCTACAGCCTTTCCCTGAGTGGCTTTGCCTTTTGGAGGTATCCTGCTCCCTCTGGCCTCCCCATGTGGCAGAGAAAGCAGGTGGGGCTTTCAGGGCTGAGGGCTCTGTTCATTTGTTCCACAAGCCTTTCCTAAGTGCCCTTGAAAGTCCAGACCTCCTCAGCCCTTGAGTGGGTGGGAATGGGAACGCCGAGTGAGTGGCCTGTGGACTCCTTTGAGTCCTTTGGTATCAATGGCTAAGTTTCAGCTTGTCAGAAAAGGGAGGTGACTGCCCAGGGCCACATAACACAGTGCAGCAGAGTCTGCCCCTGCAGAGCTCAGGGGCCGCCAGGCCTCAGGGTCCAGCAGGGTGGCTGAGGGCATGTCCCCTCAGCAGCCTCGCTTCTACACCTAACTCTGCCCACCTTTGAGGATGTTGTAGGATTGAAGGAGGTGACGAGCCCAGGGTCTTCCCGCACAAGTGCTCAGTAAATACGAGCTTAGCGCTTGTCAGCGTCATCCACCCAGAACTGGGTGTTCTGGGCTCTACATACGTGCATCCCGCTTGGTGATCATGGGAGTCTCAACTCAGCCCTTTTCTTCCTGCTCTTCCTTTTCTTCCAGAGCGGACCCTCATGCTGCCCCTGACTGAGGGCTCGCTGCGTCTACGGGCGGACGATGAGGACAGCCTGACCTCAGAGGATTCCTTCTTTTCTGCCACCGAGGTGACGTGGGGCGGCGGATGGTGCACAGGGGTGTTTGGAGTGAAGGCCAGCCTTCTGGGCGACCCTCGGTGTGAGCACCGGGTCATGGGAAAGTAGCGCTGTTTCCTCTGACAGGAGCAGAATTTGGCGGTCACCAAGTGCTGCTCCCCAGGGATTCCACACAGCTGCTGGGTACAGGAAGGCCTGAGAAGCCGGGGGTCATAGATCCTGGGGGTGAGGTCAGGGGTCCGCTCCCACCAGCTTCAGCCCACGCTGACCTCTCCCTTCTCCAGGCCGCATGCCTGTTGCTTCGCATTAGTCTCCTGCCATGGTCACGTGTGTCGGGCACGGCTGTCCTGGCCTAGGGTGTGAGGGTGTGGGCGCAGGTTCAGTAGATGGTCTCTTTGGGAAGGGCCCCTGAAGAGGGGGACAGGGCCAGAGTTGAACCAGAACCCAGGCTTCCTGCCTTTTGGGCTAATGTGCCCTCTGGCATCCCCTCTGACAGTTTGGCCTTTAGGGTGTCCACTGGGCAGGTGCCCTCAACCCCTGGGTGCTGTTGGCACAGACTTTGACATGCTCTTCCCCTCCCCCTGCACCCTCCCCTAGCTCTTTGAGTCCCTGCAGATTGGAGATTATCCGCTGTCACTCTCCAGGCCCGCTGCGGCCTATGAGGAGGCCCTGCAGCTGGTAAAGGAGGGAAAAGTGCTCTGCCGAACCCTCAGGTGAGGGTGTGGGGTAGGAGGCCGGGGGCGGGGCAGCTGGCGTGAACCCTGTCCCCTTTGGAGGAAGCTGGGGAAAGGAGCCACGCTTGGTGAGGACTCAGCTGGGTCAGGCTGGCTGCGCCGTGGTGCTCCTGCCCCACCACGGAGGGCGTAGGGTGGCCCGAGGACCAAAACAGGCAGGCCTGGAATCACCAATGACCAATTCATATAATGAATTAATTAAAATAACAAGAGTTCGTATTTGTTCCAAGTTCTCGGAGTCCAGCCAATTTAAGTTATGTGTGTTTAAAGTTCACTGACTAAAATGGCTGAAAGCCCCAGTGATTTGAATAAAGGGTCGCCAGCCCAGGGCACCTCCCGCTGCCCCGGAAAGCCCTGCAACAACCCCCTGCCCTGGCTTTCTGCCAGCTGGGAGCACTTTGGTCATTTTGGTCCTTTGTCAGGGAGGGTCCTTTACTGTTTGGGGCCTCAAGGAGGCCACGGTCAGCCCAGCCCCTAGTGACCAGACCTGCCAGCTGTGCCCAGTGCCATTGAGGCGGACCCGTCCTTAGAGAGCATCTAGTCAGCCTCTTCCTTTGGTTTGGGGGAAACCAAGGCCTAGAGGAGGGGGGCAGGCACCGGCCCAGGGTCACCCTGCCAGGTGAAGGCAGGGCCACCTGGGGCTCCACCCAGACCCACATGGGGACATTGCTAGGTGAGGCCCAGGTGACCTGACTGTGCTTCCCCTCAGGACAGAGCTGCTGGGCTGCTACAGTGACCAGGACTTTCTGGCCAAGCTGCATTGTGTGCGGCAGGCCTTTGAGGTGGGTGTGCTGCAGGGCCACCAAGGGTGGATGGGGCCGTGGACGCGACAGGCAGGCAGGTCTCCTGCTGGGCCTGGCCCCATACCTGGCCCCTCTACACAGATGTGTCCCCTGCATAGCACATGGTACTGCCCTCTCCATGGACGTGGGGACCTGCCAGCCCGGCAGCTCACTCTCCTCCCGTCCTCACTCCTAGGGCCTCCTGGAAGACCAAGGCAACCAGCTCTTCTTCGGGGAGGTTGGCCGGCAGATGGTGACGGGCCTAATGACCAAGGCTGAGAAGGTAGCTGTTTTCAGGGTTTCATCCCCCCTCACCTTGTTTAATTTTTATTTCCTTAACTTTTATTTGGTTCTAAAAAAAAAGAAAGAAAGAAAGGCCGATCTGAAATGAAGCTGAGGAGGTTCGACTTTGTTCTGTAGGCTGTGGGAGAGCTGGGAAAGGGTTGGGGGCTTTTCCCATGCTAATTGAAAAATACGGATGTTTATGGCTTTTTATTTCTGATCACATTATACTATGGCTTTCCAAAATTCACCGACTATGAAATGCAAACCATAGGTCTCTCTGAAATCCACCTGCCCACAGTCTGAGATACGAGTGTGTCCTACTTAATTTCATGGACTGTATCTCTTGAACTTGTTATTTAATTTTCAGGGCTCGGGGTGTGCCCCTCGGACTGTTGTGCAGCTTTGTTTTGCCGTGTAAGAGAGTGTTTGTGTCAGTCCACACAGTTCCTTTGACCGATTGTGTCGTATCCTGTCGGGTGGCTGGCTGTGGCTTATCCGTTTCTCCTATGGATGGGCGTTTGGCTTATGTCTGATTTTTCAGGGTTACAGACACCACTATTATCAGTCTCTTCCAGATATTTCTAGGTACCTGTGAGGTTTACTGTGAGGCCAAGCCCTGGACGTGGTAATACTGGGTCCTGGGCTCAGACATGGAAAAGCCTGGCAGATCTTGCCAGTTTGCCCTCCAAAATGTCTTAACAGCTTAAGTCCCCACTAGCAGTATAAGAGCGTGTCTCCTTCCTAACATCCTGGCCAGTACTTGATATTACTTTTCTAATCTTTATTTTATCCATGCTTGATGTTTCTTTGATCATTAATGAGGTTGCATAAATTTCACTTGTATATCTTTCCTTCGATGGGTTTAACTAAAGCTGAACACGCCTTCTCCCCATTCAGTCCTTCCTCACCTGCAGAGTAATGGTTCTAAAACCCACCTCTGACCTCGACACCCAGCTGCTGAAGTCCCTCGCACACTCCTGCTGCCCCTCCCCAAGCTTCATGTGGCGGCCGCCGTTTTGCGCACTTTGCCTCGTCCCAACTGCAGGGCTCAGGCTTCTAGTGCACACCATATTTTCTCCCCAATCGGGGCCTTTTTATTTTATTTTATTTTATTTTATTTTTAAAGATTTTATTGGGGAATTGGGGGGAGGGGAACAGCGTTGGGGAATCGGGGAAGGGGAACAGACAAGTTGCTGTCCTTTTGTTCTTCAGTCTAGTTGTGGAGGACGTTGCTTCAC
>NW_017731353.1:3140300-3150378 GCF_001890085.2 Hipposideros armiger
CATCCTGCTACCAGTTGGCAGCTCAGCGGCTGCTCAGCTCGGGCTGGACTCGAACTGCTGTTGCTCAGAGCTCAAGCTCTATGAGCGAGCTCTTAACCAACTGAGCCACTCGGCCGGCCCTTTCCCTCTACCTTGATCACTGTCTTATGAGTCCCTGCCGGCCAGCTCTGTCCCTAGGAGGGCTTCACCTGCCTTTTCCCCTAGGGCCCAGGAGCCCTTGGGCTCACCCCACCCAGCATGGCCCCATCATCCTGCAGCCTGTTTGCGGGTTGCCTTGGCCTTCTCATTACTCAGTGAGCTCCAACTCGACCCTGTTCACATTTTGCTGAACATTCGTCCCAGTGCCTCCTCCTCCCATGGTTCTGTATAAATGGCATCAACCTGTGCATGCGGTTCTGTGTCAGCGCCCAGCTGCCTGGCTCTTGGGCACATCACTGATCTCCCAAAACCTCAGTATTCCTATCTGTAAAGTGGGTGTAATAGCAAAATGCCCCTCATAGGACCATATGAGTTAAATGAGTTGATCTGTATTCGAACAGTCCTTGGCGTGTACCAGTTTCCCATGTCCATAAGTGCACATCCACACCTGCAAATTGTGCCCCTCTGAACCTCACAGTCCCGGAGGGTGAAGAACTCGTCCTGTGTGCTGAGTTTCATACCAGCAGCAGCAGGTCTTATACACTATTTATTGCTGAGGTCCAGGCACTGGACTGATTGTGTTACGTGCATGAGCTCATTGACTCCCCCAGAAAAGCCCTATGAGAGCGGGGCTATAGCTTCTCCCATTTCACCAGTGAGGCTCAAGGTCATAGAGATTTGGATCTTTGGCTGCCTGACTCAACCTTATGTCCTCACCCATCCTTCCAAACTGAGCTCATGCTGTGGTGTGTGTGCCTCTTGGTGGGTGCTCAGGAATGAGCTGGTTGGAGACATTGTGGGGTGCCTGGTGTTGGCTCTGTCCTGGAAATGCCCTGGTCTCTGAGAGGCACGTTGAGCGGGGCAGGGGGCCCTTCTTGCCTTGTTTTCTCCATGGCTGCTGCTCAGGGATAGGCCCTACCTTGGTATGTCCCCTATCCACAGGCTAGCCTTTCCCTGTGGATCTAGTCCAGCTGGGTCTTGGGGTCTCTCCAGGAATAAAACAGGCTATGCTTCTTCTCACAGAGCCCCAAAGGCTTCTTGGAGAGCTATGAAGAAATGCTGAGCTATGCCCTGCGGCCGGAGACCTGGACCACCACACGGCTGGAGCTGGAGGGCCGCGGGGTGAGTTGGTTTGTGCTAAACACCTGAGATCCTTGAGCGGGGGTCGGGGTGGGGGGCCTGTGCCGAGCTCTGCCTTGATTCTGAGGGTCTGAGTTGACTCCATCACTGCTACAAGCCCCCAGTTCCTGCCCTGCCCTGCCCCAGGCCCAGGCTGTGAGGGAAATGGCCCCAGCTGCCCGCCATTGCAGAGCGGAGATGTGTCTGCCCACCCATGTGCTCCCATCAGGCCCGCTCCAGCCTGTCTTCCCATCTGGACCGTGGTCCTGCAGCTTGGGCACCCCGGGCCTCAGAGCAGCCTGCCTCCCGCAGGTGGTGTGTATGAGCTTCTTCGACATCGTGCTGGACTTCATCCTCATGGATGCCTTCGAGGACCTGGAGAACCCCCCATCCTCGGTGCTCGCCGTCCTGAGGAACCGCTGGCTTTCGGACAGCTTCAAGGAGACGGTGGGTGGCTGCCCCCACTCCCAGCACACACTCACATGACCCCACACCTTGGCCTGGTCCCCGCTTCCCTCCATCCCTGGCTTCCTGGGGACCCCATAGCTCACCTCAGCACCACTTTAGAACCAGCATGCTGTGCGTTTTCCCTTCGTGCTATGGTTTCACTTAATTGTACTTGTTCTGTGCTGTCGTTAATTCTATTCAAGTTAAATGCATCCTATTAAATCAAGTTAAAACATGGAAAAAGAAGAGGAACAGTAGAAGAGCACTGAGCTCTGGCCTCTGCAGGGCAGGCACGCCACTTAGGCAGCGGAGCGGGGGCAGGGAATGGTCCTGAGAGGGTTGGAGCTGATCTTTACAGGCAGTTTCTAGGCCATCACTGTGGAGCCCAGAACCACTGAATGAGGTGGAGTGCTGGCTCACGACCATTCTACAGAGCAGGAAACTGAGGCCCAGAGGCATTCAGTGGCTAGTCCAGGGGCCTGCAAGGGTAAACGTTAGGGTCAAGATACAGATTTAGGTGTGTCTGATTCCAGTTGAGGGGAGAGAAATAGCAGAGCTCAGGCACCAAGCCCCGTGTGTTCCTGCTGGGATGGGTTGAGCTGGGGTGAGGGTTTGCTCCCGGGCTAGGGGATAGGGAGGGGCTGCCGGCCTGGCCTGTTATTCTGGCACCCATTGAGTCCCCTCTTTTTTAAAAAAACTTTATTGGGGAACAGTGTGTTTTTCCAGGACCCATCAGCTGCAAGTCAAGTAGTTGTTTCAATCTAGTTGTGGAGGGCGCAGCTCAGTGGCCCATGTGGGGATCGAACCGACAACCTTGGTGTTGTGAGCACTGTGCTCTAACCAACTGAGCCAACCGGCCACCCTCATTGGGTCCCATCTTTGATTTAGGCCCTGGCCACTGCTTGCTGGTCGGTTCTCAAAGCCAAGAGGAGGCTGCTGATGGTGAGTGACCTGAGAGGGTCCCGGGGGGTGCTGTGTGGGGGCTCTGGGTATGGCGCCCAGCTCAGCTGGCCCTCCTTTCAGGTGTCTGGCCCCTGGTCTAGGGGCAGGACGGGCTGGTACAGGGAGGCCTTGCAGAGCCCTCAGGCCTGGCTGCACCTTTTGGCCTCTGTCGCAGCACTGGCCACCTGTCCCGCCAGGACCTCTCCCTTGACTAGGTGTGGCTTAACCTCCCTCACCCCGCAGGGCCCAGCACGGAGGAGGCCGTCGGGAAATGTCAAAGAAACCAGAAATCCGCAGAGGGGCAGGGGCATCCTTAGAGGGAGGAAGGGTGTGGGCAAAGGTGGTGGCTGATTTGTGGAGGCGTCTGGGTGTGGGGGCAGGATGCCCCCGGGGGCAGGCAGAGTGGCCTTCCCCCTCGCCGTTGGCCCGCTGAGCGTGATCTGCACCCAGGGCAGTGCTGGCTGCGCTATCTGGGCTGCAGTCCATTCTTCCCCTCTGCCAGCCAGGCTCTGCTTCCCAGCTATTATCAGCTGCTTCCGCCACACACTGTAGACGCTTCCGGTGCTGAGCCCCCCGTCCCCATCGCTCCCCTTGTGCAGTCCTTACAGCAGCCCTGAGGTTACCCCCATTCTGCAGAGGTGAAAATGGCCTTCCCTAGTCACTTGCCCAGGGTCACCCAGCAAGAATGTGAATGAGCCAGGCCTCCCTCTTAAGCCCAGCTCTTAAGACGATCCCAGGGCCTGCCAGGAGCCCAGACTCAGCCTCGCTGCCCCCACAGGTGCCCGATGGCTTCATCTCCCGTTTCTACTCCGTATCGGAGCATGTTAGCCCTGTCCTGGCCTTCGGATTCCTGGGACCCAAGCCCCAGCTCGCTGAAGTCTGTGCTTTCTTCAAGGTAAACAGGGAGTGCTGTGGCCGCTGCTGCCTGGGCCCTGCCCCGGCCCTTGGGACTGGAGCCCTGGGAGGTGCCAGGAGTGGAATGAGGGCCTGAACCTGCTCCCCGAGAATGGGCAGGTGGGGTCCCTGGAGAGAGCTTGTGCTGCCCCTTCCACTGGGAGCCTGGCTCAGTGGTTCTGAGGACGCCCTGGGAGGGTTGGAGCCCGAGGACGAAAGAGACTTGGTCACAGTCCTGGTGGTCAGGGGGCTCTGGGGGCCATCAGTGGGGGGCAGGGGCTCGGCCCAGGTCCCACCCAGCCCTGTACCCCAGCACCAGATCGTGCAGTACCTGAGGGACATGTTCGACCTGGACAACGTGCGCTACACGTCAGTGCCAGCGCTGGCGGACGACATCCTGCAGCTGTCCCGGCGCCGCAGTGAGATCCTGCTTGGCTACCTGGGGGCACCGGGGACCAGCAGCACGGGCCTCAACGGCGAGCTGCCCCGAGGGAACGGCGCCCTGGAGGAGCTGCAGTAGTGGCAGGAGCAGGCTGGGGAGGGGTGGCTGCCAGGGTCTCGTCCATGTGGGTGATGGCAAACAGAAGGCGCCCGCTGCTTCCTTTGGGTTGGCACGGAAGGGCCTGGGCATCTGTGGCCATCAGCTGCGGCAGAGCCTAGGCCATGGTGGCTCAAGGCAGTTGCCTGTGACCTTGGCCCCCTCATCGTCTGAGAATCCCCAAGGCCTGGCGGGCAAATTTCCTTGGAGAGGGATGGAGCCCCTAGGGGCCTGCCTGACTGCCCTAGACTGTCCCTGGGGAAACAGGCTGGCCCAGTAGTAGCCATTGGGGCCTGAGGGAGAGGAAGGTAGTGAGAGAGACAGAGGAAGGTGTTGTGAGGAGAATTGGGAGAGGCAGAGCTGGGATGCCCTGGGTGTGGGACCCCAAAACCTCCCACTACCCCAGGGCTGCTCACAAGTGGGGCTGGTGAGATGGAGGTGAAAGATGGGGGTGGTAGGGCTCTGTGGTGAAGGTCACCTATGCCCCGAGTAAGAAGGAACTGGGTTGGACAGTCTCAGAATCCAGGCACCTGGCTGCCCAGTCCTGATAGCTGCTCACCCCCGCCATCACCCTGGAGAGTTTGCAACAACAGAGAGGGAGGGTGGGGGCCTCTGAGTGGGGCTGGGTCACCTTGGTGGGCAGCAGGCTTGGATCATCAGGAGGTGGGACAGTGGAGGGCCAGCTTTCCTTGTGTGATACCTGTGCAGGGACTGGGCCCGTGACAAACCCAAGCACCAAACCAGGATGCTGTCCTCTGACATTCCCTCTTCCTGCCAAAGACTCATTCCTACTCCCACTTCTGCCACCACCAAAGACAGACGGGTGGGGCTGGTCCCCCTGCTCCCACCCACCTCCCGGGGTGGCGCTAGGCACTGAGCTGGAGGCTCTGACCAAGGATCAGCCCAGGCCTGTCACCTGTGCTGCTGTTGGTGGCCCCAGGGGTGAGGGGCCTGGGGACCATGTCGGGGAGGTCAGAGCGTGTAGGTGACTAGGCTAGCTCCCCAGCCCTCGCTAGGACAAGAAACCGCCCAGCACTTAGCCCTCCACTGGGCGCACAAATGCTCTCGAGCCACGCAGTGGTCCTCCCCACTGGTCCTCCAGATGGGGGCGGTCAGCACTTGTCCCACATCATTTGTCCCCACGTTGCAGGGCTCGTCAGCCCTGCAGACTCACTTCTCTTACGGTGTTTTCACCTGAGCTGGGATGTTTTATTTATTGCCTTAACACTTTATTTTGAGGCTCTGCCCCTGTCCAGGTTGAGAGTTCTGCAACAGAAATAGACTTCTCCCAGTCCTCCATTCTCTGGGTTTGGGGGACTGGTTCCTCCCCAGGCTGGGGGGTCCCTCTCCCTTGAATGGCAGAGGGGTCCCAGGGGTGGGGTGATCATCCCCATTTGGGGCGGGAGGGAGCGGGGAGATGCTGGGCATGGCCCATCACCTGCGAGCCCACTTTCCTCCCGGTATCCTGCCCACCTCAGGCTAGGAGATGGCTGTGCACAACCTTGGTTCTGGATCCAGACCTACCTCTGAGGTCGAGGTCAATGCGACGCCCTCCTAGGAGGGAAGGACCAGGGGTGGCCCTCCTCCGTCCCAACATTCCGTTCATTTGCACTTACCCTGCGCTGTGAATGTAATCTTGGGCCTGGGCCTCAGCCCACTCTGATGTGTTCCCAAATTACACAGAAGTGGCATTTTCATTTTGTCTTTGTTTACAATTCCTTTCACTGCCTCTGGCACTGATCTGTCGCAGCTTCCAACTTTTGTATGGTAGAGCGGGTGTGCATCGACTTCAAGTCAAATAAATGATTGAAAGGATTTCCTTCCACGTAGCCATGCTGCTGGGTACATGTGTGGCCGTTTGCTTCCTGGGCCAGAGCTGGGGACCCGCTCTTTGAGGTGATGGTTGATGGAGGTTCCAGGAGGCAAAGGTCAAGGGCAGGCTGGTGGGGCTTTGAATCAACTTGGGGCTATTTGGCAGCCTGGCGGGGAGGCCCTAGGAAGGGAGGGCCCCTGGGAGGTAGTGGGAAGAAGGGGAAGGGCCAGTGAAAAGCTGAAGGATACGTGGTTGGGCAGCCTGGGTGTGGATCAGCTCAGGCAGCATCTAGGTGAGGCTGCTTCTCTCTGAGCCTCAGTGTCCACATCTGTAAGATGCGGGTATTTGATCAGGCTGGAAGTATAGACTCAGGCTTAGTCACTAAACCTTGGAGCCGGTGAGGGGTTGGGATAGGTGGGAAGAGAGCAGATCCGAGCCTGCCAGATCTCCAAATATCTTCACCTGCAATTGAATGGCACAATGTTTAATTGAAAGGTACTTTTTTAAAAACTTCACTTTGTGGGCTGGCTGAGTGGCGTGTTGATTAAGAATTGGCTTGGGACACCAGCTCTGAGCAGCAGGGCCCTGGTTCAGAACCCACATGAGGGCCAGTGACACTGCCCTCTGCAGCTAAGACGGTGAACAACAGCTCAACCTGGAGCTGTCCTGCCGTGAGTCGCCGGTGACGGCGTAGGCTGCAGTGGGGCTGGCGGGGAGCTGGCGTGCACTTTCGTGAGCTGCTATGAGCTGCTGTGAGCAGCTGCCTCACCTGGGAAGAGCACAATGATAATACCAACATGGGCCAGTGAAGCGACGTCCTCCACAACTAGACTGAAGAACAAAAGGATAGCAACTTGTCTGTTCCCCTTCCCCAGTTCCCCAATAAAATCTTTAAAAAAAAAAAAAAAAGTACCCAGGGTGACAGGTTGGCTCAGTTGGTTAGAGCGTGGTGCTGATACCACCAAGTTTGCTGGTTTGATTGCCGCCGCATGGGCCACTGTGAGCTGCGCCCTCCTTAAAAGAGTCAACTATGCCATTGTAGCATGAAAGCAACGTGTAACCAATGACCATGGCTGTTGCCCAATAAAATAATTTTAAAAAAGTACCCATAATACCAACACCTTGAGTCAGTAATGAACATCTTGCCATTTCTTGTAAAAAAATGTTTTAGAGTAAGTTTCAGACATGTACTTCACCCCTAAACCCTTGAACAGGCAGATTTTGAAAAAAGGTAGTTCTCTGGCATGCCATAATCACACCTAAAAAAACCGTATCAATAATCCTCTAATATCTGCTGGGATTCTGGAAAGTTTTTCCTGATCAACTGGAGGTGGACTCGAATTCCACCTGCAAAGGAGAAATGCTTGAATCCCTCTTTGCAAGCTGATAGTTGCCTCCAATGCTGGCATATAGGTTGGTTTGGTTTAAACAGCTTTATTAAGGTATGATTCGTGTGCCATAAACTGCATTTGCTTTAATGGTTTTTTAGTAAATTTACAGAGGTGTGCAACTTTTAGCACAATACAATTTAAGAACATTTCCCGAAAAGTCCCTTGTGCCCATTTGCAGCAAACCCCCCAGCCCCCCAGGCCACCACCAATCCACTTTCTTCCTCTTGACTTGCCTTTTCTGGACATTTCCTGTAAATGGAATCCTACAGTATGTGGTCTTTTTGGTGCTTGGCTTCAAATCGAATGGTGCTTTTGAGATTCGTCCATTTTATGGCATCTGTCAGTATTTTTTCTCTCGCTGACTAGCGTTCTGCAATGAGTTTTTCCCCTTTTATGAATACCACTATGGACTCATGGGGGGTTTTTTTGTTTTGTTTGTTTGTTTTTAAAGATTTTTATTGGGGAATTGGGGGATGGGAACAGACAAGTTGCTGCCCTTTTGTTCTTTAGTCTAGTGGAAGATGTTGCTTCACTGGCTCAAGTTGGCACCATCATCGCACTCTTCCCGGGCAAGGCAGATCAGTCACCGGCTTCTGGACAGCCACTCACAGCGGCTGCTGGCCGCTCACGCTGCTTCCTGGCTACACATGGTAGCCCATGGCAGCCCGCTGCAGCCTACGCCATTGCCGGCAGCACAGCTCCAGGTTGAGCTGTTGTTCACCATTTTAGCTGTAGAGGGCAGTGTCACTGGCCCTCATATGTGGGATCCGAACCAGGGCCCTCTGGCGTCCCAAGCCAACGCACCACTCGGCCGGCCCCTGGACTCATGGGTTTTTATTTATTCAATATGTGCAGTTAGAATCATTCTTCTGATGCTCAAATGTTCACACATTCGACCAGTGGGAGCCCTTTTGAGTTAGCTCCTGGATCCTTTGACACCTCCCTCTGTCCCCATTAGTCTTCAAGCACTTCCTTTCTAGCGTAACATAATGTCCTCAGAAGCTCAGAATCCCAGAGACTAGAGCTGGGAAGGCCCCAAGACCCTGGCTCACTGGCAGACAGTGGACTACCTAGGAACTCAAATCCAGGAGTTCCTGAAGTGAATGAATGAATCTCTAACCTAGAGGGCAGCAACTGACACATTCCCGGGAAACAGGCTCAGACATGGGAAGAGTCCTAAGGGACTTTGAGCACAAACCAGTGTTAGACTTTGTGCCTCTAATTTCAGGGCCGCTCTGTGAACTCCCTGCCAGAGAAGAGGCCAGAGTGAAGGCCAACTCTACTTGGGACAGCTGGGGACTCTGGAAAAGCCTGGGTCTCAGGGCTTGTCCAAGGACTCATAGGGCAGTGGGAGGAGGCAGCCAGCAATTTGGTTCATGGGGTGCAGGGTGGTTCAGAACCTGGTTCTGCCACGTAATAGCCAAGTGACCTCACAAATGGTGGGACACTCTGAGCCTTACTGTTGTCAGCTATAACCTGGGATCATTAAGAGCTCCTTGCAGGCTGCTGGGAAGATAACACAAGTGACCAAGGCTGGACCACCTCCCAGTATGCTCAGAGTGATTCCAGGGGCATCACTGGTCTAACCCTCAGCTCAGGGAGGAGGAAGGTGGCTTTCGCAGCCTCCCAAAGGTCTCCCTGCAGCATCCACGCCCCCCCCCCGCCCTGCCCCTTGTCCACACAGCAGGTCTGACCTGTCATCTCTGCTATCTCATGAGACCTTTCAATGGCTCCTAGGCATAGCATCAGAAATACATCCATAAGTACACCAAAGATAGCAACACTATTTGTTACACCCCAAACCTGGAAACACCCCAAATGTCCATTAAGAGGCAAATGGAAAATAAACTGCTGTGTTCTCACTGTGGACTACCACACAGCAACGAGAGTGAACAAATTACAACCAGAGGCTATAGCATCGACAGTTCTCACAAACTCAATGCTCGTGTAACAAGCCTCACACAAAAAGGACACACTGTAGGATGCTGCTTATAGAAAGTACAGAAGCATACCAACCTAATGTGTGGTGGTAAATGTTGGGATGGTGGTCACCCTGGGGTGAATAGATGGGGTCTCAGGGGCTCCCGGGGTCCTGGTTCTTGATCTAGGGGCTGCTTACACAGGTGTGTTTTGTTTGTGAAACTTCACCAAGCTGTACACATCCGATTTCTGGAATTTCTTGTATGAATGTTATATTGTAATGTTTTTAAAAAGCACAACCAAACCAACCAACCAACCCATCTTTCAGAACTGCCGTCTGTCCTCACCACTAATAGTGGCTCTCAAATGGGTGGCTAGGCCCTTGCTGAACTCCCCACTCACCCCCAGCGCCTCGCCCCTCACTCTGTCTTGCCATTTCATCTAGCCACACTCCTGTCTCAGGACCCTTGCTTATGCTGTTCCCTCTGTCAGGAAAACCCCACCCTGGATAACTCCCTCTCATTCTGTTGTTCATCACTTCCCTGGAACGTGCTCCCTGAGGCAAGAGGACCCTGGAACCAGACAGGCCAGGGCTTTAGGGGCTTTGCCTCTTTAGACCTATTTGCTCATTAGTGAAATGGCCACTAACCAGGGTGGGCAATGCAGTCAGACTTGGGATGGCTGCCCTATACCAGGGGACTATTCTGGGAAACTCACAGCCCACTCTTCACACCTCCTGCTTTTCAGAAGCTAATAATGGCAGTGCCTGAGGTGGCTGAGGGCAGATGACAGGGAAATGGGGCCAGGTGACACAGACCAGCCCAGGCTGGGCCAGATGGGGAGGTAGGTAGCTAAGCACAGCTGAGGGGGGCCGGG
>NW_017731353.1:3150403-3163143 GCF_001890085.2 Hipposideros armiger
GGGGGTGGAGGGGTGGCCCTCTTGGCTTGCTGGTGGCTCCGAGTCCCATCCTCCCCCTGCCCTCTCAGCTGAACCCACAGTCCTGGTTCCAGCTGTCCTGCAGTCTTGCAGAGTGAGACATTCTGGTCAATGGGATTCCCTGATTTATTTTCACTTCTCACAAGTATTTATGTCATTTATCAGGCTCTTGTTCTGGGTCTGGCCTGGGCCAGGCTCAAGTACATTGTCTTCATGGTGCTCTGGGCTTCTCCACTTATATAAGATCCCCCAAAGCACATACGAATACAGACTCCAGGGCTCCAACCCAGGTCTACTGGATCACCCCAGCCCCCAGTGGGACCCAGGAATCTGACAAGCTGATCTTGGTGTGCATGAAGTCAGAACCATTGCTTCCAGGGAGAGAGAGACAAGGAACTGGTTACAGTCTGGTGTGATCAGCGAGGAAGTAAGATACGGAGGGGGTGGTGGGTATGAAGGTGTGTCTGTTTACACAGGGCTGCTGAGAGCAGTGTTTTGGGAAAACTGAGGTGTAGATGGAAAACCGGCTCCTTGTTTAAAATGCTCCCATGATGCCTCATTAAATAGTGTACATGAATCAATAAATCTTTGTTACTTGAATGAAAGAAGGAAGTTTTTCTTAACTTCAATTAAGCTTCCACTTTTAGCATCACTTAAGAGAAAATTAAGCCCCTCTAGGTCTTTGGCTTCAGTTTATTCATAACTAAAAGTGGGTGGGTTCAGACCTTGTCGTGCCAAGTTTGCCCCACCTCCACCCCCATCCCCATCCCCCTCCCCCATCCTCATTCGAGCATTCACTCTGACGGGGGCCTAGGTCTCGTCGACCCAGGCCGGGCTCTGGGTACCTGGAAAGCTTTCACTAGACGCAGGTACCAGCTAAACCAAAGCTCCCACCAAAGTTCAACACGCCCCCTAAGTTAGCGCCTGATTGGTCAACCCTTCCCACACTGCGAGCCAGCCTCACCTTTTGGTTGGCTGTTCTGCCCTCTGTTATGTGCTGGACCCCTCCTCTTCTCTGATTGGCTAGTAACCCACCTGCACTCGCCCTCAATTGGGCGCCGGCTGGGCCGGCTCACAAGCTCCTAGGGGCCCCGCTCTCTGATTCGCCGATCGGGCTAGCCCCATGGCCTGAACGCTGAATGGCTGCACCGCTACCTGTATCGGCCTCCAATTGGATACGCGGCGCCTCCCCGGCGTGATAGGTCAGAACCACCGCCCCCCTGGCTCCCCATTGGCTGCTCGGCGAAGCCCGGTCTCCGGGTAAGATGGCAGCGGACGGACAGTGCTCGCTCCCCGCTTCATGGCGGCCGGTGACCCTCACTCACGTCGAGTATCCTGCAGGTAAAAGGCGGCCCCGGCTCCGAGGACATCTTCCCGGAGCCAGACCCTCAGTTCCGGGCGCTCGGGCCCGCATGAACCTGCGGAGGGGCGCTGGGGGATCGGGGTGGGAACTGTCAAATAGTGAGCCATGGAGGGGCTCGGCCGGCCTCGCGCCGCGCAGGCGCAGTGGTGCGGTGATGAGCTGGGAGAAATTGTGAGCGGCTCGCTCGCGCACTTTGCGGCTGCGCGGCCCGGACGCTACCGTGGGTCCTGGGTGGACTGTAATGGGGAGGGGGTCTGTGTGAGGCGGGAAAGGATCACTGGCCTGGACCTGGGCCCTTCTTCCCCTTCCTCCCCGGAGCCAGAGAGGCCGGACTCCCTCCCCGGCTTGCTGGGAGTGCCTGTTTCCCTCAGTGTTTTTGGACTGCCTGTAAGAGAAAGAGCTCCCCGTTGCTGGGAGTGTGCAAACCCAGGCCAGGCAGCTATTTGTTGTTTGAGTACTTCTGGTGTGCCACGCCCTTGAGCAGGGTACTGCTCCACAATAAAGGGGCAGGCAGCTTCCAGGATCTTGACTTCTGGAGCTTCCCATCAGACATACCTAGAAGCGCAGGGTTTTGCAGCTGGGAAGACCTTCAGCTACCATTCTGGAGGCTGTCTAGTAGAGTAGTGCAGAGTTGGGGCCTTCGGAGTCAGAGGTGTGTGGGTTCAAGTACAGGCCTAGGCCTTGTGCAAGTGACTTCACCTGTCTGCCCCAATTACTTCATCTCTAAAGTGGGACTAATCACAGTGCCTCCTTTCTAGTGGTGGTGTGAGAATCAACTAGCAAGGGGTGTGAGAAATGCTGAGTGCAGTGCCTGGTACACAGTAAACATTCAATAAATAACTGCAGTGAATATCCCACCTTCCCAGGGCTCTCTCAGGCCCACCCTGCCTTCCCTGGGTAGGATGGTTGGGTGTCACGTGAGCCTCTCATTGAGCCCCCATTGTCCCAGGAAGGACCTGCTCGTGCTGCTCTTTGGGGTGGAGATGTGAGAACCTGGCCCTGCTGAGGGCCCCAGGGCTGCCTGCCAGGGAACTTTGACCCAGGGTGTTCTGGGTTATACTGGGAGTGGAGTGGCCCTGCCAGGTGCTGGGCCCTGCCTGCTCGCCCACCTGCCCATCAGCCAGCCAGCCAGCCAGCCAATATCCACTGAGCGCCTCCAGAGTGCTAGGCCCTGGGCTGGCTCTGGGTTTAGAACGGTGAACAGACCAGTAGGTCCCCATAGTCCTGGATTGTGAAGAAACGCCACTTTATAGGAGGGAAATTAAGGCCTGAGGAGGGAAGAGACTTGCCTAAGGCTTCAGCACCCTCGTGACTTCCCTCCCTGGCCTTGGAGTCGCTTCTCCGAGTGCTCCCAGTCCAACAGGTGAGAAGAGGGAACTTGGCAGTTATGAGGAGCATGACGCAGACTGTGATGAGGGGCCCTTTGCAGGGACTATGGGTGGCCGCAGGAGGGACCTGATTGCGCCTGGGGGCGTACCATGAGGTCTAACCTCCGCTGATTCTTCTGTGGCTCCCCACACTTCTTCGTGCCCCTCATCACACTGATCCTTGCTTCCTTTACCCATTCTCCATTCGCTTACCATTGCGTTTGAGCCCAGTTAAGTGCCAGGTGCTGTACCAGGCTTGGGGGATTGAGTAGGGTGTAGAGGGAGAGACAGACACAGCCTGGTATCCACACTAACAAGCGTATCATGAGTGATGCCGAATTACGCCCCCCCCCCCCCCAGGCTGAAAGCTCCGCAGTGGTGGGAACGTGTCTTTTTTTTTTTTAATTCCTTTCCCGTGTACAACAGAGTGCAATAGTTATACTTTTTACCCCTCAAAGTGACAATTCTCCTCCCCCAGGAATGTGTCTTTTTTTGCCACTGTGGTGGGTACTTAATTTGTGTTGAGTTAACCCAGACAGCATCCCGTTTTTCCCAGACGGGGGAAAAACGGTGTGTGCAAAGGTCCAGAAGTAGAACAGAGCACTGCATTGAGGGAACTAGAGTTCGGTCCCTGGAGCTGGAGCCGGGGATGGGAGGGAGCAGGGCTAGGACCGCCCAATGAGCTGGGCTGAGGTGGGACTTACCCACCATGTGGGGCTTGGAGCAGAGTGGTGAGGCAGCATCTGCAGGAAGGTCCCAGATTCGTGCCAGGTGTGTGACAGGCCATGGAGTTGGCGAAAGGTTTGCGGGCACCAACCGCTGCCTGTTCTCACGGCCCAGTGCCCTCGGCATCAGCTGGGCAGCTGAGAGACCCAGAATCTCAGGCTGGAAAGGGCTAGGCTATTGTGTGGGTGAGGAGACAGAGTCCCAGAAAAGGGAGGGCCTCACCCAGTGTCACCCAGCTGGCCTGTGGCAGCACTACTAGCACTTGAACCTAGGTGGATAGCCTGTTCTCCCAGACCAACTCCAAGCCAGCCCTACCCTGGATAGGTGTGGGTGAGGCCAGATGTGTGCCCATCTCTTCAGCCTAGAATCTGGGCTTAGCCCTGTGTGGGCACCTTCCCTGCTGCCTCCATGAGGCCAGGCTGGTGGTGTGGGCCATTTCTCACACTGGCTTTTCCTAACCTCTGCAGGGGCTAGCAGAGCCCCCAGCATGGAAGTGTCCAGGGTGCCAGCAACTGAACTAGGTGCCACACAAGCCCATCTCATTAAAGCTCACACAGCTGTAGGAGGTGGTACTAACATCCCCATTTCACTGGCGAGAGAGCTGACTCATGGAGGTGGAGTCTTTGCCTGAGGTTATGCAGCCAGCCAGTGCTGGCAAAGGAACGGAACCATGCCCTCTGACCCCAGAGTGGCCACAAAGCTGCCCTGTCTTGAATGGTGAGGGTAGTCTTGAGACTTGGCACCAGCCCTGCTCTTAAGCAAGGGGGAAAGTGGTTCTCATCACTTGGCTGTGGTGTCCTCAACTCTCAAAAGGGGCTGGCAGTCCTCATATTGCCTTTCTCCCTGGCCTGTTGGTGGATAAAGAGCAGGTAGTCAATAGGTAGCCAATTTCTTGCCAATAGAGAGGCATTGAGAAGCTGTTACTGCAGTGGGCAGCCATACTGGGCAACAGTCTCCCGCCCACTCTTGGCCTTGGGTGGTCTGCCCCATAGACCCAAGTCGGTACGGTGGCCAGAGAATAGCAGGTTTCCCTGGAGGCCCAGGGCTCGGCTGGGGTAGCCTCAGCACAGCACTGGATTCCAGAAGCACCCATGTGCCTGCCAGGCTGTCTCCTGGTACAGGGCCTGGCCTCTCAGGTGAGACCAAGCTGGGTTCAAATTCCTGATTTGGCAGGGTGGTGGGTATAGTGTCTGGACCAGGCCGGAGCCTTGGATTTTAGTCCAGCTCCCACCTCTTTCTGGCTGTGTGACTTTGGGCAAGTCACGCAACCCCTGTGGGACTGTTTCTTCGTCTGTAGAATGGGAACTGTGAGGGCACCTGCTTAAAACTCATGACCTATGAAGTTTAGTGCTCAGGGAACAGACACGGGCACATCGTGACTGTGACTGAGTGGCTGTGGCCAGCTGGTAGACTGAGGTGTCCACAGCTCCCTGGCCCTGCACTCCGGGCCCTGCTGGGACCTCCTTTCTGGCTCAGGTTCTCCTTGACTCGCAGGGGGCTGGCCCCTCTTCTGATGCCCGTGCTCTGCCCTCATCCCGTCCTCCCTGTCGCACCCAGGTGATCTCTCTGGCCACCTCCTTGCTTACCTGAGCCTCAGTCCTGTATTCGTCATTGTTGGTTTCGTGACTCTCATCATCTTCAAGCGGGAGCTGCACACGGTGAGTGAGTCTGTCCCCTATCCCTGTCCCCCTTCCACACTGCTCCCGGGCGCCCCCACCCCTGTGAGGGGGACTGTACCATTTCATCTCAGGTGCTTTACCTTTCCTTCTGGTGTGTGGAGCCTCCTGGCTGCTTCCAAGTTGTTCACCAGTTGGGCTGGGAGGTTCAGTTGGAGGCCACGGTCTTTGGGGCTGGGCAGTGGCCAGCAAGTACACAGAGGCCCAGCTGATCTCACAGCTTCTTGGCAGATCTCATTCCTTGGGGGCCTGGCACTGAACGAGGGGGTCAACTGGCTGATCAAACACGTCATCCAGGAGCCGCGGCCCTGTGGAGGTAGGGCCCGGGCCTCAGGGGTCTGGGGATCTCCCAGGGCAGGGCATTACAGGGAGGCCTGCATCCTCCCATCATGCCCTATTCTCTCTACCCCAGATCCCCACAGGACAGTCGGCACCAAGTACGGGATGCCCTCCAGTCATTCCCAGTTTATGTGGTTTTTCTCTGTCTACTCCTTCCTTTTCCTGTATTTAAGGTGAGCTTGTGTCCCAGCTGCAGTGGCCCTGGATTGGCCCAGGCCGGGCCCTGCCTGAGTCTTGGGGTGTGGCCACTGTTCGGGGTGGGAGGAGCTGCATCCAGGGCGCCTGTGAATGGAGTCGAGGGCTGTTTGGGAAGCCAAGCTCCAGGATGTGGGCTGAGGCTCTGACAGGCCTGTCTTCTAGGATGCACCAGACAAACAATGCCAGGTTCCTGGACTTGCTGTGGAGGCACGTGCTCTCCCTGGGTCTCCTCACCGTGGCCTTTCTAGTCTCCTACAGCAGGTATGCAAGGAGGGAGCGCCCAGACCCCACACCCTGCCCGCTGGCCTTGCTGGGTTCTTGGTCCCTGTTGGAGCCTACGGTGGACATGAGTCCCAGAGCCTATAGCCAGGGTTTGGAAAGTGGTGCCAGGCCTCTCATTTTAAAGGGTCAGTTCTGCTGCCCCTTCCAGCTCAGTCCTTGCTCTCTCCCCGCTGAGCCTGAGGTTCTGGAGACACCGCCATACATCAACCTTCTGTTCCCAGCATCCTGGAAGAGCCCCTTGCAGACTTCAAGGGCTGGACAGAAGGGAGGCAAATCCCAGCTGAGCCATCTCCTTCAAGTCAGGAGAGCAGCTGTCGAGGTCCAACCCCCTGTCTCCTTCTGGAAATAGATCTGAGGCTCTGTGTGCACAGGAGTTCCTACCTATCTGTGTATGTCTTCCTGTGTGCACTCACAGGTCCCTGGGAAGCTAGTACTTGAGCATAGGGGATCGTGCAAGCCTGTCTCTGGCTGGCTTTCATGAACTTCCCTCTGTCCTTGGCCCAGGGTCTACCTGCTGTACCACACCTGGAGCCAGGTGCTCTATGGGGGCATCGCCGGGAGCCTCATGGCCATCGCCTGGTTCGTCTTCACCCAGGAGGTCCTCACCCCACTGTTCCCCAGGATAGCAGCCTGGTAACCGTTTGCTGCAGCTGTTGCTGTCCCTCCCACCTTCCAGGCATCATGGTCCCTGCCCCCTCAGTGGGAGGACCTAGGAGTCCTGACTTCAACCTCGGTCTTTCTGAGAGGGTCCTAGTGCCCGGGCTTCTGGTGGGCATAAGACTGCA
The DNA here is from genome assembly GCF_001890085.2 of Hipposideros armiger. NCBI lineage: Eukaryota > Metazoa > Chordata > Mammalia > Chiroptera > Hipposideridae > Hipposideros > Hipposideros armiger. The sequence continues at coordinate 3,157,158 of NW_017731353.1, forward strand.
GGCCCCACTTCCCTGGCTTCCACCTCCCCCAGGTGTCATCCTCTGTCCTCACTTAGGCTTTCAGGGCCTTAGAAAGCAGCCTGAGTCTTGCTGGGCTGTGTGTCCTGTGGGGCAGCGTCCCTGCCTGCGTGTCACTCAGGTGACACATTTAAGTCTCTCAGTGGCTCTGGGGTCATAGGCCAGGCAAAGACTCTGAGCAGTGGGGAGGGTAGACTGCTGGCCCCAGGCACTGATGGGGGAGTCTGGCTTGATGACAGGCTCATGCCCTGACATGGTCCCGGGTTTCTGTCTCTCTAGGCCTATCTCTGAGTTCTTCCTAATACGAGACACGAGCCTCATTCCCAATGTACTCTGGTTTGAGTACACGGTAACCCGGGCAGAAGCCAGGTGAGTTAAGGGGATAGCAGTCACTGGGTCCTGGCTCAGTGGGGCACAGCCTTAGGGCAGCCTCTGCCCCCATTTTTGGAGGGCTCGCCAAGAACCAGGCACTTGCCTAAGCACTTTTATTGTACTGCTGTATTGAATCCCCCCTGAACCCCATTTTACAGATGAGACAACTGAGGCCCAGAGAGGCGAGGAGGAGGAACCTGACTGATGACTTACAGATCGTGGTGGGGGAGCTGGGCTGGGAACCCAGGCTGTTTGGCCTTCTGTGGCCCAGAACCAGGGAGCTGGGCAACTGAGATTCTCGGGGCACCGGTGTGTGGACACCCCTTAGGCTGTTTAGTCCTGACAATTTCCTATAAACGGGGAAACCGAGGTGTGGTTACTCAGCAAGTTGGTGCCAAGCTAGGCTTTGCAGCCTCCTGCCTTAGCTCTCCCTCCCCACGTATTCTAAATCCTAGGAGGGGTCCCAGGTAGGCTGTGGAAGGCCTGGTTCCTCGGGTTCAGAGGGAAGCTGAGGTGAGGTCAGGCTCCAGAGTAAGCCTGGAAGGTTTCCCCAAGGAGCTGGTGAGAGGAAGCATGGGGTAGGGGCAGGGCAGGGCACCACATCGCAGCAGCTGGGCAATATGTCTTGTCTAGTGCATCCGGTCCCAAGTATCGTAATGAGCTTAAGGGTAAAGTCCTGGATTCATGAGGATAGGACAGGCAATCCCATTATTGGAGGAAAGGACCCAGGTGGCCCAGGCTCTCCACCTGGCTCCCAGAGCGATCCTGCCCCGCCTGGCCCCGCCCTGCCCCACCGTCCCTGCCCCGCCTGGCTGGCCACCTCCTGCCTTCATTTACCAAAATTCCCATGGGCATCTTCTCTGTGCCAGGCTGTGTGCGTGGGATAGGCACAGAGTGAGACAGCCACAGCAGTCAGGAAAGACTCGAAGAACAAGGCACCTACCTGTGTGATGAGAGCTTGTGAAGGAACGTGCTGTGGGGGTGGGGTGGTCGGGCCTGCTGCCCAGGGAGACAGACCTAAACCCGGAGAAAGCAGGCCTGGTAAAATCAGGGCTTGGCAGGAGAGGGCTCTCAGCAGAGGGAACAGTGTGGGCAAAGTTTCTGAGGCGGGAGGAAGTTCGGTGAGTTCACCAAACAGACAGGCAGCCCAGGGAGCAAGGGGGCGGAGCATGAGACTAGGTTGGGGCCGCATCACACTGGACCGGTGGGCGCCGTTTAGGTTTCTGAATTTTAACTGGGACTCTAGAATGCCCCATTCTCCCCTCTGAGCCTCAGCCAGCCCCTCTAGAAAATGGGGGGATTATCCCTGCTTCCTTCAGTTTTCGGGGCCCACCATTGATGTAGCCACACCCTCAAACCCGGCACTCAGATCCCTCCTATCACCTCCATCACTAGTCTACCTTTGCTTACATATCTCCCCGATGGAGAACTCACTGCCTTGTTGTCTGTTGATAATAACAGAACCCCGCTTGTGCTGGCTTATCTATAAAGGGGAACTCCCCATAATTAGTTGGAATCCAGCCTCTCTCTTCCTGGCCCACCCCGCCCCATTCTCCCGGCTCTGTTCCTGGACTCCAGAGCTGAGACGTCTGTGACATGGGCGAGCTAGAGAGACTGACCAGCTTTAGGTCCCAGGTCCCAGGTGTCAGGGCAGGAGCTCCAATTGGCCCGGGTCGTGTCAGTCACTAGGGCTACTGGGGGTGGGGATTCACCCTTTTGGATAGGACTTTGGGTAGGGAGGGGACAGCTAAGGGACTGGGTCACTGAATGCCAGGAGCCCCCTCATCTGACCCCAGGCATCCTCACATCAGATGCCCCGACCCCGATTTTGCAGGAACAGACAGCGCAAGCTGGGGACAAAACTGCAGTGACTGGTGAGTGTGGCTGGGTCCAGCCTCCAGATGTGCCCTGCATGATGCCTTGCAGGATGGACAGAATGACAGACAGGGATGAAGCAGAGACCTCTACAGACCCAAGTCACCAAGTGGAGCCTTTTTTTTTCTTATTTTAATTTTTATGAACAAGGTGGACCAAAGGGCCAAGCTAGTCCCTCAGCCAGGACCCTGGAGGGCCTGCTGCCAGGGGGCCACACGGCCAGAGACCCTCGCTGTGTTGCTTCCAGCCCTGGGTCGGGCAGAAAGTGCCCTTGGTGTGGGCAGTGGGGTGTGGGGTACAGGAGGGCTTGCACCTCTGGTCGAGGAGCCAGGAGATCCAGGTGGCATGAAAAATACTATTTATTTTTTGGTTTTGTCAAAGGCAGATGGGATTATGGAATGGGGCTGGAAGAGCCTGCTCTGCGGTGGCTGCCCCAGGTAGAGAGGGGCCCAGCTCAGCTTCCCAGGCCCTTTGCCCCGAGCCCTGGGGGCAGACTGCCTCTCCCTGGGTCTGAGAGGTGGCCCTGGCGGCCCAGGAGAGGGGAGCAGCCCTGTGCCCTCCCTGCCACCATTGCCATTCCAGAGCCTCATTCAGTGTTTCCTTGTCTGGGGGCCAGGGCTCAGAGAGAGCACGCATCTGGCGGCTGCTATCATCGTGTCCTACCCAGTATCCACCCTACACCACAAGGGCTTTCTCTAGTCCCCTGTCCCCGAGACAGTGGTCCCTTTCTGACAAAAGAGCCTGCACATGTGGGTGCATAAACCCAAGCTGTTTACAGCTCTTTTTTGTCCTGCCATCCGGGAGCAGTTAGTCTTCATCTCCACGCGAACAAAATGCAGAGGAACCAGGAGCTGGGTGAGAGGAGTGGGGCAGTGGGTGCCCAACGCCCCCGCCCTGCCCTTCCCTCTGTGCGCTGTGAACATTCCTTGTCCTTCCCGACCCCATCTGAGAGGCTGGGAACCTGCTCAGGGTCACCCTCGAGCCTGTGTCTGGGGTGTGGTTCACAGATCCCCACGGTCTAGCTTAGAGGACGACAGCCCCTCCTAAAGGGACTCGATCTCTAAGTCTCTCTGAATCGGAGTCATGGAGCGGACATGCTTCCAGACTCTTAGAAGTGTCTAGGACTGAACCAGGCTGCTTGGGACCTGTGTTCGAATCCCACCCCCCCTTTCTTTGTGGAGGTTCCTAATCTGCTGCTGAAGCACAATATTTTGGTGCTTTCTTTTCTCATTTGTTAAAGACAGTGTCCAAAAGCCATTCCAGATGCCAGGACCGGGGGCCTATTTCTGGGGAAGGTTGGTCAGTCCCCACATTTTCTTCTCCTTCCCTTCTTATTTTTTACTTTTTGCCTAAGACAAGCCAAGTGTGAGGTGGTTTAAGAAAAAATCAATGAAATTGTTTACTATTGTTTTAAAATAAAATCTTGAACTCTGGCAGCTTGAGCACATGTTGACAGAGCCCATGAGAGGAGGCTGGGGCGCCTGTGGGGACATATGACCCTGAGAGACAACTATATAGTTGAGACCATAAAATCGTAAGCATCTCCAAGACATCTAGTCCCTTCTAGCCCCCAAAGCCGCAATTTCAATGGCCTCTATGACATTTCCCACCAGAGTCTGAGGAGACCTGCCATGTCGAGTGGGGAAGCCCCCCACACACACACACTTTTCAGTCCCAGTCTGCCTCCCTGTGTGGTCTCGGCTGGCTCTGGCTCTGCCCTCAGTAAACCTATGTCCTTCTCCATGTGACAGCCCTGGAGGACTGGGAACAACGAGTGTGCCCTTCCTAAGCCTCTGCCAGGATGAACACCCCCATTCCTTATTTAATTCAGTATTTCTTGAGTGTGTCATGGGTGAAGAGCTTGCTCTGGAAGAAATAACTGCAAGCAGCTGGCTTTTTGGAGGCCTCATAGGAGCGAGATGAACATAAGTTGAACCTAAGCGTTGGCCAAGGTGGGGAGTCTAATCCTTGATTCACTGAGCTGAGATGCAGAATAGCTGCGCCCTAAGGTGAGGGGGTCAGAAGTAATCCTGTCCTCGTGAGCTTGAAGGCTGGTTTAGGGCCCCCAGTGGTCCACAGAACCTTGACATTCAGCACAGGTGGACCTCACCCCAGGTGTGAGGCAGAAGCAAACCTCTGTAGGAAGGAACCTACATCCCAGACTTCAATTATTTGTGTGAACAGTATTTAAATTACAATGAACAGAATGTAGACAAAGATGACCAGGTACAAAAGGAGACGACACCATGACTAGGAACCAGCAGAAATTAGGTTAACGGAAATCCGCAAATACCTCAGATGCTGGGATGATCAGGCACAGACTCAATTTTGTTTTAAATAAATAAAAGACACACTTGAAAATATCTGCAGGGAATGGGAAACTGAGGTGAACCCTGGCAGATTTACAAATGAATTAAAACTGGAAAATCCAGTAGCTGAAAAAACAGGCCTCAGCAACTAGACCCGAATTGAAAAAGGGGGTGGGGCAGAAGGAATCCAGAGTGCGGCTGGGGAGGGGAAGGGGCTGTCTGGTGAGGCCTGAGTGTTAGCCCTGAGTCCCAGGTAAACTCATTGCTTTCACCCCAGTTGACACCCACCCCCGCCTACCACCCCACCTTCAGGTAGCCCAGCACCTCCTCCCACTCAGTTGGTTGCCAAGCCTTGCTCACTCCACCTCATAAGCATCTTTGAAATGCCCACTTTTCTCTGCAGCCCTGGCCACTGTGTGGGCCCTCCACCCCAAGTCCCCGCCAGGAGGCAGCAGAGCCTCCCCACAGGCTCCCCTCCTCCCCACCATCAGGCCCCCTTCAGTCCTTTAGCATCTTCCTAAACACTCAATGTCTCAAAGCTCATATTTAATGTGGCCCTTGTGTGGGCCCATATGAACTGGCCCTTACCCGCCTCAGCAGGCTCCATTCCAGGCCTGTCCTTACTTCTGGCCACTGCACTTTCTCCCTGAAGAGAGTCAAAGTCAAGTCCATGCTAATCTGGACAGCCAAACTTCAGGGACCTAGGTAAAAGCCAAGTAATCTAATTCATTTATTACATGTTAAAATTTCAAATAATACACAAAATATATGAATTTAGAACAGCTCTTTTCCACTCGTATTTTATAAAAAATAAAGTTCTTCATCTGCATCCTTGGGATCAGGGTCTGGTTGCCCCTGGGGTCACCTCTGGGTCAGCTGATGGAATTCTGGGTCCTCTGGCCAGGTGGTTTGAGATACAGCAGCATTTTCTGGATTTCATGCACGATGCTGTCGCTGGAACTTTTATCCCAAGCCACAAGTGCCCACTAGCATAACATTCAGACAGCAGATTTTAAAAATCAATCCTGGAGCCGGCTGAGTGGCGCATTGGTTAAGAGCTGGCCTGGGATGCCAGTAGGGCCCCGGTTCGGATCCCACATGCGGGCCAGTGACACTGCCCTCCACAGCTAAGATACTGAACAACAGCTCGACCTGGAGCTGGGTCGCTGTGAGTCGCCGGCGACGGTGTGGGCTGCAGCCCCTGTGGCAGTGGGTTGCCATGGGCTACCGTGTGTAGGCAGCAGCCAGCGTGCGCGGCCAGCAGCCGCCATGAGCGGCCGTCCAGAAGCCAGCGACTAATCTGCCTCGCCCGGGAAGAGAGCAATGATGGTGCCAACTTGGGCCAGTGAAGCAACGTCCTCCACAACTAGACTGAAGAACAAAAAGGACAGCAACTTGTCTGTTCCCCTTCC
>NW_017731353.1:3167248-3174337 GCF_001890085.2 Hipposideros armiger
ACCATAGGAAGGGCCTCTCTGAAGTCATCTCAGGAGTTATATTGACTTATGACTGTTATTAATAAGAACTAACATTCATCAGGGCCCTGGGGCCCGTTCCATGCTCATATACCTCATCGAGTCCCTGCTACTATTCTACTGAGGAGTCCTGCCCACCCCATTGTACAGGTGCAGAGAGGGACAGCCATAGCCAAGACTGTGCCACGCTGGCCAGCCCCACATCCCAGGCTCACTCTACTGTGCTGAAGGAGTGTGTTGGAGGTAACAGCAGTTTCTGGGCCGGGCCCCGTAATGACAGGTTCACTGCCTGGTAATTACTGCCGCGTCCACCTGCTTTACAAGCTGGCCAGGGACGCCCTGGCAAGGGGCAGGAAGTCCCGAGGCCGCAGGGGCTGAGTATGGGTGTGTGTCTAGGGTAGGAGTCAAGGCCCTGCCAGGCCCTCACCTGCAGCGTCTTGTCGAACCAGCGGTTGCCGCTGTTGAGTTTGCTGCCGCCTCCGTGCAGCATCTGGCCGGCCACTTGGCTGCGGTACACGTCTTCCGAGACCCGAGGCATGGGTGCGTCCAGGCACACGGTGAAGATGCTTTTCTGGATGGAGCGCACTGACTCCCGGTTCACCTTGTCTGCGGGTGGCACGAGTGAGGGTGTCAGGCCTCTAGAACACTCCACAAGTGCTGTGACGGGCTTCAGAGCTTTACACTCAACAGGGCCCTGCAGCCCCGAGAGGCAGGGCCCAATGCCTGGCCCATTTTAGAAATCAGGGAACAGAAGCCCAAGGTCTCACGGAGAGCCAGCATGGCAGTCAGGGGTCCCACACAGGGGTCTGACGTGGGGACAAGACCCCTGGCTAACATGGGGTTTGGAAAGACTGTGGCAGAAAAGGTGGGCTGTTACTTAACAGAGGGAAATGAACCCAGCTGAGTTCGTTTCGTCATCTGTGAAACGGGGCCAACAACACCTGCTGAGTTGAAAGGATTCAGTGAGGAACGTGGCCGCGCAGGGCCTGGCGTGGGCCCCCCTGCCCCCAGAGGCACCTCTGATGAGGCGCTGTACGCCCTGGCCCAGGAGTCACGGAGACTGGGGGTGAGAGGATGGGTTGTGAGCAGAGGCGCGATGCCCCCACCGCCCACACCTTTGATGAGGGTGTTGTACGCCTTGGCCCACGAGTTGCGATGGTTGGAGGTGAGGATGCCCACGGGCTCTTTATTGGTTTGCAGTGAGGAGTTCCAGATCTTTTCCAGCTGCACGAAGATCTGGTCCGAGGTGAGGGGCGTCCCATCGCTATGGTACACGTCCAACTCAAAAAACTGTCCAGGGCAGGCAGGTGGAGAGAAGCGGGCTGGTGGGGATCTCAGACTGACAGCAGTCACCTCCCNAAAAAATCAATCCTGTAGGTGAGTGATCGCCCCACACTTACCTCCCATGCGTCCAGACCTTTAAAGCACCTGCTTGTCCCATATTCCACACTTCAATGTGTGAGGTCACGGGTCACACCCTCAGGAGTCATTACTAAACTTCACTTGTTTCTTTGCCGTCTTTCCCCACCAGTGCCACCAGGGACCTCTAAGCATTTCATCTAACACTGACGGGTTGTTTCGGTGCTAAATGTGTCTTCCCCAACAGCACACTTGTAACAGCCCCAATGCAAGGGGATGCCCTCATTTCTGGAGAATTTTGGGGGGAAAATCCGGCAGTATCGTTCTTAGAACTTGAGTTTTGGGAGTCCTGAGTGTCTGTCTGTGCAGTGACCTTGGCTGGCTCACTCTCACCTCCCCTGCGGCCCCACCCTAGCGCTGCTCACATAGCGCTCACTCAACTGCTTTGCATCCCTCCCGCCTTCCTGGGGCTCCGGTACCCCAACATCTTCACCTCCATTATACAGATGAGGACACCCAGTCAGTGTACTGTCACGGTGGAGTTCTTTCCCAGGCCTGAAAGGGCATTCGTGTAACCCCGTGCCAGTACCTCGCCCTGCTAACCATGCTGGGGGCTAAGGAGTGACCAGGCCCAGGGCAACGCCCTCTACTCCCAAGGTCTGGGTTCTACCTCTTGCTCCCTGGGACTTAAGGCGAGTGGCACACTCTCTCCCAGTGTCATCGAGAAGGAGGATGGCTGTGGGGATTCGGTGAGGCCCAGCAGGCCCCAGTGCCTGACACACGTTGGTTCCACCTGGTCAGCGCCCTAGTCCCGCCAGCATCTCCCTGCACCTCCCGGGCTGGGCCCTCCGGCTTCCCTCCTCACAGGCTCACGGGCCTGAGTCTCGGGGCAGTTTCCACCCACGGCCTTCGTCTTTCCTCACCCCTGCCCTGGGTCGTCGGGTGGATGTGGCGTGGGTCTAGGAGCTTGGCTAGAGGGACCCCCCATACCCAGGCCTGAAGGAGACCAAGCGTGGCCTCTGAGGGTCTCTGCCATTTAGTGGCCTAGTGACCTTAACCTCGCTGAGCCTGTTCCTCACCTGAAAAATGGAGAAGACCACAGGACCCACCCTCACGTGCTTATCACAGGTCAGCCAGCCCACGAAGCAGCTCACAGGCTGGATGAACTCTCCCACCCGCACCCCCACGTCATTTGCTCTGGGTTCTCACATGTGACATAGGGTCAGAGCGTCACTTGGAAGGACAGACTCCTCCCTCCACAGTTAACTCTGGCAGGACACGCTGCTTCTGCCAGGTTCATGAGTTTGGCAGGCAGGTTTAGGGTTCTGATCAGGTGGCCATGACAGGGCACCACTTCTGTTGGGCTCAGTGGGAAGCAGTGGGGTGAGGCCTTGGGCCCTGGGTGTCAGCCACACACAGCCCACCAGCCCCAGGTCTACAGGGCCCCACAGCCCCTGGGAGAGTCGTCCCCACCCACAGCCCATGGGACTGGAGAGGCCCAGGTCACAGGTGGGTGGGAGCTGTCTGTGAGAATGTGGTCCTGGGTCTGCTGCCATCCTGGCCCAGAGCTCTGAGATTGGTGCTGGCCTTGGCTCCTTGATCTAAGCCTGAGGGTCCCTCTTCTTGGCTTCCCCGGAAGCCCTCAGGCCCATCGGCTGCTTGGACACCAGCTCCCAGACGCAGGGAAAGCTGGAAGAAGGCCAGGCATCCGCCCCCGTTTGCCTGTCTCCTCAGCTGGAATGCCTGTTCACCAGCAAATTTCCCGTTTATTAATTACCTCACATGTTACTATTATACAACCAGGAACGTGGATCAGGAATCAAGCTGAGTGGAAGCGAGTGAGCCGGGGCTCTTGAGACACATTCTCCAAGAGCGTGGCAGCCCAGTGGGAGATGGTAGAGGGTGGGGTGAGGTGGGGCCCCAGGCTTCCCTTCCCAGTGCACCCTGCACCCTGGCCTCTTAGCCTCAGGGAGGCCTGGAGCAATCCGTTCCAGGTAATCCTGTCTTCAGGGCCTTGCGAGTTTGGGGATCCGGGTACAGACCTGGCTCGGCTATGCAGATGGCAGGGACTGGCCAGAGCTGGGCTATGGAGAAAAGGACTTCCCCACCCCCCACTCGGATGGGGGAATGGGCTCGGCTGGTTCCTTTCCCCGGAGGAAGGTCTGGGCCTCTGAATATAGCCCAGGACACAGCCCCAGCAGGTGCTGGGGCTGACCCATGGAAGGCACTTGGCTCTAGCTGGCAGGCCCCACTGTGGGGTGCCCTCCCCAGCTTGGTCAGATCTGCGGGGCCCAGGGGGAGAGGGAGCAAAGAGCGGAGCCCTGGTGAATGGCCCACCTGAAGGTGGCTTGGCTGTGGCACCGGCAGGCCCGAGCATGGGAGGCTCAGAGCTTGGCCCGGGGGTGGCTCTGCAGCAGAGCGCGCATGTCCAGGAGCGCCTTCTCCAGGTAGTGCCCCAGGCGGGCAGCGTTGGTCTCAGCACAGCTGTTGTAGGCCGACACAGAGAAGTTGATGTGGGCCTCCATTGGGTTATAGCACACGCCGTAACCATCCGGGACCACGGGCCCAAAGGACATGACGCAGTCTGTCTTGGCAGGGACCTGGGGCGGGGGGAAGGGGTGTGTGTGTGACACGGGACTAAGGCTCTCATCCCCACCCCACCGGGTCCCCTTCACCCCCATGGTGGCACCAGCCTGCCTTCCCACATCTCTGCTCCCGCTGTGCTCTGCCCGAGATGCTCTTTCCTCTTCTCCATCACACAGGCGACTCCCTCTGATCTCTCGGGGTGCAGTCCTAATGTTACCCCTCAATGGAGCCTTCCTTGACATTCCTGGGGGCCTTTAACGGCTCCCTCCTCGGGATCGCCTGGGGTGCTCTCACTGCCTCAGGCCCTGTGCTTCCAGCCTCTGCTGTGAGCCCCTGGGGGCGAGGATGGAGGTCTGCCCTGCGGCGTCCCAGTGCCTAGCACAGGCTGGCATGGATAAGATGTGCCTTCATGTTTGCCCAGTGAATAACTGAAGCCGATTCTCCCCTGGGGGAGCATCAGCCTGCCAAAGCTGCAGTGAAGCCCCCAGACCCCAGCTCCTCTGCCAGAGCTCAGCTGCTTTGGTGTGGCCTGTGGTGGCCTGCATGGGCCACAACACCACCCACCGAGGTCTGACCATGTTCTAGACCTTGGCTCTAGTCAGTGCAGCCTTTGTTCAGCTCCAGTGGGTTCTGCATCGAGGGAAGCGGCCGAGGCCTGGAGGGCAGGGACCCCCAGATGGCTCTGGGGCAGTGGCCCACCTGGCTCGTGGAGAGGTTGAAGTGCATGGCAATGGCATAGGAGGTGTCCATGAAGATGTCAGGCATGCTCACCAGGTCCTCAATGGCCTGCAACTTCAGGCCCAGCAGGTGCCGGTCAAAGGCCTCCCCGCGGATGGCCTGCAGAAGAGGGCGCTGTTAGGGGCTGCCCACTGGGTGCTGCTGCCCTCCTCAGAAGCCTTCCATTCACTGGCCCCTGGGACCCCAGAGACCAGAGCATGCAGGCAGGAGAGTCCTCACTTCACAGATGGGGCAGCTGAAGCCCAGGGACCTGCCCAGGGAGGCAGGACAGTGTAGGATTTAAGAGCACAAGCCTGGAGCTAGTGGTCTGGCCCTGTCCTGGCTGTGGGACCTTGGCAGGTCACTTACATCTTGGAACCTTGGTGTCTTCATCTGTAAAATGGGGACAGTCACTGAACTCCCCTTGCAGGGTGGCAGTGAGATCTAAGTGGACGTCTGTGTAACATGGGCAGAGCCCGGCACACAGGTCTCACAGAGCCAGGATAGGAACCCAGACCTCCCTTCGCCGACTGGAGCCTGAGATGTCAGATGGCGTGACCCCTGAGGTCAGCCCACCTGTGTACACCCTCAGCATTCTGGGCGCCAGGGCACTGGGGAGAGCATGACACACGATCCAAAGGCTCCCCTGGGACCTGGGACCAGGGCAGTCACTGGGCCCAGCCTCAGTTTCTCCGACTTTAAAATGGGGATGTTCAGCTTTGCTCCGGGTACCCCAAGGCTCAGGGGAAGGGTGGTTGAACAGCCATTTGCTGCAGGGATGGACAGGCAGATGGAGAGACAGATGGCGATGCCAAGGGTCAGGCAAGTAGGGACAGGAAGGGCTGACTCACCTGGTCGGTGTAGGTGCGGTGGGCTTGCACGGCGTTTCGCAACAGCTCCACCTTCTGGTGTACCTAGTGAGGCAAGGGTGAGAGGGAGCTGACGTGGTGTCTCTTCCCTGTTCCTGTCACCCATCTCGGTAGCCCACTCCCCACCCAGCACTACATTCTGAGCTCCTTGAGAGAAGGACGCGGAACGACCATCACTGTAGGGCAGATGCTCACTGCTGATGAGTGAATGAATAGTTGTCTTTTTCTCTTTGGCTGCCAGGAAGCTCAGAGCTAAATGCATGGCTCCATCTTCTGTTATATTTCCAGTGCCCACCATAGGGCTGGAATACAGTAGGTGCTCAATCAATGTGTTTCGACAGAGTGAACAGAAACGGAAAGAGCTCAAGCCCAGCTCACCCACCCTCGCCATGAACCTCTTACCGACACATTGGAGTCATCCATGGCTTTGACAAAGGTCAGCGAGTCCACGGAGGCCGAGCGGATAGTGTCGGTTCGGCCCAGGTGAAACATGCGCAGGGAGGCGCTTTCGTATGTGGCACATGCCTGCCCGTAGATCCTGGGTGGGAAATGAGGCTGAGCACACCTCTGGCAGGTCGTCCCCACCTCTGCCCCCAGGTCTTATCCATCCTTCACAGGCAGGCAGGGTGGGGCGCACCTGTAGTAGGCCAGCTGTAGTGCCATCTGGATGAAGGCGTCGGGACTCAGCTTCTCTGACTTGGGGAAGTCCTTCCCAAAGTGGTGGAATACCATCATAGTGATGTCCAGGTCCTGGATCATGCTGGGGGTGGGAGGAGGCGAGTGAAGAGCCGGCGGCACCTGGCAGCCCCTGCCAACCCCAGGGAGGGCGGTCTCAGAACCAGCCGGGTCAGTGACAGACCTGGAACGGGAGCCTGTGAGGCTCACGGGGCCTGGCCCCCCATCTAGCACCCCGCGCTCACATGCTGAGATTCTGCTTGGCCTTCTCGATGTCGTTCTTGACCTCGGGGGTGATGTTGAACCGCAGCTTCTTGGGCATGGGCAGGGGCACCATGGGAGACCGCACGAGCTCGGCCTTCTTCCTGCATGGACACGGGGGTCTCAGACTCATGCTGGTAGTGGGGGAGCCTAGGTCCCTCCCTGGGATTGGGGTGTGGAGGATGGATCCCGGAAGCTAGAGGGGGCCAGTCCAGGGAGACGCTTGGGTTTGCTCTTCTGAAATTGCCTTCAGTCCAGTTTCAAGTGGCCAAACAGGGGAGGCCTGGAGAGGGGATGGGACTTGTCCAAGGTCACACAGCTGGGAAGTGGCAGAGCCAGAAGTCAAACCAAGGTCTGTCTGGCTCTAAAACCCACGCCCTCTCCTGGCATCCTTTGAAGAAACAGATTCCCAGGAACAAGGGAGAATGCCAATACCCCACAAGCTCGTTGGTTGCCTGTGTCACCTGTCACCAGGAACTGGGGAAATGGGTGGAGGGTGGGGGAACCACACTCACGTGTACTCAATGACATGGTCCACAAGGCTGACGATGGGGGGCCCCTCTGCTGCTGCATGCTCATAAATGAGCCCACAGGAGCCATCTTC
>NW_017731353.1:3175766-3185171 GCF_001890085.2 Hipposideros armiger
GGGCAGGCAGGTGGAGAGAAGCGGGCTGGTGGGGATCTCAGACTGACAGCAGTCACCTCCCACCCCGGCTGCCTCCTGGTCCCAGCAGCCCAGAGGTCACAGCCAGTGCTGTCTTGGGCCCAGCTGAGGGGACAGGGTCAGGTCAGGCTGAGAGACAGGGGAGGACGTCCTTGGATTGCTCTCCCCAGGCTGGGCAGGCCCACGGCCCCTCCTGGCCTCCAAGGCCAGGGCCTAGCCGGGCACCCACTGAAGATGCCCAGGGCAGGCCCGTTCCTAGGGGCACATGGGCATGTGTGTTGGGGAAGCAGATTTCTGGCCCTGCCCTCCCCGGCAGTAGCGTGGGGGCCGAGGCTGTGCGGGGCGCCCACCTGGTAGTTGTGCACCACTGTGATGTGCATGGGCGGCTTCTTGGTCTTGCTGAAGTTCACGACTGAGTCCTGCTTGGGGCCCGGCACACGGCAGGAGGACAGGATCTGATAGTACTGGTTCATGCACAGCGGCTTTCCCCCCAGGTACTCCACAGGTAGGGTCTCACTGCAGGGCAGGATGACAGTGAGGGGGCCGCTGCGTATGGTTGGGGGCTGGGCCAGGCCGAGTCAGGGGTCACAGAAGCAGTGTCAGGCTCCTCGTGTCCCTACTTCCCCTCAGCCTGCGCAGGGGGCCGGACAGAGCTGAGCTGGGGTCAGGAGGCCTGCTGTGAGTCACCCTGGAAACTCCCTCCCCTCTCTGGGCTTTAGTTTGCCATGGGGAGATGGAGCAGCCAGCCAACTTCCAGGGCCCTCTTTGGCTGGGATGCCAATCCCAGGGGGCTCTTGTGATAGGGTCACCAGGGGGAAGCCCCAGCAGCTGGAGCAGAGGACCTAGGCATCCCAATCCCCAGGCTCTGTCTCCCCAACCCCACCAGACGCTGGGACAACAGGAAGTGAAAGCAACGGGCTCAGGGCCTGCCCAGCACCCATGGCTCGGGGTCAGGCTCAGGCTCGGCCCGGCTGGAGTGACTGTTAACTAGGCAGGTAGGGTGGGGTCCGGCCGAGCTGCTCACTTGTCAACCATGGCCTTGAAATCCAACACGCCCTCGATGAGCTTAGCAGCAAACCTGAAGGAAACAAGTAGAGGTCAGAACTGTGTGGACACCCTGCAGAAGCTGCCTGGGTCAGGGACACGTGTAGAGGGAAGGAAGTGACCGATCACTTCACTCCTCGCGCCCTGCTTGCAGAAGCCAGCGGGAGTTCCAGTTCAGGACCTGTGTTCAAGTCCCCGCTTGCTCCTCTAAGCCTGCTTTCTTGCAACGTCTAGAGCAGCGGTTCTCAACCTTTCACAGGGGTCGCCTAAGACCATCGGAAAACACATATTTTCCATGGTCTTAGGAACCGAGACACCGCTCCTCTATCCGTCTCCAGGCCCACATGCAAATACGCCCACATACGAGTACCCGGCGACCCCTGTGAAAGGGTTGTTCGACCCCCAAAGGAGTCGCAACCCACAGGCTGAGAACCGCTGGACTAGAGGGATGAAGGCTCAAGGCAAAACCTGGCCAAGTAAGTGCCTGGCGAGACTTAGGTGCTAACAAACGGCACCTTGATCAGAGCTGCATTATGGGTCAGTGCTGGCTGGTTCCACCCACCAAGGGCCCGAGGCCCTGAGCCATACTCTGGAGGCTGGAAGGTCACCTTTCTGTCAGGCATCAGTTATGGAGGGCCCCAGGGCCCCAGAGGAGGGGAGTGTGCATGGGAGGGCAGTGGCTCCTCTGCTAGGTCCCTACCTATTTCTGGGCCTCTGCGTCTCCCAGGCCACCTTCAACCTGGCCTTCCTCCCTGGACTGTCTAGGCAATACCAATCATACCCTGGCCCCCAACATGGGGACCACCAGCTGGAGTTCCTGAGCCTGAACCCCCAAACCTTCCCAGGGCCCCCCTGGTGCCTTTAAGAGAAGCAGGTGGTGGCTGTGACTGGCTGGTACTTGGGGAGGAGATCCCTGTCACTGGTATTTTTATCGCTGGTAGGACTGGAACAGAGGCCAGGGCAAGTGACATGGCCGAATGTGGAAAAGGGGACTGTGTACAAAGGTCATCCCTGTGGCCAACTGAGGAGAGAGGGAAGGAGGGGTGAAGTGCCATAACTGGGGTGGGGGATAGCTTCAGGTTTAGGGGGAGGGAGGGAACCCCGTCCACAGTGTGGTGGTGCAGTTATGAGGCTTTGGAGCCAGGAAGTCCCTGCTTCCTGTCCCAGGTCAGCCAATCCTGAAAGGTGATCTTGGGCAGGCCCTCTCACTGCGCTGAGCCTCAGTTTCCTCATCTGTAAAAAAGGGATGATGTTCCCTACTTCATAAGGCTATTTTGGGGCTGAAAGATAATGAACAGGGCTAGGGCCCCTCCAATCTCCTAGGGGGAGTAGACTTCAGGGCCCTGGAAATGCCCAGGAGCCCTGCCCCCGCCACCTCCTGGCTCTCCCCCAGGCTCAGCCACTCACCGGAGCTGTCCCTGCAGATCCACAAAGTCCTGCCTGGGCAGTACTAGTCCAGGGCTGGAGTAGATGACTAGCGGCTGGCGGTACTGGAGGTAGGCCGTCTTAAGCCACCATTCAGACAGCTGGAGAAAGGACGAGAGCCTATCAGGAAGGGTGGGCAGGAACCTGGTGCCCCTTCCCCCCAGGGCCAAGGGGACCTGGCTGGGTACACTCTGGCCCCTCTGTGGAGCAGATTCTCAAAGTGAATGCTCAGACCCAGAACCCTCCGCCCCCTTAAGCCCACCAGCAGCGCCCCATCATCTTCCCCTTAGCCTGTGCCAAAAGCGTTAGCAAGAGAAATCAGGCACCACTGCCAAGAAAAAGGTGTGAGTGGAAAAAAGGCTGGCAGGAAACCTGGGATGGGGGAAGACAAGAGGCCGAAACGTGAATCATGTTTCTTTATCTTCTAGTTTTTGCTCCATGATTTTACTACTTTTAGAAATAAAAATGTACGCCTGATACGAAGGAAAAGAAGAGAAAGATATAGAAAAAGAAAGTCTGATGAGTGAGTTTTTGCTCGTCCCAGGTGGGCATTCTCCAGGAAGGCGGGAGCCCAGGGTGCAGTGCAGCACTGGGGACTGTGGTCCCTTATGGACTCAGTTTTGTTGGTGTCACACTGGGGCGTGACACTCACTTGGATATCAAGGTCAAGGCAATCTGGGGGCAGCTCACTGTGAGGCTAAATCATTGTACTGGTGACACATCCAGTATCTCCACCCGGTGGTGTGTCCTCTGCTTGGGGTGGGGCTGTCTCCAGTGGGTGAGCAGTGTCTTTAACAGTGTACATGTTAAAGGCTCCTATCTAGGGGCTACGTAGGCTCCCACATAATTGTCACCCTTGAGCTTTATGTGCTTCACTGCAACATTGTCCCTACTACTCCCAAGCACACGTTCAACACAGCTCTCTCTGGCAGGTCTCTTAATCCCTGGAGACCTGGGCCCCCACTGTGCTTCTGTATCCCATCTCAAACAGTGGTGGGACATACCTCTTTACCACACACATTCCCCTGGGGGAACTGCTGGCCTGTGGCACCAGGCCATTAGCCTTGAGACCTTGGCAAGGGACGAGGGGTGGTGCCTTGCCCAGGTTGCAACAGCGGGCCGGTGGATGACTTCTGTCTGCTGGCAGGTAGCCTGAGGATAGGGCCCCTAGTCAGCCAGCCCCTCCTGTGTAGCTCGGAGCCTCCTTGAGAGCTGGTGTGTGGCTCTGTGCTTTTATCTCACTGGGCCTGTTTCCTCATCTGCAGATCAGAGAGGGTCAGACAGGAGCTCCCTCCTCTTGGGGACAGCTGAGCTGCCCTTCAGCCGGGAGCCCCCACTCTATCTCAGAGCCTCTGACCAGACCTCGGGACACAAGGGGAGACCCTGCAGATGTGGGCATTCCCCCGGTGAGAATCCGGGCAGTGGCAAAGCCCCTTTAGGGCAGCGTGGAGACGGGGTGCCCCCCCGCTTTAGCCAGAAGATTGTATTTGAAGGAATTGTGGGCTAAAAAAAGTTGGAAAACTGCCGGACCTCAGACTCTCTCAGCTCCCGATTCCAGAATCCAAGGCTGAAGCTCAGTATGGCTGCCCACCAGCTGATGGCTCCCACCTCCTATGTGCAGCCCCACCCTTCCACTGGCCTCTCATAGCACCTCCTGCTTTATGGGCTAGACCCGGCTTTGGTTCTTTCCTATAAACCTGCCTCTCCCTCGGTTAGCCCCTTTCGGGTAAATCGCCCTCTCCTTTCCCTGACACAGTCGCTTTAGGTCAGGACTGCCCCCCCCTTGACCCCCCACCACCCCCATCAGCAACTACCATTGGAACCAAAACATATTCTGGGCCAAATGACATTCCGCCCTCTCCCTGCCCACATCTCCCTCGGGGCGATGGCACCAGCCTCCCCACCCGCCTCCTGCCGCCCACTCTCGTTCCCCTGCCAGTGGCCAGCGCGGTCATGTGGAACTTTATGTTGAGGTATAAGACGCATACAGAAAAGTGCACAGAGCATCCTTGTAGACACATTTCCATGAGTTGAACACACCTGTGTGGACATACTGAGACACAGAACCCGGGTGATCTGTCACTGAACACCAACGCCCTGCTGGAGCCCATCTGTGGCCCCTTCCCACTGAGCTGAAGTCCAAGTTCCTTCCACTTGCCCCTCTCCCCACTCCTGCCTCTGGCTGTGCCCGAGCTCTCCAGGCTATTGCTGCCTTTGCCTGTGCTGTTTCCTCTGTCTGTCTCAGACCCAACACGACCACCTCCCTCGGCGCCCTTCCTCACCACTAAGAATAAAGACACTGCCATTCTCCACCCCTTTCATGTTGCCTTTTACTTCTATAGAACTTCACTGCCTGAAATGACCTCGTCTACCCACTGTGTCCTGTTTAACCACCTCGCTCCTCATCCTACTTGCAATGTCAGCTCTAAGAGGCCATCGACTGTGCCCATCTTGCCCATCCAGCATTTTCCTACTGCCAGGCACACAGTAAGCACTGAAGACACCCTGTGGTGCCAACGAACGCCCCAGAGCAGCTGGTACTGGGAGATTGTGTGTGCAGCAGCGACAGGCCACAGTGTGGGATGCTCACACCTCCATGGGAACTGGGGGCCCAGGGTGCCCTCAGGTCTCACTCACCCAGTTCTCTGTCTTCCTGGCCCTGCGCTCGAGCCCCTTCTGCAGGCGCTCTCCTACGCCCCCCGCGGTCTGAAACTCTTCCACCAGCTGCTTGGTGTGGGCCCATTCCTCCTCACTGATGATGGGCTGCAGAGTCTTGAGGTAATGGTTCAGAGACTGCTGGAGTGGGGGCACGGGCAGCCGGGGCAGTGAGTCTTGGTGTGTCTTGAAGCGGCCGGAAACCTTCGTCAGGGAGGATGGCTTGAGGAAGCCCAGGGGCTTCACCTGCAGGCAGCAGAACATCCAGCTCATTCTCTCACCAGCTCTGAGAGGCCCTGGCAGCCCCACGCTGCAGCCCTGGGTACTTATGTGCCCATTCCAGGATCAGAGATGGCCTCTTGGGTGGTGCCCGCCCTGGCTTCCCAGCCTTCAAGCTATAGGTGTCTCCACCTATCAGGAGCCTGAAGGCGCAGGTAGGGGTGGGGGAAGGTGAGGTGTGGCCATTGATCTTGACAGGGCTCAGGTGAAACAGGTCAAGATGAATGGCACCTGCTGGGGATGGCAGAGGTGACAGGAACCTCTCACCTGTCTGAATGCTCAGGGCCCTGTCTTTTTCACCCTGGGGGTGATGAGACAGCCAGCAGAGTCCCTCCCAGAGGTCCCCACCTCCTTTTCTCCCACCCTTGCCAGGTTGAGAAACTGGAATGAAGCAGAGAGAATCAGAGAGAATCAGACGGCAACAGCACCTTTAGATGACGGTGAAGCCACAGGTTATTTCCCATCTGTGTGTGGGGTGGGGATAAGGGTGGCATGGGGGCGGCGCTGCGGCAAGAGAGAGCTGAGTGGCCTGGCAAGGAGGGTGACAGAGAGAGAGAGAGAGAGAGAGAGAGCGAGAGAGAGTCTGGGAGGCTCTGGAGGTGGGCAGAAAAAGAGACAGGAGGGTCCAAGGCTGCTGGCAGCAGTAGGCAGGGAAGCGGTAGAGGCTCTGTTCCATACCTTCTCTTTCTGCTGCCCGTCCTCCATGGCAGGACTGAGGTTCTGAGCCCTGTCTGTCTGCCTTGGGCTGGATCTCTAAGCCTAACTGTGCTACCAAGTGGGTGAGCAGAACCTAGCAAGAGGCAGCCACTTGCCTGGACTGGAAAGAGAAGACAAGAGCCAAGATTCAGGGGGGAGGTACAGGTGGCAGTGGTGATGGCTATAGTGGCTGTGGTGGCATCTGGGGTTGTAGCTGTGGCAGGAGCAGCTGCTCCACCTGCCCTAGCTTCCAGAAGTGGAGGAATGGGGAGCAGGTGAGAGGGCCGGTGGTGGGAACTGGATAGGAAGAAACCCGGAAAACTTTCTCCTTCTTCTCTGGATGGGTCCAGAGCCAGGGAGGCAAGCCAAGAGGTATTAAAAAATCCACCTGTTAGAATGTGCGTAGGTCTGATGAAGGAAAATTTGGCTGGAGGGCAGAAACTGCTTGGCTGCTGAGTATACCACAACCCTGGAATCAGTCCTGAAAATTGGGGTTGGTGCAAGGGAGCAGAAACTGGGAAAAACCATAAGTGGACAGTGGGTACTAAGAGCCCTGCCCATCCCCTGTTTCCCTCTAGGATTCTTGGGAACCCTTTTAAGCCACTCTTCCGCCAAACCCTTGTTCTCTTGAGCTGTGACTCATTCAGGTGGGGGCCAAGAATGGAGGACTTCGGGCATTAAAAATAAACCAAAGGACTCTGTCTTTGGGACTGGGTTAAACTTAAGTCAGCACATCCAGGGGATTCTACCCAAGTCTCTCCTTGCCTCAGTTTCCCCAGCAGGAAAGTGACCAGGCCACCCAGCAGGTCCTGGAGGATGACCTAGAGGCTGTTTGTGGGATGAAGACACAGGTCAGGTGGCAGCGGCAAGAGTGAAGTGGAGCCTTAGGATCTCGGAAGACCTGGAAGAGCCTCTCGTCCAGAGGCCGGTGGATGGCTACCCTCAGTTATCTGTGCTGGTAGTGTCTGTTTGAACATTCTCCTTTGCACAGAGGGAGATACAAGCAGAGGTATGCTTGGAATAAAGAGTAAAAGAACTCAAATCAGATTTGCAGCACCTCTTGCTCCAGGCCACCCTCTGGGGAGGACTGGGGAGGTAGCTGTGAACAGGATGGGGGAGAAGCTGGTGGAGCGGGAGGGCATGGGGTTGCCAACCTGCCACCTCCTGCCAGTTCTCAGGACTTTCTGAGCAGCCCAGCTTGACGCTTCCATGTGAGCTTCTCTGGCCACACACAATCCCCCAGGGGCCATTTGATAAGTCCAAGGAGGCTGACCAACTGGATGGGGTTGGAGTGGCTCTGGCCTGGGCAGAGATGGCTCACACTGAGTGTGCGTGCGAAGGGCGTGTGAGTCAGAAAATAATGGTGAGAGACACTCCTGGACAGCCCGCTCCTTGGCTCTGGATCTAAGGGTGGGGATGTTGCCTGAAGCCAGGGTGCCACCATCTTTTCTGGGTCGTCGGAATTTAGCTCTACAGGACTTCTGGCCTCTGACCTTGAGCCTCAGTCTCCTCCTCTGCCAAACGGGGAAGCCCACCTGTCGATCCCACCCCTGGGCAGCGGCCTCTCCGGCCTTGATGCCTGTGTTTCTGTTTCTCCATTGGGGCGCAGCTGCGTCTCTGGCCTGGCCCGCCCGCCTAGTCCAAGGCCCGCCAGGTCGGGCTCCCAGCCTCACTTACCACTGTCCTGGCCGCGAAAGCCAACATCTCTGCGGCCGGCCCGTGGACACACAGTCCGCTCCGCCCCCGCGCTGGGCAAAGTCCGCGCCGCCACCTCTGTTGGTGGATCCCCGCTAGAGTTTCCTGACCACGGTAGCCAAGTCACCGCCGCGGGCCGATAGAGGTGGCCCCGCGCCCACCCACCGGGCCTGGCGGGCGGCGGGCTGGCGGCTCAAGGAGGACTCTCTGGGCGGGGCGACCCGCCAGCTGCTAGCCCCCGCGGCTAGCAGGGTGCGTAGGGCGGGGCCACAGGGGCGGAGGGGGCGGGGCCACAACACGGGGCGGGGCCGAGGGTGCAGTTAGCGGGCCGCGTTCGCCCGGAGGCGGTGGAACCGGGAAGCGGGGAAGGGGGGGGCAGCCGTTCAGCTCACTCTCTCCCACTTCCAAATGCCAAACTGTTGGAGGCAGTGGTGTGCACCCCTCTAAATCCGTTTGGTGTCCTATGAGCTACTCTCATAGTGGTAGGAAACACAACCATGTTGACAGGAGAATGTCTTCTAATATCCGTCAGGATAGGGCCAGAGCCACGCACAAAGATGACAGGTGGGGACCGCCCCGCAAAAGCATGGCTACGCAACCGCCCTCGCCCGCCCCGCAAAAGCATGGCTGCCGCTCTCCCAGTGCTCGGCGGGCGGTTGGCCGGACGGTTGGCTAGCCCGCCGTTGGTGCGCATGCTCCGGGCGCCCCGCACTAATATGGCCGCTACCTCCCAGTGAACCCTGCAGCCGCGAGCCGGCCGTTGCTGGTCATGCTCCCTGAGTGCCCCGCACCGACATGGCGGTCGTCTTCGCTGGGGTGACTGTAATTCTCGGTTTTCGGTTATAGCCGGCTGGTGCCATTTCTCTTCAGAAAGCTCTGAGCTCCGGGAAAGGAAGGGTGGGTGTGGAGGTGAAAAGGGAGGTCCAGCTCCTGACGGGAGGAAGATGGCTGAAGGCGAGCGGCAGTCGCCGCCAGGTAGGGCGCGTTGGGCCGGGCCCGGGTGGGGGGCGCGGGGGCGGTGGCAGGGTCTCAGCAAGGGATTCATCGCGAGATGGAGGAACTCGCCGGGCAAGCGCTGATGGGCCCAGAGGAGGAACTAGAGTTGAGGGGCGCTGAGGGAGAAGTGGTGAGGAGGGGACCTGAGGGGAGGACAAAAACTCGGAGCTGCGAAGAGGTGGTGGGTGGGGCGCGACACCGGACTTGGGGAGCCCCGGCTGCTCGAGGGTCGGGTGGGCAGCGCCTTGGCCAGAAGGGGAGGCCTTTTGCACGTCTGGACTGCGCGTGCTGAATTCGGTTCTTGATCTGGTGAGGACGATGCGAGGGATGCTGCTTAGGGGATGGGGTGGGGGTGGGGGGGCGTGCTCCGTGGGCCTGGGCCTGCTCAACCCCATTCCCCCCATTCCCAGCCCCCTGCATGCCCTGTCCACCCCTCATCCACCTCCCCTCTCTCTGGGAAGCCGGCCTCTGGAGTTTCTGGTGGCTGTGAATGGACTGAAACTGTCCTTGGTCGTGTAAACCACTAATTTAAAAAGGATGGTTGTGCAAGGAGAGGAGAGCGTCTCTGGCATCAATCACCATCTGTAACTTTTATTT
>NW_017731353.1:3185354-3215503 GCF_001890085.2 Hipposideros armiger
GGCCAAACATAAGTAATGTTTTGAAAGCACTAGATATTCCTTCTACTTACTCTGTCTTGCATTCTGTGATCCCTGGGAAGGTCTCATAAACTTGTGAAGATCCAAAGAGACCTCCCCCACCCCCACCCCCCACCCCCCAAAAAATAGATGAACAAAGAGCTGGGTATGGTCTGTTAGGGTGTTCGACAGCAGACATTTATTTGGTACAGAACTTCTGAGCATGTTCTCTTAGAAGTCCTGGTCTGACATCGGGAGATACAGGGCAACCAGAATTATCACTGAGATGACGGTCTTTGAACTTGGTGGCGGGGCGTCGGGGCGCGGGGAGGGAACCCGCGCGCTGAAAGAGACGAAGGCTCCAAGGCTCGGGAGGCTAGCTGTGGCTAGAAAGGTCCAGGTTCCCTGGACATGGCCCTTCTTTGAAGTCTAAACAGGCTGTTTTGGGACAAGTGGAGGGAACTACTTAACTCAGGCAGCGTAGTGGTGAAAACCTTGGATTTTGGAGTTACACAGACCTGGCTCTGCCTGGCGAGTCGCAGCCCCTCTGTGAGCCTGTTTCCTTATCTCTTAAAATGGGGTTACTGTACCTTCTTCACCGAGTTGTAGTGTGTGTCCCATAGACGACGTGGACGAAGCATGGGACATGGCGGTAAGTCAGTCAGTGTGGATTACTGTTAACCTTTTCAAAAGTGGTACAGGTTGTATATGTGGGCTGGTTCGTAAGTGTATTATCATACATTATACTGACTCCCTGGGTTTTTTTTTTTTAAGGAACATCTCTAAAACTGGGTGTTTCCATCTTATACGGAGAGGTTTTAGGGGATCCAGTTGTCCATTGGTGGTCCCTTTGTCAGAGGCAGACTCCGACGCAGGAAGAGACTGTGGGTCTGACTTCATTTATCATAGTCCTGAGTTTGAAGGCTTGTGTTTTTGCTTTAGAACTTTATGTTCTGGTGATTTGTGTGTTTTCATCAGTGATTTGTTGCAATGCTTCCTATAGGGTAGCCTTTCCCCTGGGAACAGAGCCTTCCTGGCCTGGAAGTTTTCCTCCTTGTGAAATAATGTCAGGAGACCTATCCCCTTGCAGGAGGCCGTTCTCTCCAACTTACTCACAAAAGGGCTCTGTTTCCAAAGATCATTTGCAAGTTCATTATTTGGAATGTGGAACACATTTTTCTATAAAAACAATGTGGTTAGGTTACCAGCCTGACCTACAAAGCTTTTTATTTAGCATCTTACTTAAAAATAGCAATTTACTAATAGTGTGTGTGCGTGGGGGTCTCAATTTTGCGTTCTGGGAACAGGGCTTGCAGAACAGGTGAGAGGAGGAAGAGAGTTTCTGGTCTCTATCTTGGACCCTGGTTTGAATTTTGAATTAGGTAGAGGTTTGCCTTGCTCTTATCTGATTCTCTTTCCTACTGGTTAGGTCTCCAGGTCTCCAGGCACTTTTCTCCCTCAACAATTGATACCTTACTTTCCTTGCAGAGAAAGGAAAGGCAGGAGGCCAGAGGGTTTGGTTTAACGAGCCAATACTCTGTCCTGGGAATACATGTCTGTCTGGTTTACAGTAGGGCTTGGGTGTTGTAGTCTTGGTTTAAGAGTGTGTGTGTGTGTGTGTGTGTGTAGGAGGGAGGGTTTTATTTATCTCTTTGCTTTTTCATTTTCTTTGTCCAGATTCTTCGGAGGATATCCCTCCAGCTGCTCAGAACTTCATCATTCCAAAAAAGGAGATCCACACGGTTCCCGACATGGGCAAATGGAAGCGCTCGCAGGTACCAGTGGTGTCTGCACTGTAGGGTCAGAACTGGGATGAGAAACTTGGGCTTTTTCAAAGACAGTGGCTTTGTAGTCATGACTGGGGCTCTGAGCTCCTGATCCTTCTTGCTCTTGGAGCCAGAGCTGTTAGAAGCTAGGGAGAGAAGTGACAGGGGCGATGACTGTCCCTCCCTATCCGGGGCAGCACTCAGAGATGCTTCAGTGGGAAGGTCCCTGGGGGCCGGGGCCAGGGTAACCCTGGAGAGTTCTGCTCCTGGTTCTCATACACCCTTGCCCCTGGAGTGTTGTTATACTGGCTGAACGGGAGTGTCCTAAATGATGCAGTAGGTCACTTCGATTCTTGGTTACAAGTAACAGCAAGTTGGGGAGCCATTGTATCAAAGGGAGAGGAGGTTATCACATGAAAACCTAGTGCAGAGAAGTGGCTGAGCCTAAAAACACCTGGGAACTGTGACCTAGAGCATGGGGCAGACCAGCTTTCTGTGCTGCCCCGTCATGGTGGGCAGATGATAATAGCTTGTACTTCCCTGGCTATGGTCAGGCTGTGGAAAGACTGGGAATAAGATAAAGCAAGCCAATTTCAAATACCCAGAGAAGGCCTTGGGTCCAGCTCCAGCCAGGTACCAACACTTGATCTGCTCAACCAGGGTGGGGAGTGTCACTTGTAGAGAAGGGCAAGCTCGGGGGGGGGTCCCTGGCAAGTTTGGCAGGTTCTTTATGAGGAGTCTGCTATGCTGACATTGGTCTAGGCCACAGGTTGGTTGGTAAATTATTGCCTGCCAGTTTAACCTGACTCTCTGCCTGTTTTTGTAAATATGGTTTTACTGGAACACAGCCACGCTCATTTGTTTATCGGTTGTCCATGGCTGCTTTCATGCTACAAAGGCTGAATTGAGAATATATGAATCAGGCTGTATGGGCCGTGGAGCCTAAAATACCGGGGGTGCCAAAAATATACATACACATGACTTGCATTTATCTTTCGTTATTGGTATATATTGAATATTACAATTTTAATATAGCTTTTTCCTTTCTTAAAATGCGTATACATTTTTTTGGCCCCCTCTGTGTTTACTGTCTGGCCCTTTGCAGGCAAAATTTTCCAGCTCTGCTCTAGGTAGCAACTCTTTTGGGGAAGTGGTGGTCACTTTTTTTTCCAGTGTGCATGTTGAGCATACCTGATAGAAGCCTTCACTCCCTCTGAAGCTCAGCAGTGAAGTGTGTGGACCTGTTGTGGCCAGGCAAGTGACTCTCTGCTGTGGCCCACAGTTTCACTGGGCAGCAGAGTACAGTGGCCAAGAGCATGGTCTTGGGGTCAGAGGGTCAGGGCTTAAAGCCCCGGGCTGCCATTTTCTCTTCTTGTGACTTAGGCAAGGTCTAACCTGGTGAAGCCTCGGTTTCCTCTACTATTAATATAAAATAGGGTTTGGAGACTTAATTGATTTAAAGCCCAAAATGCACCTGGCCCAATGAGCCTTACTGAGCAGTAGGTGTGATTTTTATTCTTGTTGTGATGATGATGGTGATAATGATGATGGCGGCATTGGTGGAGACTTTGCACACAGTCATGTTCATAAGAGTGTCCTGAGTTTTAGTCACTAAGAGACCCAGACCCATGTGGGAGCAGGGACTGTGGAGGGTGACACTGCCCCTTGCTGCTCCCTTTCCTTGCATCCCAGTGTACTTTGCAGGAGTGATTGTGGACACTGGCCGTAGTCAGGACAAGAGCTCAGACTTGCCCTGGGCTGGGAGAGCAGCTGTGTGTGGTCCACCAGACCTGCCCTGGGACCCCTTAGTCCCACCTGCGGCTATTCCTAGACGAGCGCAAGGATCATGCTGTAGGAATGCTCCCTTCTAGGAACTGAGAGGCTGGTTCTCATGGCTCATCGCAGGGCTTGCTGTGGGTGCTCCTGGCACCCTTAAATCTTAGATAAGGAGGAAAGTGAGGGGCTAAGGGATGAAGAAGATACAAGACTGAACAGAAGTTGCTCATTCCCAGGAACTGCCTCTCCAGGGGCCTGCACCTTAGTGCTTTTTTATCCCTGTGCTGAGTATAGCCTGCAGCCCAACAGGGAAGAGAGTGCCCAGTTGTAAGCTGGGGGTGGGTGTGCTGAGAGACCTAGCCATGGGCAGAAAACAGTTTCTTCTCGTGGGAGCGGGGCATCTGCACTGCAGGTGGACAGCCTGGCCTGTCTGGTGAGGGAAACACCTGGAAGATGACCAGGGGAGGGACCCTTGGTGGTTTCCTTGGACTCCTGGTGGTACAGCACAGTGGTCGAGTACCTGGTGACTCTGATTTGGAGTTCGGCTTGCTGAGATCTAATGAGATCTCGGTCTTAGGAGACCTTGGGCAAGTCACTTCTCCTGAAGCCTAGGTTTTCTCATTTGTATAATGGGGACAGCGATAGTATCTATCTCGTGGGGTTGTGTAAGAAACTGATGGCAGCAATAGTGAGCACAGTCAACTCTGGCTGGACACCCTGGTATCATTGGCTCACCAGTGGTTTTGGATGGAGTGTAGGGGCGGGGTGCTTGCTGTTACCTTCCTATTGCTCTTGCTACCGGGTTGGGAGCCAGGGGCAGCTTGGAGCAATTTGGTAACTGGGTGGAGCTGGGGGCCAGCTAGGGTATAGGGAGTGGGGGTCTGACCGCCCTCTCCACATCCCTGTCCCCCCTCTGTTTGGTAGGCATACGCCGACTACATCGGATTCATCCTCACCCTCAACGAAGGTGTGAAGGGGAAGAAGCTGACCTTCGAGTACAAAGTCTCTGAGGTAGGCCGGGCAGGGTGCCTCCAGCAGGGCCTGTCCAGAAATAGCTCCAGAGGCACAGTGTGCTCACTGCTCACTGCCCACAGCAGGGCCAGTGCTGAAAAGAAGATTCCCCAAGCACATGTGTGGTTCACATTTTGGTGTCGATATTTCTAATCTTTTTAAATCTGTGAATAGATGTTTATTTATAAAATTGGGATCAAGGTAAACATGCCATGTTATAGCCTGCATTTTTGCTAACTGGTGTCTTTATATAACTTTTTAAATGAAAAAAAGATCACAAAAGAAGTAAATGTACTGACTTGAAGACATTACCAATAGAAACATGTAGAACATTATCCAAAAAGCTGACCTTTCCCCATATTCCCCCTCACGCCTGACTCCCAGGGGCGGGTCACCCAGACCTGTCCTGTGAGTGCCTCCTCTCCTGGTGTGGAAATGGCTGCCTCCTTGAGCCATGCCCTTTGCCCTTGTTTGTTTAGACAACTCCATAACCGTAGACTTGCAGGTGGTTTCCCTAAGCATTGCTGCTCTGAATATTCTTGCACCTGGATCTGTGGGCGTTATTTCCTAAGGATTCACTCTTGAGAGTGGAAGTTCTGAGTTGAAGGGCGCACACTGCTAGGTGGGTGCTTTTGGCTGTTTGTGCAGGGAGGCCAAGAGCTGTGGGGAGGCTGATACCTGTGGGAAGGTGTGGTCTTGCGGGCTGCTTGCTCTGCTGCGTGCCATCTTCCAGGGCTGAGTCCCAGGCTTCCAGTGGCCTCTTGGATTCCTGTTCCCGTGGCCCAGAACCACCACAAGCCTCTTATCTCAGACCCCAGGGCCTGAGGAGCCACTCTAGCCGTAGCCTCCGCCTGTTGGGTAAGGCCTGGCTCCCGCCTCTCCACCTGTCCTGAGGTTCACATTGCCCCATTAACCCTCCTACTCCTGGGCCCTAACTGATTGCTGGTGGCCAAGATCGTCTTCTGTCACTTGTGGGGAGCCAGGCCTGTGCTGGGGATTGATAGCCTTCTCTTGGGACCTGGCGCACCAGTGACTTCCTGGGTTCCTCTTGGGCCTGCCCAGTGCTGTGGGACTTTGGCCGTGGGCACAGACGACTGAGGAGAGAGAGGGCTCCTCCTTGAGCCTGTGGCAAGGGGTGCTTAACTGTGCTGAGTGGGCTGGGGAGTGTGGTGAGGAAGGCTAATTAAAGGGAGTGTTGTAATTACCCCAGCAGATCCTGAGCGGCCCAATCCTTCTCAAGTCCCTTATTTGCCCCTGAGGCTTTGAGGGTAGCTGTCCACACCCAGCAGGTGTTGTCTTAGCCCAGGAGCTGCCCTCTTGGCGGTTTGCAGCATGGGCAATTGCTTGGGATCTGGAGTCAGGCTGACCGGGTTTTGATAACCTCTCACTTCTGAGCTGAGTGGACTTGTCCCCTCTGACCCTCTATGTCCTCATCTGTAGAGTGGGAAGAGCCACAGACCTACTCATGGCCCCTGGGGAGGATTCGCTGAGATCCCATATGTGGGGTGTTTTTTTTGCACAATGCCTGGCACAGACTAGATGGTATTATCGTTACTAGCTGTTTTGCAGATCTGATTTCCAGTAGTGTGGCTGCTTCATTTAGGGCTGTTCCTGAGCTGGGGTTCATCCAGCGCCGGGGCTGTGGGCTGCTGCTCACTTGGTGGACAGAGGTGACTAGTTTGGTCTCCCAGCTTCTACCCACTGCTGGCAGGGGCAGCAGGAGGCCTGGCTCACAGTGTGTGGCCTCGGTCCGCAGTCGGGGCTCTCTTCCAGTGCAGTTTGGGCCTCCTGCTTCTTGTCACTCCTGCCTCCTAGTGCAGGGCTGGCGGCTGCAGCTGGGGAGAGGGCAGCATGGCCTCGGGGGGCCTCCAGACTGCCCGCAGCAAGGAACAAGCGTGGGCGACATGAGCCTGCCGACCCGTATTAGGAGGGCTCGCCTTCCTTTTGAGATTATGTCTGTCCTGTTGTTTGGGGGTTCAAGTTTTTGCAAAATAAAGGTGATAGTAGATAGGAGGCTGATGTTTTGTTGTTGCTCTATTTGATTTTTTAAAATGAGGGCAAAATAAAAAATTGGTAAGTGAAAGTTTGAAGAAAATTTTACTTGTCCATGAAATCCAGTGGAGAAGGAGTGTAGCTCCAAGTGTTCTTCATGTTCCTGAGGGGTTCCAGCCCACGGTGCCCGCCCCTCTATCCCTTCTTCCCCAATGAGCCAAACAGCAGAGACAGCCCCCCAAACCATCACCAGAAAGAGGAGCTAGGAGTATTTTAATTATTGATTGGCCTAGCTGAGCTAGCAGCTGGGGCCGGGCTGCTTTCTCCCCCTCGGAGCCTCACCCAAGGCTGGGATCGCGGGAGACGGGCCTTGCTGGTGCTCCCTGGGGCCGGGATTATTGCGCCACCCCTCCCACGCCCCAGTGCTGCACGGGGTCAGGTTTGCTCTGTTCTTATCAGTGTTCCTGGTCCCCTGCTTCTTTACAAAGCCAGGGTCTGGCAGCACTTTGTCACATTTCAGCAAGGCAGCCTTCTGTCACTGTGGTCCTCTGCCTCAGCCAGATATAAAGGGAGCGTTCTCCTCTTACAGGTATCTCTTTCTCTCTTCCCTGGCCTCAAGCATAGGGAAGAGGGAGCTGAGGGAGCGCCACTGTCAGTTTGCACAATGACTGGAGGCACCATTTACATGGACAGCGACGAGATTTGTGCCTCCTGGGTCTATGCAGTGGGGGGCACTGGCTAACATGTATTCCATTAGCTCAAGCCCACCTTCCCCGTCCCCCCAAGTACACAGACAGCTCTCGGGAAGCTTCTCTGTGGTTTCTGTAATGGCAGACCTGACCATGTCTTGCCCTCCTTGTCACAACTTTTCCTGTGGGCACCACCCTGCTGATTTCTACCAGTGCCAGGAACTCCGGGAGGTGTCTCCTTCTACCATTTGTGCCCAGTAGACACAGGCGCGATCCGCTTCTTGGCAGGGTCCCTCCTCCCAGGGCCGCCGCCTCACTTCAAATGTCCTCTGCACCGTGCGCTGCCCGAGCCACCCGCTCGTTTCTGTAAGCCATACCTGGGAGGAGCACTTTCCTAGCCATACATCCTCACAGACCTGTGGCTTGGGGAGGCAGCCTCACCTGATTCCCTCACTGAGTCGCATTTTGTGTACCAATGCTGCCCTGACCTGTGACACCGATTCCGCCCCTCAGTCCCTGCCTTCCGTGGGAAAGGTAGACATGAGGGGTGGGCTCTCAAATGCTGGCGCCCCTACGAAGGCGACCCACGTTCGCGCCTCTGACCCAGCATTTCCACAAAGGTGAGTTGCCAGGTTTACCATGGTGTTATTTGTGGTAGTGAAAAATTGGAAATAACCCAGACATTTCACAGCAAGGGCTTCAGTAAATAAATTGCAGCACACTGTATAATAAATATTCTCTTATTAGAAGGCATTGTAAAATTAGTTACACGTTGACGTGGAACAAGGTTAATGAGGAAACAGCAGGCTACAAAGCTGCACGTGCCCTGCGAACCATGAGCCATTACCCTGTGCCGCGCACCGTGCTGGGCATCGTTCATGGGTTGCCGTTTAGTCCTTGTCACAGCCTTAGGAGGTATTTATCATTATGCCCGTTTTTGAGATGAAGAAACAGGCCGAGAGTTAAAGTCACTTGTTCAAGGTCTTGCAACAACTAAATGGTATTTTAGCTGGGATTTGGATCCAGGTTCAGCTGCCTTCAAAATTCTCACCATGATAAGCAACAGAAAACACTAGAAAAAGACGAATTAGAAGAGTATGTTAAAATGTTAATAGTGTTTATTTCTGGGTGGCTGGGTTACTGGTCACTTTTGTTTTCTTCCTTTTACATTTCTATTTTCTGTGATGAGGAGATGTTGTGTACTAAACAAAGACCCCACTAAAGTCTATTGAAGAAGGTCAGGGCTGCAATTAGCACTTACCCAGCAGCTCCTCTTGGAAAGGCTGGCTAGACAGCCCAGGTGCTGAAGCCACACCTGTCCCTTTGACCTAGTGCTGGTCCCTGTCATGAAGCTCACTGTGCTCCCTTGGCCCCTTTTTCACATTCAGGATGGTTGGGAAGAAAGGGGGACAGCAAGGAAGATGCCAGTTAGTGCCATGCCTTGGGGTCATTGTCCAACTGCAGTTGGGACTTCCCTCTGTGGCTCTAGCTTGGGGCCACTGGTCATTGTTGGCTTGGCCTCCTCTACTTTGCCTCCACAGGCCATTGAGAAACTGGTTGCTCTTCTCAACACGCTGGACAGGTGGATTGATGAGACTCCTCCAGTGGACCAGCCCTCTCGATTTGGGAACAAGGCCTACAGGACCTGGTATGCCAAACTTGATGAGGTGAGGCTGCCACAGACAGGCTTGGGGGCTGGGCTGGGCTGGGCGGAGCTTCCAGGCATATCAGCATCACTGGGAGCTCTGCGGCCTCCAGAATCACCATGTGGGTGCATATTCCGTTGGCAGGGGATCCATTAAATAAACCCGTACTTCCACCCATGGAGCACTGTGCAGCTGTAAGGAAGAATGAGGAGGTTGGCTAGGGAACTCAGGGAAGGGACTCTGTGACTTACTGTCAGGTTAAAGAGTGGCCAGGCCTGTGACGCGCATGGTAAGCTGCCTTTTGGTAGGAAAGAGGGAGAAGAAAAAGATATGTTTGCATACTCAGTTTGTATAGAGAAACATCGCTGGAAACATACACAAAAGGCAGATAAAGCTGTGGTTTCTTTTTGAGGACAAAGGAGAGGAGGGTGGATGGAACAGTGGTGGGGTGGGACTTCTCAGTGCATCCCTTTTAAAACATGTTTATTTTTTAATCATACAAAGGCGATACCTGTTCAAAGCAAACAAACAAATGCAGGATCGCAAACCCATCTTTAGAAAAACAGTCTGTAGGCCTGGAGAGGGGCCTGGGGATCCAGGTCTTCACCAGGTCTCCAGGAGGTTCTCATCCCAGGTGTCCATGGACTGAACTTAGAGAAAGTTGGGTCCTAATTTCTCGAAAGTCGCAAGGACCCAGCAGAACACTTTCCCTCCCTCAGAGTAGCCTGGGCTAATTCTGGATTCTAAGATGGCTCATGGGCTAAGTTTTTTGTTTTTAAGATTTTTATTGAGTTATAACTTAAAGCTAACAAATTATAGCTGTACAACTTACCATGATTTTACCCGTGCACCCACCATCCGTATCAAGCTTAGAACATTTCTAGCATTCCAGCAGGGCCCTCGTGCCTGCTCCTAGTTGATATCCCCCCAGCTCTTCTGATTTCTTTCTCGGAGATAGATTTTTGCCTGTTTTTGAACTTCATGTAAATGTCTGGCTTTTTTGCTTGACGTTCTGTCTGTGTGACTCATCCACATTGCTGTGCATGACAGTGGGTCTTTTTCATTGCTGCATAGCACTCCAGTGTGTGAACATACCACAGTTTATGTATTCAACTGGTGATGGACATTTCAATTGTGGGTTTCCATGTTCTGGCTGCTATAAAAATGCTGCTGTGAACATCCTTGCATACGTCTTTTGGTGGACATATGGCGCAAACTCCCTTGCTGGAAGTATGAAGAAAGATGACATCTATGGGAATGTCAATGAATTACCTAATGGGAGAGTTGAATGGCTCCTTTTCAGGTCCCTGCTGTCTTGCCACCAGAACATTGTCACCTGGAAAGGTCAGCAGATGAAAAGCCACCCCAGGGTAGTCTGTTGTGTAAGAATAAATATTCCTCCCCTTCCTTCTGTGGCCAATCCGAGCAGGGAGCCAGGCCGCCTGGCATGGCAGCCTGGGCCCCAGCCAGATGCTGCCCCTTGGCGCCTGCCTACTGGGATGCTGCCTAATCTGCTGCCACCACTTTGTGTCTCTTGTGTTATCAGGAAGCAGAAAACTTGGTGGCCACAGTGGTCCCCACCCATCTGGCAGCTGCTGTGCCTGAGGTGGCTGTTTACCTAAAGGAGTCAGTGGGGAACTCCACGCGCATCGACTATGGCACAGGTACCTGCCATTCCCAGCACTTTCTTCGCTTCGCTGCGGTCTTTTCTTGGGCTGCTTCCTTTTTGCTCTCAGGTTGTCTCTGAGGGCCCCCTGAGCAAGCAGCCTGTCAGGGCCAGCTGGGGTGCAGTGCTGCTGGGTGTAAGGAGGCCTCGTGCTGCCCCTGCAGCCCTGGCTGGGTCCACCAGGGGGAGCTGATGCCATATGTGTGCTGCCTGTATTGTGCTCAGACTGGATTCCTGTTCTTTATCAAGATGGTCCCTCTGTGAGCTCACCATTATCACCAAAATAATGATTTACTGAGCACTTACTATCTTTCAAGGCAACTGCTTATAGAAGCCTTGAGAAATGAGAGAGGATGGCAGCCACCGGCAGCACCGTAGCTACCCCCTCCCTCTGCCCCTTGCTCCGAGCCGCATTCCCTGTGTTTCTGAGCTCTCAAGGAAAGGCAGCATGCGGGCACCCTAACAGGGGAGTGTTCTCTAGGCCAAGGAGTGGCTGAGAGGATCCCTGCTTTGGTAGGCTCACCTTTCCCCCACTTTTTACCCAAAAGCAGGCAAATGCAAGTGCTGCTGGGGCTTGGGATCCTCAAAAGGAACTGTGTTACAGAGGCACGCCTGGAGAAGGGCCGCCTTGGACCTGGGCCCTGAGGAAGTTTTGTGTCTGCTCCCCATGTTGCCAGGGAACAGGTTTATCAAGTATTTTGAGACTTTCCGGGGTAGAGCTTTGACTAAGACTTAACAGGGAAAGACCCTGGAGGGGAGAGTGGCCAGGTCAGCAGGGGGTGGGGTTTTCTTCCACTCTTAGGTGCTCTCAGGTGTACAAGAGTGATGGTTACCCCTGAATGATGGTGACTTGGACTCGGACTGGTCATGATCAGAAACTGCAGGTGAAAGTAACAGTTCACAATCTTCCGGGCCCTTGGAAAGACCATTCTGCAGAGCTAGGATAGGAAGTCACTGAAATATTCTCTCTTCACCTCCCTCCAAAAATGCTTCCTATGACACTGAACCATGGATTCAGCCCAGAATCTAGTCGGTGGGTTCTGTAGTGCTGACTGTTCCTATTTGACGTAACTGGGAAAGGAAGGGGCGTGCCCTTTGACCCTGTAATGTGACCATGCTTAGAATGTGACCTGCTGAGAAGCCTTCCGTGGCTCCCAGTTGCTCTCAGGATAAAGCTTGAGCTTTTTACTATGGCTGTTAAGGCCTGTCTGATCTCTAACCTCATCTTGTTACACTTTCTCCCTTGTCCTCTGCTTTAGCTATACTGGCCTTCTTAGGGTTCTTCAAACACATTGAATTGTTTCCTTGCCTCAGGGCCTTTGCATATGCTGTTTCTTCAGGCTAGAATGCTCTTTTTGCTTTCTTCACCCCCGTGCCTTGCCAATTCTTATTCATCTGTCAGATTAATATTACTTCTTCAGGGAAACCTTGAACCCGTATGTCAGGGTCCACCTCTGATATCCTGCATTTGTCACCCTATCCTTCTCCTTTAGAGCTAGAATCATGGAAGTGATTGTATATTTAATGTCTGTCATAAACTATCAAACAAGGACAGGGACTGCCTCCCTAGTGCCTGACATGGACAGTGACTGCCCCCATAGTAGGTGCTCAATAAATAGGGTGGAATTGGTGTGTGGGATAAACCTACAAAATAAAATGTAAATGCCTGTTTAAGAAGCCAGCAGCCTGGGGCTTTTAGGAGTAGAATTATAGCACTGGTGGTTCTTAAAAGACCCTAGGTCTTTCTAGATAGGGAAGAGGCCCCATTATCTTCATGTTGACCTCCCTTCTTAAAGGGGCAGTTATCAGTGATTCGGACACTGGTGAGACCAAGAACAACCCCCACCCCTTTTTCTGGTAGACTGTCAACCTCGGCTGTTTTTTACTCCCCCAGGACATGAAGCAGCCTTTGCTGCTTTCCTCTGCTGTCTCTGCAAGATTGGGGTGCTCCGGGTGGATGACCAAATAGCTATTGTCTTTAAGGTGTTCAATCGGTGAGTAAGAGGAGGGCAGGTGGGGTGGCTGCCCGTGGGAGGAGGAGCGCGGGGGTCTCTTTCCTCGTTACTGTCAGATGGGGACAGGGTGCTGGAGGGTTCTCTCGTCCTGTCCTGATCAAGCTCTGGCTGTGGATGGAGTATCCAAGCTTCCTTCTTCCAACAGGTTCAAATTCAAGTAAGAGCAAGTGAAGGAAAGGTTACACAATGACTGCTAACACTGCCGTGGTGTTCACCACGTGGAGGCATGAGCTTTGCACACAACTCATGTACTAGGCTGTAGCATTTAGGTTTGCGCACGCGCGCTCTGTGATGTTCGTACAATGACAGAATCTCCTAACGACACATTTCTCAGAACGTATCCCGGTTGTTAAGTGGTGCATGACTGTAATTCTCAACAACCCTAGGAAGTAGCAGCTGTCATTTCCATTTTATAGATGAGGAAACTGAGGTGCAGAGAAATGAGATTTGTTCACTTGAGGTTACATAGCCAGGTGAACCCAGGTGGTCAGGCTGTGATCTGACCTGCTCCCCTCACCACCCAAACCACCTGCCCAGCAGCGCAGGTGAGTTTCAGTCACCAGAGTGCGCGGACAGTGCCCATCCAGGCCCCACTCCGGCAATGCCAGCGCTGCAGCTCCACGACGACTCGGACGGAGCTCCTGACAACACCGGAGGCTGGTTCTGAAAGGACCTAAGAAACGAGCTACTTCAGCACCTACCAGCTTTCCGATGGGCAAGCCCAAGTTAGGGAAGCTGAGGTTCCTGCCAAGGGTCTTACGTTGTCAGGAGTTCATGGCACTAGCTCCTTTTCCCAGGTGGTGGTTTGCCCCTTTCCTGGGCCAAAAGAAGGCTGAGTGTGGGAGAAAAAAATAAAGTTACATTATTTCGAGTACCAGCTGATCATAACTTGTGCGTGTAGGTTTTCACTGAAATAGAGACCAGTCACATTCTTAGGTCGTTATTTCCGGCCACCTTGTGCTCCCAAAGGGACTGTCTTTTTACTTTTGCTACCTCCCCTCTCTTTCCCACCCTCCTGTGCAGGTACCTTGAGGTGATGCGAAAACTCCAGAAAACATACAGGATGGAGCCAGCGGGCAGCCAGGGAGTATGGGGCCTGGACGACTTCCAGTTTCTGCCCTTCATATGGGGCAGTTCGCAGCTGATAGGTACTGAAGGGGGGCACATCCCTTCCTCCCCCCACTCCCCAGAGTGTGTTCTTTGTCCCCTCCCTACCCCGCCCTCCTCGTCCTCTCCTTCCTTCTCCTCCTGCCCAGACAGTGACAGCTTGTAAAGCAGGCATTAGACTGGCTATTCATGGAGGCTGCTTGCTGTCGACCTGCTGCTGCGCGCCAGCGTGGCAGGCTGAGGGAGGCGGAGGCAGAGCTCCGCCGAGATAATGGGAAGTGACATGGGCTGGAGCAGGGGCCCTTGCCTGGCGCATAATGGGCTTGTGTGAAATCCACCCCAGCTCCTGGCAGCAGCTACAGGGGTTTATGTTGAAAACCAGGGGCTCTTTGGCTTGGTGACCAACTTCATGCGCTGTCATTATTGAGCCGTGTGCATGGGGCCATCAGAGAGCTGCCACCAAGTGCTGGGCAGTGGGCTGCTGCTCTGGGCACTCTCTGGTGGTTACCCCACTTTCCCATGTGCAAGCCAAAGTGGGTGAGGGTACAGTGATGACTTCTGTTTTGACAGGATTAACTGTCTACAAAAGAGTATTAAGTGACTATTTGCTGAGTATTTTCTCTGTGCCAGGCGCTGCCCTAAGGGCTTCAGGTAGATTATCTCCCAAATCTTCTCAGTGACCCTGGGAAGCATCTTTGCCAGCATTGACTGACACGTGGGCAGGCCCCAGGGCTGTCAGGTGGCACTCAGCAGTCCTGCAAGGGAGGTACTGTTCTAATCCCCACTGCACAGGTGAAGGGACCGAGGCACATGGTTAGAAAGCAGCGGAGCCGGAGCTTATTACACCAGAATAGACACACGCACGAGGCCGATTATTTCTCCCTCGAGGTCTTGTGTTGAGGGCATATGGGCAGGACTGTGGCCCTGGGATGGGTGTCGACTGTGTGAACCAAGGTGCCCCGGTGGTGTGAGCGCCTGGTTCTGAACCCTGGTGCTCTTTGCTGTTCCCAGATCACCCGTATCTGGAGCCCAGGCACTTTGTGGATGAGAAGGCCGTGAATGAAAATCACAAGGACTACATGTTCCTGGAGTGCATCCTGTTTATCACCGAGGTGAGGAGAGGGGGCGAGAAGCCCACGGCAGCCTCCAGGCTGAGATGAACGAGGCTGTGGCTTTGGACAGAGGAGCCAGAGCTGTGCCCACAGGTGGCAGGCCTGGCCCCAGAAGGCGGGTTATTGAACAGGGAAGCCCCCTAGGCCTCTGAAAGGTTAGGTCAGCTCCTCACCGCCAGGATTTTCCCCGTCAGAGGTCCGGGGTTTCTACTTGAGCTGAGGGACTAAGACCCGCTCACTGGCTGGACTTGGTGACCCATGCAGCAGGTGGGTGGGTGGGTGTCGGCATCTTGCAGGTGGGGCCTACAAGGTCCACGTTTGGGGATGTGGGGATGAAACTATTGCAGGAGTTGGAGAGCTGGAGTGGATAGCAGGACAGGTTTCTGCTGAAGGGACACATCTGTCAGCACCTAAGGACATGGGCCAAGTATAGTGCTGGAGGTAAAAACAAGCAGGCCTGGGTCCCCAGCCCACCCCGTGGGGGCCATTGAACGGCACTGTTGTCCCACTGAGGCAGGGTCTCCCACAGCACAGCCTTGGACTACTTCCTGAAGATTGTCTGGGGAGCATGTTAAAATGCACGTTCCTAGGCGCTTTCCGAATCAGAATCTTGGGGGACAAGGGCCAGGAACCTATATTTAAACATACTTCTAGGTGACGTCACATGAAAGTTAGGGACCCATTGCTCTCAGGGCCTTTCTTCCAGGAGGTGTCGGGATAGTTCATCCTCCCTGCTGAGTACCCGCCGCCCCCCAGACTTCCAAAGGGCGCTCTGGCTCAGCTGTCTGGAGAGGGTCTTGCCTCCTTTCTCTTCCTTGATGCCCACAGTCATGTCTCCTTGCCGCAGTGCTGTGCCGGGCACACCCGTGGAGCCCCACTTGTGGGGGCTGCTGTCTTAGCTGCCTATTCTGAGCCCGCTGCAAAGGGAGAGAAGCCTGGTTAAGCAGCCGTGGCTCCAGGCTTCTCCTGGTCAGCATTCGGCTCAGGCTTCCACCAAGCTCCAGAGGCCAGAGGGGAATGACACGTTTTTCCAAGTCAGCAAATGGACCCGGGACTGAGGGCTGGGCGGCCACCACTTCATTCTCAGAGATCTGCTGCCTTCAGCAGTGTAGCCGGCCCAAGGTCGGAAGGACTCCAGGGCAGCCTGGCTCACTGCCGAGAAAGGCAGTCACGTGCTGCTCTCCGAAGTGGAATTCAAGGATCTTCAGAGGCCCTAAAGACCCCAGGAGGAGCAAGGGAGGGAAAGGGGTGCACCTTCTATGCTGAGCTGTGGCTTCGCTTACTTGGGGGTAGAAGGTTAAGCTGTTTTGGCTCCCCCTAGTGGCAGGCCAAACGTAAGGGTCCCTGTCAGTAACTTAACAAGGAGGGAGGCCAGGCGGGGCCTCAGGGAATATGGGACTTGACTCCAGGTTAAAGCTTTGTATTTTTGTTTGGTTGGTTATGCTGGTATAAAAACCCAAAAGCTTTCCCAAAGTTTGAGACCCGGTTCCTCTGATAGAGAAACAGCCTGCAGTGGCCCCTAGGTGGCACTAAAGGCACATTGAACTTGGAGAAGGTTTTACAATAGTAACATTTAACTGGGGAAGAGGCTTGAACCGCCAGGCCCTAGACTTATGGGTTGTTCTGCATCCTCTCTGCAAGGTCTGGTTTTCACTCTGGGTCTAGGTGCTTGGGTATGATGGTAAACATTGGAAGCTAGCAGGTGTGTTCCCCCAGAGCCGAGGTGAAGGTAGTGAGGGCCCCTTTTCGCCTACTTGGCCTGGCTGCTGATTGCAGCGCACATGGTGCTAGTTGTTCAGAGCTCGTTTTGGGGCTACCTGCAGCCCCTACCCTGTCCTCCTCAGTCCTGCGTTTTGCAGCCCCTAGTTGGTGAGCTCGTGACCTGGCCTGGCGCACCCTGACAAAGGGAGGTCCGAGGCCTGACACTGGGGCAGGGACCAGGAGGCCGGTGTGGAATTGTGTGTGCTTTGGTCTGGAAGGGGGCGGTGTTCCCTCTGTAGACCTGGGAATCTCTAGGGCTAGTGCAACTAGGAGATTAAACAAAACAAGAAGTTGGAAATGGAACCAGGCTTCTCCTCCCGCTCTCATGCGAGGCTGGGGGACCAGCTTGGAACCTGCTCCTGCTACCCCTGGGCACCCCAGAAGAGGGACTCCATCTTGCAGGGCTTCTGCTGCCTCAGGAAATGCAGCCCTGGCGCCTTTAAGAGCCCAGGGCAGGCAGGAAAAGAATTTCAGTTTCAATCTGGCTTCTAAATTTGGAGTTTTGGGAAGGGAGGGATCAGATTTCAGCTGGAAGGGAAGGAGCTGACAGGAAGGTGCTATGCAGAGCCTCCCCCACCCCCCGCCCCATCCCCCCTCAGTTACTGACAGAGGAACCATTTACAAAAGGCCGATTCTCTTGGGAGTGGAGAGGCAGGAACGCAGCGTCTGTGAGTAATTTCCTGCTCAATATGGCTGCTCTGACTCACACGATTCCCCTGGGGTCACTGCGGGACTGCAGCTTGCTTGCCTGTTCTCGCTCTTTCTCTTCTCCCTTTGTGGCTAGAATGAGCTAATTTTTTTTTTGTCTTCTTGTCCCCCATTCCTTTTTCCCCCTCATCTGTTTTCCTTTTCCAGACTTGCAGAGTCTCCTTCTGAAGGACTTAGGAGACCTTGGGACACTGAAGGTCTGGGGGTGGGAGTGGGGCAGCGCCTCGAGAGAAATAGCATCTCTAGCTTTTCCATGGATTGGAGGACAGGGCCACTGAGGCTCTGGAGCTCAGGCTCTGTCAGCACGCTAGAGAGACCTTGTGGGCCCCGCCCCCCATGCCCTTAGTGGGTGAGGCTGGCCCAGGAAGCCGAGCCCCTGGTTTCCCAGCATCCATCTGTCTGCCTTGCTGAGCAGTCCCCTGGAGTTGCTGCTGTGGCACGAAAGCAGGGTGCCTCCTTGCTCACAGGGCCCTGACCATTGTGAAACTGGTCACACAGCTCCCATGATCCCTGAGCTCAGGGCCTGGAAGTGTGCAAGAGAGAACTGGAGCCTGGCCCTTGTCCTAAAGGCAGAGAACTTGGGGAAGGGGCGGGGCGAGGGGGAGGGTGAAAGTTGGGGGTGGAGCCTGTGTAAGTGGGATTGTTGGAACAAAGCTCTGTGAAGGCCAGGCCTCCTGCAGGCTGGGGTGCCTGGCTGCCCCCATGGAGGAGGGCACTTTAGATAGAGGAGGGAAGGATTCTGGGTGAAGAGACTGGCCCAGGAGAAGCCCTGCGGGCACCAGGATGGGTTTGTCCAGCAACTTGGGCTGTGGCCTCATTGCTGGAGGAAGAAGCCTGTTGTTACCGAACCTGGGGGTTGAGACAGGCTTTTGGGGGGCTTGGGCCAGGGGAGGGAGATGACAGGGGTAAAATGACAGTTTTGTACGAGTTGCCCTTACTGGAGAGGCTGGTGGGAGTGGGTAACTAGGCAGAGACCACAGCCAGAGGCAGGGGCTGGGGTGAGGGTGGTGAGGGGTTGTGGTGTGGTGATGTGCTCCTGGGCCTTTATTCTTGTGATGCCCAATATGCAGAGAGAGCTTTGGACCCCTCCTTTCTGCCTAGAATCGCTCTCCCTCAGCCCCGCCTCCAGCACAGCCTCTTCTGGAACCTTCCATGCACTCAGAGTCCAAGTCTATGTTTCTTTGCCAGCTTAGCCTCTTTGCTTTTCAGTCTGTCTTCTGAAGCCTGGGGCTCAAGGTGCTGAACCCTGATTCCCCAGAATCAATGCTGCTTATCAGCCGGGGAAGGAGGGCAGTGTTGAGGGGGACCGTGAACTGCTTGTTAATCAGTACAGGTGTGTGGGCCTCGTGCTGTCTGAGGGGCACACTCAGGCACACAGACCTCCCTGTGTCTGCTGTGGCTCCTGATGGCACGGGAATTCCCCTGGGCTCGCTGCAGAATTTCTCTCTGGCCAGACTTCCGGCCAGAGGTGGGACCAGGAGTGGAGCTGTCCTTGCTTCTGTCTGTCCCTTGCTGCTGTGGTTGCCACCCCTTTCACACTTCCTGTCAAGGTCAGGCTGCTTTCTAAAGAGATCTTCCTCCTGAATCTACTACAGGTGGCTCCAGCTCACAGTCGCAGTCAGTGCCCGGGTTTGGTCTCACCCACCTTGGCTCTCCTCCAAACTGACCCCCTCCCTCGACTGTCCCACCTCTGCCAGTGGCAAGTGCAGACCAAGTGCCCTGTGGCAGAACCCACCCTGTATGTGGGGCTGGGCTGGAGAGGGTCAGGGTCTAGGCTACTCCTGCTGTTCATCTGAATGGGAGAGGGTCCCTGTGCTGGTGAGACCTTCTGTGGCTCTGGGGACTTGGAGGAAGCCGCACTAGGAGCTTGGGTGGAGATTTGATTTTTCTGAGGTTGCTAGATTGATGGGGTGGTGGGAATCAGGCCCCCCATTTTTTGGCTGTGGCAGGAAAAGGGTGACTGTGGGCCTTGTGTTTTCCCAATGGATCTTGCAGGCCGAGGGGGACCCTGTCCCTGGCACTTAATGTGTGCCTGTATGTGTGTGCACACCCCACAGGCAGATGCTGTGGCCTGGTCCCCGTGCGTGTGTGCTCACGTGTGTGTGTGTGTGTACGTGTTTATGCGTGCATGCATCCGTGTGTATGTGTATGCACGCTTGGCCTTGCTGCAGGGGAGCAGGGGAGGGGCTCCCAGGTGGCCTCCTCTCTAGCTTGTGGACTCTCTTTTCCAGATGAAGACGGGTCCCTTTGCAGAGCACTCCAACCAGCTGTGGAACATCAGTGCTGTGCCCTCCTGGTCCAAAGTGAACCAGGGTCTCATCCGCATGTACAAGGCCGAGGTGAGTGGGGGCTGCTGCTCTCCCACCCCCACTCCACTGTTCTGCTCTGAATCTTGGGCCAGCCCCGCTGACACTTGCAGCCTCAGGATCTCCATCTGTGGGATGGGTTGTCAAAAAGCACCAGACTGAGGCCCAGCTCTGCACTGAGTGCGGCCGGGCCCTGCTGTTGGTGGGGGGAGGGGGAAATCGCCATTCCCACTTGTCAGATGGCTGGAGGCCCCTGGCAGCTCTGTCACTCATGGGGACACACAAATGAAAACACGCTTGAGAAAGGGTTTTAGCCTTTGGAGGCATGACCCAGAGTGGGGCTTCTCACACTTTGGTGTCTGATCGCTGGGCAGATGGGAGCTGGCATTTTTATTGGCCACTCAGGGGGTCTTCCCTGGTCAAGTTAGAAAGGCAGGGAGAGGTCCAGTTTCCGGAGCTCCCCCTGCTGGGTTGCGGCTGCGGGCTCCTGAGGGGTCTCCTGCTCGCTCCTCTTCCCTGGCTCCCTTCTCCCAGCCAACCAGGCGGCTGTTTCTCTTGCAAGTGGGGAGGAGACATTTGCTTTCCACCCTGTCGTTCCCATTTGCTTCTTCCACACCGTGGGCAGATCAGTCCTGGAACTGCTTGATCTTGGCTCAGAAATGGCCTGGATGTGAAGTCCCTCACCTGGAGCAAAGTCTCCTCTTTTCACCTCGGGCTGGGGTCTCAGAAGTTGTCTGC
This sequence comes from Hipposideros armiger, assembly GCF_001890085.2. NCBI lineage: Eukaryota > Metazoa > Chordata > Mammalia > Chiroptera > Hipposideridae > Hipposideros > Hipposideros armiger. Next base: position 3,205,645 of record NW_017731353.1, read on the forward strand.
GGTGCCCATCTCTTGACCCTTGGCCATCCCTCTTCCGTGGAGAGAGGCAGGTTCTCTGGGTTTTGCTGCATAACACCCGGAGCTTACTCAGATCCCATCAACAGAGGCAGGGAGCAGGGAGGAAAGGGGGTTTGCGGCTTGCTGGCTTGCTGGGGCTCGGCCTGGCTCGCTCTGCATGGCCCTGAAGGGGTTAATGGTGCTGAGATTGACCGGGCCTGGCCCTCTCTTTCCCTTCCGCCCCCTCCCCCCTCCATCCCCTTCCTCTGGACTTCACATCCTGTGTTTAGGTTCCAGCCTACATACCTCTCTAATCTGAGAGAGCCTTTGCCAGGGCTGCACACGCTCCTTCCGGCAGCCACCAGCGCTCTACTCTGGCTGCTCTCTCCTGCCTGGAGAGCACCCGGTCACTGCCCTCTGGGTATCCTGTTGTTCCTGACACCCCCTGCCCCCACCAGTCCCACAGTGGGTGCTGATGGGGAGCTCTGTGACCTTGCTGAGCGCTCCCCACTGCTGGGGGCTGTGTGCCGTGTTGGAGGGGTGAAGGGCCCCCTCCAGCCTCCCACCCCCACCCAGGCAGGACTCTGCTGCCTTTCCTGCTTGGGGTCTTAAATGCTATCCTTCCTGCAGGCCCTCATTGGGTGTGACTACACTTATCTTGACCTGGGCCCTTAAGGGCAGAACAGGAGACCCTGCCACCCTTCTGGACCTGCTCCCCAGAGGCAAAAGAGCTCTGGAGTTGACAGAGGATGAGGGAGGAGCCAGTTAAGATTGGAAATGGCGATAGTGCAGTGAGGACAAAACAGCCTGAGGTGTAACAGTTGTCAGTATTTCTGCGGATGGATGTTGAACACAAGGAGGTCAGTGACTGAAAACTACCTGCAGCTCAGACAGAGGGAGACGAGCAGATGACAGAGCGCCCTTCCTGGACCAGGCAACGCCAGCCCTGGGTGCACGCAGGCGCTGTGTGGGCTGGCAGCCTTGCCTGGCGCTGTGTGGCGGCAGCCGCCTTTGCAGGACAATGCTGGCACACGCCGACTTTGGGAACACCAGGTCTCTGTGACGGTGGGACTCTGGCAGGTGGCCCTTATTCTGTGGTCCCTGAGAGTCCGTGGGATCACCTCCTCCCTGGTGATGCAAGGGGAGGTCCATGGGGAAGACTTGCTTTCTCAGACCAGTTCTCAGTCTGGGGTGAAGCCAGAAGGGGGTTAGCAAGGCCAGGGCTGCCAGCCAGAGTTGGCTGCTGAAGGGGCTTTCAGCCTGGCATTAGGTGGCCTCAGGATTTGGGCCAGCTGTCCATCTCCAAGCTGCCTGTCCTGGCCTTTCTGAACTGAAGAACCAAATGCTTTTGGGGCCCTAGTGTGTGGCGGGGCCTGTCCTTCCCGAGGGCTGTCACTGTGCTGGTGCTCCCCTCAGAAGGATGGCCTCAGGGCCGCAGAGCTTCTCCGCCCTCTTGACAGGCCGAGGTGTTGCTCTGCCTGGTGCGCAGGCGGGCACAGTTAGCGGGGAGAAAGGACTGACCACAGAGGCTGCCTTCCGCTGCCAGCCGTGGGGCTCAGACTTGCTTTGCCCCACACAGCCTTTCGTGCCTGTGGGTCCCTGAGGGCAGAGGGAGAACGCCTGCCCCTGCCCCCTCCCCCAAAGCCTCTTGCCTTTGTAGCTTCTCGAAGGAGAGCTAGAAGGAGGTTGACCTTTGACTCTCTGGAATTCCAGGGCCCTGGCCCCCCCTTTTACAAACTCCCACCACTTCCTTCATGACATAAGCACAATGGCAGCTGCCTTTCCCTGTGGCCTAGATCTGCTGCTGCTCCTCCTCCCCCCCAGGGGCCACCCCCAGCTGCCTGCTCCCCACTTTCTCTGCCCCAGGCCCGGGAGCCTGGATGTGGCCTGGAGTTCTGCTCCCACACTGAGCTGGGTCCCCATTCTTCCACTGCACAAAGGGTTTTCCTTTCTCTGCTCGTGTCCTGTCCTCCCTCAGTCCTTGTGGACCACCCCCTACCCTGACACACACCGCTGCCTGAGAAACTCCTTGTTTCTGCAGCTGGTTGTTGAGGTGAGGGAACCTGGGCCAGTCCCGGCATGCCTTTGTCCTTCGAAGTTGGTTGGAGGTTGAGACCACAGTTATAGAATGGGACTCTCACCCCCTCCGAGGCTGTAAGTTTTGTTGCGCCCCAGCCAGGAGGTGCCCACCACATTCTGGTTGTTTCTGTAGCCAGAGGTGTGAGAGGAGGCAGGTCCTCGGATGCCTGGAGCTGCTGCCTGTGAGACCTCGCTAATGCCCAGGGCCTGTGCGGTCGGCACAGCGGGGCCGGGGCTGGGGTCCTCCCCCGTTCCTGGTCCTGTGCCTGGTCCTGTGCCATGCCGAAGCAGTGCCCCACCAGAGGGCAGGGGGGTGCGGGCCTGAGGACCAGGCAGCTTCTGTGGTAGGTCGGTCGCTGTCTCCGTCCCCGCTCTGCCAGAGCTCTGGGCTGAGCCCTGGTGGGCTGGGCTTGTGGAGTAGGGCCACCCCCTGCTCAGGGCTCTTGTTCTCTGCCCCACGCACAGGGCTGCTGGGAATTGCCCTGCGGGTGGGGGGCTGTCAGATGGTTCTTATTGTCTCACTCTGAAGTGCCAAGATGCCTTTTTCAGTCCAAAAAATTGAAAATTGGAGAAAATAGGTCTTGGGCCCTTCGCATGCCTGTGTCCCAGTGTCCCCACACCTCTTGTCCAGGGCTAGGACCTGGGCTGAGGGGTCCCCAGTGATCTGGAGGGCTCTTTTTGCCTCTGGTCCCAACTCCCCCTCTGGGCCAACTGATGTGACTTGGCGTCCTCTCCTCTTGGCTTCTGCTTGGTGGGCTTGGGCTGCCTTCTCGCCTTTTCCCGCTCACTCTCACTGCCATTTTTTGGTGGGTCTGATTGTCATGTAGTGGGGGTCTTTGGATGGGAGGGGGTGGTCGGGAACAGGAGGAAGCCTTGCCCTTCCACAGAGGCCGGCGGGCAGCTCTGAGACTGGCCCACTTCCTGGGCCCTGGATGGGCACCTTTGGGAACTGCACTGGTCCGAGCCTCCAGGGTTGTCCAGGGGTCCCTTGGAGGCCCCATCCGGCCTCGGCAGGGGTGCAGTGCAGGCCTCACCTCTGCTTTTCCGCCTCCTTCCTCGCAGTGCCTGGAGAAGTTTCCCGTGATCCAGCACTTCAAGTTCGGGAGCCTGCTGCCCATCCATCCTGTCACTTCGTGCTAGGAGGGGCTGAGCAGCCAGCGTCCAGGCTGCAGTTCCTGTGCCTGCCCTTCCCGACCCCAGCTGCGCCCCCCCCCGCCCCCTCCCTCTGTTCTTTCTGTTTGATGAGAGGCTGTTTACTGGGGTGGGTGGTGAGCGCAGGGTTGAGGAAGGTTCGGGGCGTACGGCTGAAGGACCCACGTTGGGAGAAGTGACCAAAGTATGGCCAGTGTCCTGACTTCTCCTGTGGGGGACAGGCGACAAGAGGGGCTGGGACCGTGGGGAGACCCGGGCTGTCCTGCCTCACTGTGGGGAGAGGGAGGTGTTTTGCTGCTTCGTTGCTTTCCCTTCCCATGTCCTGTTGCCTCTCTCGGGGTTGGAGCATTTGCTCCCCACAGGGCGGGTCAGTTTCCCAAGCCATGTTTGGGTGGGCGTCTGGGTGTCCTGAGGGCTGGAGGCTGAGGCTGGCGGCCAAGCTGGGGTGGGGTGGGGCAGGGGAAGCGCTGGCTCCTTGGCCGGTGACTCTCCCAGCTCCTCCTCACGGCTGCCCCTGCCTGCGGGCACCTGTGTCCAGTGCTTCATCCTGCTTTTCTGTCCGTGGGCCTTTGGCCTGGCTGCCATAGGCACACCTGTCCTCTCCCCAGAGCAGCCCTTGGGGTGGGCGCTGGGCTCCTGGGAGGGGCCCTGCAGGGCTTGCTCGGGGCTGATTGGGTGAGGCCTGCCTTCCCAAAGCACACTGGCTGGGAAGGGTGGGGCTTGGGCCAGTGTGGTCGGTGAGAACCTGGATTCCTCTCGGTACATTCTTATGGCCACTTCTGTTGCCTCCTCACTGCTGCTTGCTTCTCCAAGGCCCTTGGCCTCCCACCTCCCTGAATTCGCCTGTTGGCCTTCCAGGATGAGCTAGTGATAATCCCCCGAGCTGGACTTTGGCTCTGAGTAGGGGCAGGGGCTGGGCTGGGCAGGCCCACCCAAGGGGTTAGGGGGCTGGTAGCAGCATGCCAGTTCCAGAGTTCTAGGGCTGCTCCCAGGCCTGGCTCTTGCAGACCCTCCCCTACCCAAGCCCAGGCCTGCTCTTCTATCTGCTCCGTGTCTGGGTCCACGTAACCAGTGGGAATCTGGGCTGATGGCCTGGGCAGAAGCTGGGACGAGTCACAGAGATAGTTTTCCAAGGAGAGGTTCAGTGCCTGCCTCTCTCCTGGGGTCTAGATCAGCGCCTTCCTGCCCCCCTTCCTGTGCCCCCACGGCCCCGAGCCCCATGCGCCTTCATTGCTGTTTGGATTAAAGCCTCTGTTTTGCACCCATCACTGTGTCTTTTCATCTCTACAGGACTATCTGCCCCTCCATCATGTTCGCTTTCTTCATGCCATGGAGTCTGGGGCTTGAGCTGTTTCACTGGGGTCTGGGCAGAGCCTTTCCTGGGCAGCGGGAACATACCCCACGTGTGATGGCTGCCCAAGCAGGCGTGGGAGCAGAGACCTGGGCTCAAATCCTGATGGTCTGTACCCCCAGCTGTAAGGTCTCAGCTTCCGCATCTATAAAATGGGGACAATCACAGGGTGTTTGCCAGGAGTGAAGGAAGGGTGTGAAGTCATCGGCCCAGGGCCCAGCCCACAGCACATGCCCAGAGCTGACTGGCAGCCCCTCTGGACTCCTGGGTCAGCCCCAGACTGGCGTGAGGGAGCCTTTGGCCTGGACTTGGCTATGAAACGTGCCCCTGCAGTTCTTAAGGGGTGCCCCCTCCATTCTCCGTCCTCTCCACCCCTGTGTCCCTGTCATGGTGGACTTGGGACTCGATGGGGTTGCTGTGCTTGCGGCATCTTGGACACTTCCTTAGACGCTCCTGTTCCTGGGCTTCTGTCTTTGGATGAGTCTTCTCAGAAAACAGGAACCCTCGGTCTTTCTCCCGGCCTTGGAGGCCTCGCACAGCACAGGAGAGCCGCCACCCAAGAGCCCTGCCTCTGGAGCCAGGCCGACCTGAGTCCAACCCGAGGCCCGCCGCATAGTAGCCAGGGGACCCTGATAATTGACTTCGTCTCTGAGCCTCAGCTTCCTGATCCAAAAAGTGGGCATAATGATGTTTAGATCATGGATTGTGAGATTCATTTCACAAATAGTGGCTGCGTATTCCTCATTGTAGTGTGGATGATAGCAGTAGATCCAAATATACTAGAATGTTAGGCACTGGTGCGTGTTATGAAGAAAATAACAGCAATTAATTAGAGAGGGTGGTGAGGGGCGTTTACTGGTGCTACAAGGATCAGGAAACACCTTGGAGGACACAAGAGCTGAGACCTGAGCAAGAGCTATGCAGGGAGGGTCGGGGGCAGCCGGGCCGAGGGTGGGGAGGTAATGGGAATGAGATGTGGAGATGGCTCATGGAAGCACAGGTCCCTCGTCCAAGTCCAGCAGCCTGGAAGCCGGAGTGCAGAGCACACAGTCTGGCTGCAGAGCTACGAGGTGTGACAAAAAAATACGGTAAATGTTTGAAATATTACAGTAAAAGACACATTGCCATTAATCCCCTTCAAAATACACCCCCTCGCTTCAAACACATTCCATCGTTCTTGCCACTTTCTGAAGCAGTTCTGGAAGTCCTCTTTCACGAGTGTCTTTAGTTGCACTGTCGTGGCTGCTTCGATGTCCTGAATCATTTTGACTTTGGGGAAGAGCCAGAAGTCGCACAGTACCAGACCTGGTGAATAAGGTGGATGAGGACACACTGTAATGTTTTTTTGTTGTTGTTGTTATTTTGAAAAAAAATTTTATTGGGGAACAGTGTGTTTTTCCAGGACCCATCAGCTCCAAGTCAAGTAGTTGTTTTCAAGCTATCGGGTTGTCGGAAAAGTCATAACGTATTTTTTCTGTTTTTCATTGCAAAAATGCGTCGTGACTTCTCCGACAACCCAATAGTTGTGGAGAGCGCAGCTAAGTGGCCCGTGTGGGGATCGAATCCGAAGCCTTGGTGTTATGAGCACTGCACTCTAACCACCTGAGCTAACCGTCCTCTTTTTTTTCACGTCAGATGGGTAATGTGCCGATATCATGACAAGGTTTGAGGGAGGCATATCACACAAGAACTTGAACACCCAATCATCACACTTATGAACTACAAAAGGATCACACACCATAATGTTTTTATTTGACAGAAATTGCCATACACCAGAAGTCATCACTTCCGGTGACACGGAGCGTTGTCATGATGGAGGATGATTTACAGCACGCTTTAAAACACACCTTCTCTCAACCGTAGCTCACAACCAACTGACTGCACCAAACAAGTTGAAACTTGTCACACACTGTTAAGGTTCAACGCACCGCTTCCTGTGTTGGAGATCCCTGCCTTTCCGCTGGATGGCACTCGGTAGCAGCATTCACCATATTTTATTATCACACCTCATATGCTCCGTCTCCACATGTCACTTCCCCTTTTAGGAGTTTTGTTGTAAAGGGAGCAAAGCCCAGACCCAGGGAGTGGGCAGGGGCTCGAGGCCAGGAAGGCTTTGAAGGCGGTGGATGTTCAGGCCAGTTTGCGTGCTGAGAACATCCAGGAGTGGGGGGGAGGCTGTGATGCATTGGTGGGCGCGAGTCCTTGCAAGGTGCCAGCCTGCCAGTCCATTCTACGGGAGGGAAGGCAGCCCCTCAGCACATATTTGGCACATGGTTCTGGGTTTACTTAAGAGAAATGGGAGTCAAGGCCATGGGCTGCCCATGAGGCAGGGTGAGGGGAGCGGGCATATGGGCTAGGGCTTCAGGGCAGGGTGGGAAGCCTGCTGAGGACCGGGAGATGGGACATGGTGAGGATTTGTGTTTCCGGCCCACGCTGTGCTGTTATCCCCGTAGGATCGGTGGGTCCGAAGGGCAGCTGAGAGTGGGGCTGGTCCCCAGAGCTGGGGGTCGGGGGTGGGGTGGGGGGGTGGCGGTTGGCTTCTCACCATCCTGGGCCAGAGAGGCCCCAGGGAACAAGGCGAACTCCAGCTGGCTCTAAGGGTCCCAGGTCACCCCATGCTCACAGGAGGTGAGGGCAAAGAGACCTCTCCTAAGAGAACGGAAACCCTGCAAGAAGGCATTTAGGTTGGAAGGAGGACAAAGGTGAGGGCTTGACATGCTCAACACACCCAAGTCAGTGAATCCAAGTATTAGCACATGCAACATACAAGGCATTTGGGGGACATGGAGATGGAAAAGGCGAGCATTCTGCTTTCAGGAAACTTCCAGCCTTAGTGGGGGAAACAGAGATGGCCCACCAGCTGTGGAGGAAAGGGGATGATGGACTCCAGGGGGAGCTTGGGGAAGGCTCTATGGAGGAGGTGGCATTTGAACAGGACCTTGACCGATGGGCACAGACAAGGGCATTCTGGTGAGCAGAGGTGGGAAGCGTGGGTCCCAGGAGGCAGAGCTGCAGAGGCAGGTGTGGGCTGGCCTACGGAGGGCTCTGAGTGACTTGTAGGAGACTCCCACAGCACTAGCAGCCCCTCCGCACGCAATACAACTGCCTTTAATTATCAGCACAACGTGTGTGGTTAATGTGTCTTTGTTAGAAGACAAGCCACAGGTGGGCAGGGACCCGCTCGCTGCTGTATCTCAGTGCCAGCAGAGACTGGCACCAGCAGGCACCAGGAAAGGTTGAACCAGGACCAGGAAGATATTGAACTGCTGTAGGGGGTGGGGGGCAGGGCTTGAGATTTAGGAAACTCCGGGCAGCTGCCTGGGTGCTGGATCGGAAACTCAGTGTAGGTGATGGGGCTGGGACCTTGACCCAGGTAAGAGATAGGCCCTGTGCAGGGCAGAGCAGGAACCTGGGCTGGGAAGGGGGAGATCCAGGTAGGATTTGGTACCAAGGAAGAAGGAGGAATTCTCGGCGACCCTGGGGACTCCGGCCTCTGTGCCTGGGAGGACCCCATGGGAAGCAGGCCTGGGGGTTGATGCTGTGCTCAGCCGGGTACTGAGTTTGCGGAGCTCTGTTGGGTAGACATTTGGACCTGGCTGATGGTGGGGCTGGCACGGCTGCTGAGATCCAACCCGAGGCAGCTGGGGGAGACCAGGCTGCAGGGACTTCTGGGACCCCTGGGCCCTCCCAGTGCTCCAGCCTCAGGCTCCTTTCCCCCCTCCCCCTGTTCTCTGGTTCCAGCCACACTGGCCTCCTCTCTGTTCCTCAGACTCCCTGAGCCACTGAACAGTTGGGGTCCTCTTCCCAGAATCTTTTTCCCTCCTGGGAGCCCCTGGTCATTCTTCAGGGCTCAGCTGAGTCCTCGCTTCCTCTGAGAGTAGTTACCTGGCTCCCTAGATGGGCAGGTGTCCTGGATGTGCTCATATGCAGCTCACCTGTCCCAGCTCTGAGCTCTCAGCACACCCTGGCTGTGGGGGCTGCATGTGTCTGTGTGGTATCCGTGACTCCAGGATCTTTAGGGGGCTGTTGTAGGGACAGCCACCTAGTTGGAAGATGGGGATGGTGGGGGCTGTTTGCAGACACAGTTTCTCTTTCCTTGGGTTTCCTTTGTGGGGTGCTGAGGCCTGTTCCCCGACCATTAGCACCGACCATCGCTGCTCCCTGCACGTCTGTCCTAGGAGGGGGCCACACACAGCAGGAGCTCAGGCCATATTTGTGAATGTCTGTGATAGAGTTAGGGACCCTCCTGTGGAGGGATGATGGAGGCGCAGAGGTGGACCGGAGCCCTGCAGGACAGGCTGTAGGTGGCACACAGCCTGGAGGCAGGGAGATGCCGCTGTGTGGCGGAAGGGGTGCTCAGTGCCTCTGCTGTCCTCAGGCCAGCAGGCCCGCACTGGAGGTGGGGAGTGCAAGGGACCTCAGAGCAGTTCTGAGGGCACTGGGCTTGAGGCGGAAGCGCGGTGGGCTGGGGAGAAATGAGGGTGCGCTTAAGGTGGTAGAGAAAAAAGGGGCGGAAGGAAAGAGTAGAGCCCAAGGCCGGCTGTTGGAGCAGCCGTGGGGATCCTGAATGCTGCTGCAGGCTGAGGACCCAGCGTCCTCATGGGGACAGAAGGGGCTGGAGAGGCCCTGTCGGGGGTGGAGCTGAGAGGCTGCACGCTGTGGCTTGTATTGGATCACTCGGTCCAGCAAACATTGCTGGAACCTTCTCTGCTGAGCTCCGTGCCAGGTGCTGGGATGCTGCAGAGAACAAAACAGACAGGGCCCTCCCTCCTTGAGCATATTCTAGCATAACTTATCCTGACAAAAGCATTGGAAATACCCTACATGTCCAACAGTTAGGGATTGTTAGAGGATGGAGCAGTCATAAACAGGTCATCAGATGACGTGCTTACTTACCTGTTTATTCTGGAAAGGTGCTTATGACCTGCTGTTAAGCAGAGAGAACAGCTGCAATGACTGTAGGTAAAGTACAACCTCTTTTTGTAAAAAAGCGAAAAACGTTTTTGATCCATCTGTCTCTGTCCATCTACATGGACCAGGAGCCGGATGGTTGTTTCTCCAGGTAGTAATGTGCTTATCTCTTGATGGTGGGATGTGAGGGTTTTGGGGGGATCCTTGTTGCTTTGCCTGCCCCCAAAAGATGGTTATAAACATGTTAAACATTCCTGAACCACAAAAGAAAGAGAAAGAGGTTGTGGGTAAGTTTTAACGTTACTTTTTGTTTTTCATATTTGATTTTAAAATCTTTCTATGTCCACAGTTTGTAATAAGAAAGAAGAA
>NW_017731353.1:3215833-3219343 GCF_001890085.2 Hipposideros armiger
GAGGCAGGCAGGAGTTCTCACAGCCTTTGAACGGGGTGAGTTAAGGAGAACCAGCAGTTCCCTCGTGTTCCAGCAGTCTCCCTGGCCTGGCAGTGACTTCTGGGACTCAGTTCAATCCCATAGTTGAGATACCCTTCTGCCTATGGCCTGGATTGGAGGCGGTGGCAGCAGCTGCGGCGGTGGTGGTGGTTACAAACCAAGGGACAAATGCTTGTGATACTGCAGGGGGCGGTTTCCCAAGTCCCAGCAAAGGGCAGAGCCCCTGCTGGGTCCTGCTTCATCCGCCATGCTCCTCTGGGCAGAGGGCATTGAGAGCACTGTGCCTAGCACCAGGGACGCCTGGGACAGCACAAGGTCTTTATGGAACATGATGGTGGAAAGGACCCAGGAAATAAGGCAGACCTGTGTGATCTTGGACAAGGGTCTTCACCTCTTTGAGCCTCAGTTCTCTTACCTGCGAGTGGGTAGCAGTCCAGAACCATGACGCTGAGATAGAGTGTCCACGGTGCCTGGCATGAAGTTGGAGCCCCAGGAGCAGCAAGAAGTGGGAGGTATGTCCCCTCCTGGCAGGGCACTGAGCTGTGCCCCTGGTTCTGGTCTCAATGCTCTCCCTCATCTGTGGCCATCACTCCAGGATATTTAGCAACCTCTCCTGCTGGACCTTTGCTGACCTTTAGATACACCTCTTGGCCTGACTGTGGACAAACCCCCTTTCCCTCCTTATTTGCCTATAACTAGGTTGGGGATTCCCAGAAGGGACATTTCAGAGGCAGGCAGAGTGCAGACACCTCATCCCCAGATAACTGGAGTCCGGCTCTAGGCTGGAGGCTGCAGATGGACCAGACTGCTCAGACCTTCACTTGGGGACATTTGAATGGGTTCTGCTGCCTGGGCAGACCCTCCTAGAGCTGGCGACCTAACCTCTGCAAGGCATGGGGAGTGTAGTTGTCAAGGCGTGCATGAGCTCTGCAGTCAGCTCTTGCACTTGCCACTGTGTGATCTTGAGTCGGTTACTTAACCAGTCTGAGCCTCAGTTTCTTCACGTATAAATTGGGAATAAATAAACACGGCCTTACAGGGGTTATTGAATGATCCATTGAAGGGGATGCATTCAACACAGGGCTTTGCCTGCACTGTGTCATCCTATGGGGTGGGTGTTCAGTGGGTGACCAAGGCACAGAGGGGTAGGATTTGGTAAGGAATTCTTGGTATGAAGGGGCCACTGGGCCCCGACATGGACGTTCTAACCACTGAGCTCAGTAATGGCCTTCAGGACCTTGTGGAGGTTTCGGAATGACGCACGAGGGCCTGCAGAGAGCAATGGACAGTGTAGAGGACGGCTGAGGGTCTCCAGGAGCAAGGACCCCTTGGGAAGGCTCTGAGGTGTAGCTGAGGTGATTGTTCCATGGCTGGCTGCTGCCAGGCCTAGCCTGGACCTTGCTGGCCTGATGAGTCCTCCCTGGCTGAATGAGCTCCCTTAGGAGTGGCTCCTGCCCCAATCCATGCAAATTCCCAATGCAAATTCCTCTCCCCACCCACCGCCATGTTCTCATTTGTCACTGCTGCTCCAGGCCCCCAAAGCTGCCTGCCCCCTGACCCCTGGGGATTCCCCAGAGACCTTGGATCTGGTGGCTCCTGAGCCCAGCCTGTGTGTGTGACCCTGGGTGAAGTGCTACAAGCACGTCCCCGCTCATCCTCACCACGGGCTGACTATATCCCCATTTCACAGAGGAGGGAACTGAGACCCAGGGGGGTCAGCTCATTGCTGGGCAGGGGAGGTGCTAAGTCTTTTTATGCCCAAGCTCACACGCCTACAGCTTCTCCTTGGGACCTGACCTAAAGCCTAAGGTGGCCCCAGCTGCATTGTGCTGTCCCCATGCAGGTGGCCCGGGAGCCTTCCTCCTGCTGCGTCAGAGCCCACCGCTCCAGGCCTGGTCCCGGGTCCCAGCCCTGTCTGAGAGGCACCTCCTCCCGGGGCCCAGTTTCTTTCCTAGAGGCAGGGCCAGTCTCCACAAAGATGAGAGCAAGGCAGGACAGCAGGGACAGTAATGACAATTCTGGCTGATAGCCACGTGTCAGCCCGCAAGATGTGCTTTACATGTGCCCTGTGGAGTCCCCATAGTGAGCTGAGAAAGTGGCATCACTTTCCCACTGCAGGGATGATGAAATTGGGGCTTGGAGGGTTTTCGTAACTGCCAGGGTCTCCATTCATCCTGGGGAGTCAAGGTAGAACCGCCTTTGTCTGACATGGGTCCCACGTGGGTCAGCAGGATGAGGCACTTCCGGCTGGCCAAGGAGAAGGCCTCTGCAGTAGAGGAAATTGGTCACAGCCAGCGAGCTCCTGGCTCTCCCCCAGGCCCAGGCCGCCCATCTCAACGGACAGCAGCCATCAGGCCCCAAATCCAGGCGTTAGTCTTAACTCTTTTTTTCCATTCCTCAGATCCAACCTGTGAGCAGGTCCTATTGGATCTCCCTCCAAACTATAACCCAAATCTGGTCGCTTCTCTCTTACCTGTACTGCGCCTACTTCACTCTCAGCTGCTGTCTGCTCTCACTGGACCACTGTGCTGCCTCCTCTCTGGTCCCCCAGATTCCACACTGAGCTACCTATCGCATGAGTCCCACGATAATTCCTCAAGCGGCTTCTCACTGCCAACACAACAGTGCACTATGTGATCTGACCCCTCTGACCCCTTCCTCTCTCCCCCCACGCCTTGCGCTCCAATCATACTGCTCTCCCCCTGGCCCTCAAGCTCAATGCTGCCCCAGGGCCTTTGCTCCTGCTGTTCTCTCCGCTTGGACTGCCTGGGCCTCAGGGTGAGTGTAGTTGTTCAGGGCTTGGCTCAGATGCTGTCGCCTCCAAGGGGCCTACCCTGTTTTCTCTGAGTGGCTGCTGAGGGAGTCTTCACCACAGCAGCCGTTCGCCATCCTGCCCTCTGTTCGAGTTGCCTTCATGACACTCATTTTGATCTGAAAGCTTATTATCTATTGACTTGTTTACTTGGTTATCATCTCCTCTCTCAGTAGAATGTAAGGTTGGTGAACTCAGGAAGCTTGTCTCATGTGGTCATCACTGAATCTCTAGTACCTGGAACAGTGGCTGCCCCAGAGTAGGTAGGCGCCCCATGGCTATTGGTTGAGTGAATGAATGAATAAAATTCCCTGTCCGAGGGGTTATCCTAGAGCAGGCTGGAGAATGGGTGCTGGACCCGGCCCTGGGTGCCAAGTTGTCCCTCCCCCACTCCAGTGCAGGAGGGTCCCGCTGGCAGGACAACTTCCCAGAGCCCCAGACTCTGAGGTTTGGTGGTTCACTCCCAAGTTTGGGCAACACCGTTGATGGAGGCAGGCAGGGGAGACTGCGTGCACTTGGCATTGGGCAGGCTGAGGCAGGACAGCAAGGACAGAGACCAACCAGGAGCTGCCCTGCTTTTTTTTTTTTTTTTTTTTAGCTGAGCCATCCTGCCACCTGTTGGCAGCTCACAGCTCAGCGGCTGCTCAGCTCGGGCCGGG
>NW_017731353.1:3219491-3228001 GCF_001890085.2 Hipposideros armiger
GGCCCTTAGGAGCTGCCCTGCTTTTGATAAAGATGTCACCTGACAGAGTAGGGTAAGGTCCAAGCGGTCACCTGGCACTCAAGACTCTCCCAGGGACAGTCGGGTCCTCTCCACATCTCTGGGCCTCCTCCTGGGGCCTCCTCTGTCTCGCTGATGGGGGCCAGGGCTCATTCATGGCCATCTTCCCAGTGCCTGCCTGACCCCAGGAAGTGGGCTCGTTCAGCCAACGGAAGTTTACTGAGCACCGACTGTGTGCGAAGCACTGTCCTTTCCAGGGGCTGGGGACAGCGCAGTGAGCCCTTGTGGAGTTTACACTTCCTCTAGTGAGGAAGACAGATGAATGAACAAATAAATACAGAGCAAAACATCGGGCAGCGATAAAGGCTGTGAACACAATGTGGGCGAGTGTGATGAAGAGGTATTCTTTTAGAGGGGCAGTCAGGGCAACGTTTGTGCAGAGGCCTGAGAGAAGAACACTGCCGGCAGGGAAGCAGCAAGTGCTCAGCCCCGAGGTGGGGACAGCCTTGACAGTGGGCGACGAGGAGGAGGCTGGAGGGCACTCAGTGGTGGCGAGAGTGGGAGAATGAGAGGACAGGCAGCCAGGCTGGGTTGCGTAAAGCTGTGTAGGCCGCAGTGAGGACTCCATATTTTGTTCCAGGACTGCTGAGGCTCTCAGGCTGGCTTTTCGAGAACGGATTGTGCACGTCTCTTTCCACGGTCACTGATGTCACATTGGTAGCTTGGAATTGACCACGGTGGGAGTATTTACACCACAGAGATCGGCAGATCCTCCAGATGGGCTTTGACCCCCCCCCCCCACAATTGGTTTTAGACGGCTACACCGCTGGGGAGTGAGTCTGGTTGCTAAGTTGAGAAGATGTTATCTTCTGAGTTGGGAGTGCCATGATCTGACTTAAACATTTTCATATGTAAGAGAATGGAGAGAAGGAGAATGCACAGCAGGGGAGGGCAAGAACAAAAGTAGGAAGACGAGTGCAGCAACCCAGGCGAGAGGCAGTATGGCCGGACCGGGAGGGCAAAAGCCACGACGGTAAGAAGAGTGCGGGTTGTGAATGTTTTCTGAAGCAGCTGCCAGGATTTGCCGATGGACTGGATTTGGGTTCATGAGAAAAGAAGCGGTGAAGGTGTTCTGCAGTTTGGGGCCCAAGCAACTTGCTGAATGGTGGTGCCATTGACTGGATGGGAAAGATGGGGGCAGAAACAGGTGTGGGTGTGGCTCTCAGGTGAGCTCTGAGACGCCTGGTACCCCAAGAGGAGAGGTCAAGCCGGGGTGGACCCCTGAGCTGCACTCAGCATACAATCCCAGCTGGAGACAGAGTTGTTAGCGGGTTGATGAGAACGCATGAACTGCACTGGGAGGAGGTGGCAGGAAGGGAGAAGGGGACCAAGGCTCAAGCCTGGGTCCTCCCCAGCATTTAGAGGAAGGGGAGGAGGACCCCGCAAAGGACACTAGGGAGATAGGGGCCACAGAGTGGAACTAAATTGCTCTCTGTTCAGCTGTTTGTTTGTTTGTTTGTTTTTAACTAAGCATGAGGGGTGTGTAATGGAAGGACAGCAAGGGTTGGTGGCTGTGCAGCCCCCATTCTTCTGGAAATAGAACCCCTCTTCCCTATGGAGAAGCCATCAGAAGGGGCTGAGGGGGGCTGACTAGCTCCCTAGTCTTAGGGATGGACACATGCCCAGACCTGGCCAATCAGAGAGCCCCTGCCTCCCCATCTGCTGTGATTGGTTCAGGAATGAGCATGTAACCCAGTCTGTGCCAATGAGTGTCATCCCTGCTACTTCCTGTTGGAGCCGTTGGGAAGATGCCCCTTATGCCAGGTTTGCTAAGCTGGGAGGATGTTATCCCTGGGATGCTAGTGGCAGGGCCAGCTGTGTAATTGTGGGGCCCAGTGAAAAAAGGAAATGCAGGGCCCCTTACCCAAAAAGCAGGAGAAAGTGCCATTAAAGGTACATAGAAGGCTTTTCCTTCCTTCCACAGCTCGCTCTCTCAATTTGTCATAGTTTTTTTATTTACTATTTAATGTCTCTCTAAGTAAAGAAAGGTTAAAATGTTAAATGATTAGCATGAATTTTACCATTTAGCTTTATATTGTACAATAGCAGTTTTAAATGCAAATATCAGAGCATCTAATTTGTGTAGAATCACCAAAATGACACAACTTGTATTTTGTGGCTTGACCCTGGGGGTGCCTTGAACTGACCAGAAAAGACTAACACAGCCAGACTCAGGACTGTTCTGGGAGGAGGCAAGGATTACCAGGCACGTGGAGCTGTCGAGGGAGTGCTTCCAGGCTTGGCAAGCAGACCGTCCCTGCACCCCTCCACCCCGCCTTGTGTGCCCATGTATGTGATCCCTCGCTCCCTTGGGCTTGACAGTTGCTGAATTACCCCTCCCATCAAGCACCAGACTGATGTCCCAAGCCCTGGCCCAGGGAAGCTGACCGGGCCCCTCCCCTTCCCACAGGCCCCCACCTCAACCTGCAGCAGAGGGGTTATCCCCAAGGGTCTCAGGCCCCGAATCAGATCACGAGTAGGTGAGAGGCTTGCTGTTGCCTAGACACAGTCTCTGGTTGGCTGCCAGACGGGCCATGGTGCTGCCAATCCAGGGCAACGATGGCTGCCGCCATGCCCTGTCACACTGCTGCAAGTATGCCTGGCCCCAACCCTCTCTGTGCCTGTGCCTATGCCCAGGGTGGAGGTGGCAGTGGACACGAGGGGGAGGAGGCCAGGCTGGACCAGGGTGCCAGTGGTTAGGGTAGTGGGGCCAAGGACCTGTCCCAGGGAGACGAGGAGGTGACAGGAGGCAGGATAGCACATGAGTGGAAACTCCAAGCCCTCAGCGCATGCTTCACTCTCCCATCAGACTTCACTTACAGAGCACAGATTCAAGGCCAAAATGATTATGGATTTCAAATGAGCATTAACATTGAACCCCATGAAGAGCGCAGGATATTAACCCCCAAGCATGGGGTCCTTTGAATGTGGGCCCTGTGCGATTGCACTGATCACATGCCTGTGAGGCTGGCCCTGGCCCGTGGCCATCTTGTTTATGCCCCAGAGAAAACCTAAGAAGCCAAGGAGAGACAGGAAGTGCCAAGGGACAGTGAGTGAGCCCTGATGACATCATGGGAGCCTCTGGGTCCAGCTGTGCCCTGAGCTAAAACACTCATGGACTTCCCAGTTCCTGAGCCAGTTAACGCCCTCTTTGCTTAAGTCAGCTTTAGTTGACTTTCTGAGGGCTGAACAGTGCGGAACCCATGGAGGTGAGGATCCAGACCTGGGAATCTCAACACCTACTTCCTTTCTTGACTTAAAGCATTTTGGAGCTGTCCATCCAATCAGAATGGCTGCAGGTCGCTTACAGATCTAACTGCTCCCGCCCCACGTGGACCTGTTCTGTTCTCAGCCAGGTCCTTTATCTGTCTTAGACCTCCAGATTTTTCCCGAACAAAGAAGCTTTATTCCTCAGCCTTCCCAGCGTTCCCCAGGCTGGTTGATGTGTCAAAGGAGACCCTCAAGTTCTGCCCTGGGGTGGGGTGTGTGCGTGTGTGTGTGTGTGTGTGTGTGTGTGTGTGTGTGTGTGTGTTTGTAGTGGCTTGGAGGGTGGCTGGAAGTTGGAGATTGAAAGTGGGAAGGTGCATGGAATGTTCAAGAAATATCAGGATACTTACCTGGCAGGGGAGATGCCGTGGTCATGAAGGTGGTTTTCCCAGGGTGAAGCTCACCCATTGCACTCCGGGTGTGCTGGCCCCTGCGATTTCCCCAAATGTGGGAAACTTGACTGCATAATTTGTGGTAGTAGGGGACTGCGTTCACGCTCTCCCCTGAAAAAAAAAAGAAATATCAGGAAATGACTGGGTTGGGGGGCAGGAGGGGGAGATTCGGGGAGATGGGGGTAGGGAAGGGCCTGATTGGCAGAGGCAAACAAACAGTCTCTCAGCAACTGTTTCCCTTTTAAACCACTCCTTGGAATGATAAATAGTCTATTCATTGATTCACTCCTCTATCATTCATTCATTCATTCATTCATTCATTCATTCATTCAATCAATCGCCAAGCATACATGCTGAATGAAATTGTTAAACACTCACTGATAAATGTTGACTGTCAGGCATAGTCAGGCTCTGAAGATACCCACACATCTTCCTCGAGATTAACTGTTTTGAAAACACAAGTGCCAATTTATGGAAAGACAAAAAAAAAAAATCCAACATAGTTTATAGGGCACTTCCTCTGCTCTCCTTTCTTAGCCCCAGAGTAAAAAGATCTTGATTGGGTCCCCCTGGAGAAACGTGCATCTTTTTACTTCTTAGGTCACCAATTTTGTTCAACAGCAGAGAGTCAGAAGGAAAACCGTCCTGCATTTTGCAGTGAAGAGTTATTATCTGGGCAGAGCTGACTGGTGACAGTATTGCAGCTCTTGTTTAACGGGCACCTACTATATGCCGGTGGACACCCACCATCCTCATTTTATAGACAAGGGACCAGAGACTCTGAGAGGGGAAGTGAAGAGCCCATGATCACCTAGAAAGTGGCAGTGCCCAGTTTGTGCTCAGGTCTGTGACTGAGCTTGAATCCATAAGCCTGGGTTTTGGAAGGATGCCCCAGATAGGGGTGGCCCTGGTGGCCCCGGAAAGTCCTCTGGCGCTTGGCCTATGCCTGGTGAGCCACACTCACTCATCTGATATTAACTTCCAGGGAGGGATGTCACACCAGGAACCTTCTCGCAGCCCTGGTACAATCCTGCCACCCTCCCTCTTTGCTTAAGTTTCCTTGGATGGGTATGTTCGTGGGGCTCAGTCCACTGGGAAGAGGGACAGAGCCTGGACTGGCATGGGGACTCAGCCTGCCCGGCAGGACCAGAGAAACTGGTTGGGGCAGCTGTCCCAGACTGTGGTTATACTGGTCTGTCCCTTCCTTCCGCCCCCAAGGCCCTCTCTCCCCACTGACCTGGGGAAAGGAAGGAAGTTCCCTATAATAGCCACACGACAATTGCTACCATTTCTCGAGTGCTTGCTTTGTGCCAGCCACTGCATGAAGTCCCTTCATGGGTCGTTGTAACCAAATCTTTATATTGTCCTTGTCTTCCTTTCTGGCCCTGTCCCCTGCCACTTTCCCCCTTGCCCTCTGCCTCAGCTATGTCAGCCTTCTTCCAATTCTTTGACCATGCCAGATCAGTTCCCATGTTAATCTTTGCAGTGGCTGTTCCTTCTGCCTAGAATGCTCTTCCACCATCGTTCATCCAGCGGGTATGGTAGAGATTCCTAGTGCTCATCCAGC
Organism: Hipposideros armiger; assembly: GCF_001890085.2. Lineage (NCBI taxonomy): Eukaryota > Metazoa > Chordata > Mammalia > Chiroptera > Hipposideridae > Hipposideros > Hipposideros armiger. The sequence goes on from NW_017731353.1 coordinate 3,224,796, forward strand.
ATGCTTCACCTTTCCTTCCCAGGCCCCTTGCAGTTGGGTGGGTCACAGGACGACTTCCGGCCAGTGGGCTATGAGTGGAAGATAGGAGAGCCACCTCCCTTGCAGGACTCTCTAGCTCCTGAATTGCTGTCACTCACTGCATGGAAGATGGCAGCTTAGGAGAGTTGTCCCATTTAGTCGGATTCTGCATGGTCAAGAAATCAGTCTGTTGTGTTAAATCTCTGAGATTTGGGGAGTCGCTTGCTACCTCAGCACAGCCTATCCTATACTGACTAATATAAGCTGACTCAGTCACCTTCACTGGTCACTAAATCTAAAGTGGTGGCCTCCCTCCTCATCAGTCCTCTCTAGCTCTGTTTTAACTTTTCCCATAACACCTATCTAATTATTTATTGATTCACTTGCTTATCATCTCCTCCACAAAATGTCCACTCCATGAGGGCAGGGCCCTTGTCTGTCTTATTCCTGGCTGCATCCTTGATGCCTAGTACAGTGCCTAGCATATACAGGTATTCAATATACATTTGAATGAATGAATGCATTTATTGAATGAGTGAGTGAAATAGGCACATGACCATGCTCCTAGGTAGATGTGGAATGTGATATTGCCACCTGCGTTTTTTCTTACTATGATTGGACACAAGCCTCTGATCAGCAGAAGGCTGGAGGCAACGGTTGCTTTTTTGACTGGTAGAGCGTCAACACTGGTTTAGGATGACCTTCCTTCTCTCCTTACACTCTGTCTCTTCAGATGAGGGAATCTGGGCCTGCTAGGAAAGTGACTCCTCCCAGGTCCCAAGGTCAGCCTGTGGCCGAGTCAGGGCCAGCCACTGGGTCTCCAGACTCCCAATCCAGGGCTCTTTCTGAGGAGCTTGGCCACTTCCTCATCAGTTTCAGCCTAAGTTGCCAAAAACGTTTCCCAAGCACATTTGCCTCTTACGACCCCCCTCGCCAGGTGACCTAGCAACTCTGAGCAAATCATTCTGTGATGATGGATGGTAGCACTGGGTGGAGCTGGGACAGGGGTCAGAGATGAGAGTGAACAAGGCTCCTTCCAGAACGTCTCCTCCACAACATCACTCAGATGAACTTGTCACTCGTCTTATACTCCTTTTAACAAAGACAGAGTGCAGGACGGTGAATTCTGGTGAATCGAGGCTTGCTGGTTGAATGTGCTGTCTCTCAGGGGCTGAACCTGCCCCAGACAGGCTGAATGTAGCTGCTCCCCTCCTGCTCTGTAGCACCCTCTACATTGTTTATAGCACCTGTCATGCCACATTTTTTTCTCTGAAAAATGTAATGTTAATTTTTTCTTCTAAATATAAAAGTGATACATGTTGGCTGGCCGAGTGGCTCAGTTGGTTAAGAGCATGAGCTCTGAGCAACAGGGTCGCTGGTTTGATTCCCACATGAGCTAGTGAGCTGCGCCTGAGCTGAGCTGCCGCTGAGCTGCCAACAGGTGGTGGGATGGCTCAGCTGGTGAGAGCACGTGCTCCTAACAACAAGGCTGCCGGTTCAACTCCCGCATGGGATGGTGGGCTATGCTCGCTTGCAACTAAGATTGAACATGGCACCTTGAGCTGAGCTGCCCTGAGCTGCCCACAAGCAGCCAGATGGCTCAGTGGTTAGAGCGTGCGCTCTTAGCAACAAGGTTTCCGGTTCGACTCCTGCATGGGATGGTGGCTTTGCCCACCCGCAACTAAGATTGAACACGGCACCTTGAGCTGAGCGGCCACGAGATGCCGTCGGGTGGCCTGATGGCGACTGGACTTGGAGCTGAGCTAGCTGCACCCTCCACAACTAAGACTGAAGCACAACAATTTGGCTGTTCCCCTTCCGCAATTCCCCAATAAAATCTTTAAAAAAAAAAAGTGATACATGCTCCTTGTAGAAAATTTGGAAAATACAGAAATTCATGAGTGATGAAACAAAGGTCATCTGTAATCTCCCAACCATTTCAACATTTTCAAGCTTCTATTTAGCCTCTTTTAAATGCACCGTGTGAATAGGTAATGTTACCTGTTCCCCAGCTGTCCCCAGACCCCACCAGCTGGGGGTATATTGATGGGCACGTTAATCTCAGCGTGGCCTCGCTTCTTCCACCCGCTGGCCAGCACCTCGCCTCCCTTCAAAACCTTTCCATTACGCGTGGGAGTGCCTGGAGGAGCCACATATGAACTCCAGTCAAGTTCCAACACTGGCCTCTTTGCGGATGTCCACTGTCCTAAGGCCCCTGTCACTGTCCCTGCCATGGAGCCTGCTGGGACAACCAGATCCCCTGCCCTGGGGGTTGCAGCCTCCCCTCCCCTGGTGATTCCTGAGAGGTACCAGATGGCTCTAAAGCCTCATTGTCCTGTTGAGGGGCAAGGAGAACTTTCTTACCCCAGAGCTGTGTGGGCTGCACTAATCCCCCAGGCCACTAGGCAGGCAGCCATGCCTGTGCCCTGTCTCCCCAAGTCCTACATGAAACCGTCTCCTTAGCTTGGCTTATAACCCTTCTTTCTGGAGGACACCTTTGACATGTCACCCATTATCACCCTTCTCTGAGAAGAAAGTCCTTTCTTTGACCATGAGCTTCCAGTTCGAGGCTACCAACCACCCTCCAACCCCGGCCACAGGTTTGGGAGAGGGCAGAGTCCTGCCCTGAGATTTTCTGAGTTGGAAACAAGAGAAATGGATAGTCCTTTTTGGGGTGTGAGCTGTGAGATAGGAAGCCAAGAGCTGCCTCTTCCAGGTATAGTGAGAGGTGGGCCCGCAATAGGCAAGTGGGAAGCTTAAGTGCAGAGAAAAAAGTCACAGGAGAGAGGGAGAGGGAGGGAGGGAAGGAGAGAGAAGGAGACCTGGAGACTTGTGCCTGGATCCAGTTGTACCTGAAGCCAGTTGCACCGCCGCCCACTGCACAGTTGGAGCCATGAGCCAAGAAATCCCATCTTTTGCCCAAGCTGGTTCTAGTTGGGCTGCTGTCCCCTACCACGAATCCTGACAGGTACCAGGAAAAGGTCAGTCCCTGCCCTGGGTGGAGTGGGACGCAGGTACCACTGTCCTGTGTGTCTCTTTATCCTCGATCCTAGGACCCAGAGCACAGAGCATTGGGGAAGGGGGGTGCTCCCAACCTGCTAGTTCAGCTTCAGCTAGAACTTATCAATACTACTATTTAGACAGCATCAGGGTCGTTTGTCAGCTCATGTTTATATATATATATATAT
>NW_017731353.1:3229576-3233525 GCF_001890085.2 Hipposideros armiger
GGGGGGGGTCAGGCGGGGGCGGGATGATTGAGTAGTATGAGGATGCTACTTAGAGCATTTGTGTTGGGGACAGCGCGTTTGGCCGGTGTGGCCCCCAAAGTGGTGTGCAGTGTAATATTAGGGCTTGGTTTGTGTTAACGTTTTGCGTGGAATGTCAGTGTGACATGCAGATGGCCGGTGGGTTGTGTTTTATGCTCAGGGTATTAACTTTTTGTGTGGCTGCCCAAGGTCCCTGGGCCCTGAAAAGATAGAGGGGTGGAAGGGCAGCTCTCTTCTGGGTGCTCTCAGAGCTCTCCATCCCCATCCCTTTATTTCACTAGATCCTAACATGCCTGAGCCTCTTGGCGCAGTTGAAGCTCAGAAAACCTGGCAGAGCGGACAGCCCTGGTCTGGGGTCCTGTTGAGTTCGGAGCTTTTATTTCTCAGCTCACCACCCACCTTCTTTGCCATAGGGACCCAGGGACGTATGGACAGTTCCCAAGCCCCTTGGCTGATCCCTTCCGTGCCCAGGTCCGCGCTCCCAACAAAGGCGGCCGACCACGTGCCCCCTCCTCGACGCCCGCCTGGAGTGGCGACACACGCGGCCCCAAGCTCCGGTTCCATCCGCTGCTAGATCCGGACGCTGCGCTGCGCACCAAGTGGGCGCGCAGCAGCCCCCCGCAGCCCGGCCGCCCCCGGCTGTGCCTCGCCCATTCCCAGCCGCAGCCGCTGCAGTGCCCGGGAAGCAGCGCTAGGGGGAGCTCTAGCAACTGGCTTGGTGGATTGAATCAAAACCAGGCATCCAACAGCGAGCGATTCCTTGGATTTGCAGGGGAAAAAATGGGGAGGGGGGAGACACACCGTCCCCCCTCCTTGGCAGCTCCCGACTCTTCCCGTGGGAGGCCGAGAAAACAGCCCTGGGGGTTGAAGGTGTCTTTCCTTCCCGTAACTCACGCCTCCATAGCCTCCCTTTTCCTCCACCCCCAGTGCAGACCTTCGCGGCCCCCTGCGCTCTGGAGTGTCCCTGAGAACTTCGCCTCGCGCGACACCGGGACCTAGAGCCGAGCGGACCCCTGGGACTGGCTTGTGTCCGCCTTTCAGAGTCTGGGGCGCGAGCCTTTGGGCAGCAGCCCCTCCTTTTGCTGCCGGAGGCGTGAAGGCTCGGGGGGGGGGGGGGCGTGCGTCAACCTGCGGGGTGGATGGTGCAGGGAGGGAGAGCGCAGGGGCGAGAAAGCGAGAGCACTGGGGAGACAGCCAGAGACAGAGAGACACCGCGAGAGAGATACTATCAAACAAACAGAGCAAGCAGCCACTTTGCTTTTTTCCCCCTCTCCTGTCTTTCTTTCCTATCCCCTCTTTGCAAAGCTGGAACCACCCCACGCGCCCCCGGACCCGAGCCGCGGCTCCAGATGTGAATTTGGTTCCAGTGGGGAGAATGCGAGCTTCCTCGGGGCCTTGGCACATTCTCCCACTCTGAGGTCATTCCGTAGGTGGTCAGAGGGGAGAGCGCGCCTGGAGCCTTCCTGCCTCCATCCACTGGGGAGGGGAGAGAGGCGAGCAGGAGGGCGGGGAGAGGGGAAGGGGAGGGGCGCGCGGAGGGAGGGAGACGCCGCCAGCACACCACCAAGTGGCACCGAGCAGTGATAACAAACTCAACTTAAAAAAAAAAAAAAAAAGGAAAAGGAAAAAACTTCCCTAAGTTGCAGCCCGAGACGTGCGGACGTGCGGGCGGAGGCTCGGGGCGGGAAGTGTGGGTGGCCCTGAAGCCCCCAGGCGTCCCCAGGAAGCTCTCCCCCGCCGCAGAGAGCTCATACTTGAGGCCGACCAGGCCCTTCGCCCCTGGCTGGGCAGGAAATGTGCTAGAGGCTTGCTCAGCTTCCTGCAGGAGACCCCGGGGCGGCCGGTTCCCGTGGGGGACAGGCTCCTTTGGGGAAGATGGCCCCGAGGCGAGCAGTACTGGCTTCAACCCCAGCAACCAGCAGCCCCTTACCCCAACCCTGCTCCCACCCCTGGTCCTGCGGATGTGGGCAGATCTCAGCCTCCCAGGCCCAGCAGAGCTGGGATTTGCACGGGGGCAGGGGTCTCTTTCCACCTCCATCCTCCCTGCCACCTCCAGGCCGACTTGAAAACAAGGCACCACCATCCTCTATAATCGACTTTTTATTAAGATTATAAATTTAAACAATCTGAACAGTTTTACCCGGTGATGTACAATTCAGTATGCACAAAAATACAGGGGAATGAGGGAGAAGGGCCAAGAAAGGAAGGGTTGGCAACTTGTTTTGGAGTCCACATGGTGCTGATGGCAGAGAACCAGAGGGGCTGCAGAACCCCACCTTTTTACAACAAAAGGCTTTAAATTAAACAAAATCTATCGAGCTGAAGACACAAGACGGTTTCTCACAGGCTCGAACAATGCTGGTTTTATGAAACGCAACTGAAGGCTGAACCGGAACACCGCAACTTAGAAGCACACACACAAACACCACATTTGACCAGGAACTTAGTGAAAAGTCTCCAACGCAGTCGGCGGTCCCGGCCCTTCCCTCCCTCGGGGCCGCGGGGGATCCAGGTGAAGGAATCTACTTCCTTTTTTGTTTAGTGAGGACCGCAGTGCTGGGCATGATGGGAAATGTAGTCCGCGGTGCCCGCCCCCCACCCCTTCCCCAAACAGTGTCCGAGTGTCGGGGTGTCCGGCACCACCCCCGAGTCCAGGAGACGGATGGAGGAGGGGAGGAGAACGGAGCCAGAGGGGTGGGGAGAGGAGGGGTTCAAGACACCCGCCCCGGGAAGAAAAAAAAGTTTAAGTGTTTTCATTTCTGCCTTCTCATTTTGCGAACTTTGGAGGCCGCCCCCAGAGAGGAAATGTGACCCAAACGTCCCTTTCGGAGATAGAGTTTGCCTTTGTTTTTGCTCAGGATTTCACAAGACCCATTCCTCACCCCAAGGAGGGATTCGAGAGAACCGAGCGCCGGGCTTCCTGGGTCTGACAACTGATTGGGATCGGCGTCCCGGGCCCCGCGCCCTCCTGCGCTGCGCCCCCGGCGCGCCCCGGCGGCCCGGGCTCCCAGCCTCTCCCCCGGCTGCCCCGCACCTCCTGCGGGCAGCAGCCCTCCCTCACGTGGCTGGTTCCTCGCTAAACACCACTGCAATCACTACAATAAAAAGAAGAAAAAAAAAAAGAGTAGGAGAAACACAAAGCATACTTAAATAGGCGCTTTTTCTCTCTGCAAAAATAAAGTCCAAGATCTTAGATTTCTTTTTTTTATTTTACAATTTATAAAACATCAGCCGCCTCCCCCTGGTCGTCCCCAGCTCAGCCCCGAATGGCCGGGCGCCCGTTCCTTCCCTCCTCTCGCCCCTTGGCCGAGTCTTTGTCTGGCCCCAGCCCCGCGGGGCCCCGGGTCCCCGTGCCCTCGGGGGTCCCTAGAAGGCGACAATGGCTCGAGTCCAGGCGCCGAGGCTGGCGAGCGCCTGCTTGGCGCACAGCTGCCCGTTGAGCGGCGGCGGCTGCTCCGAGGAGTCCGGCTGTCGGCTCACCAGCCCCGAGAAGCCCGAGCCAAAGATGGAGATCAAGTTTGAGATGTTGGACGCGTCCGGGGACGAGTCCGGGCAGAAGTCCTCGAAGCGGGCGCGCTTGCAGGGAGCGAACGGGGCGACCCCGGGGGGCTCGGCCCCCAGGTCGCCCGCGTCCTCGTCGTCGTCGTCCTCCTCCTCCTGGCCAGGGTAATACTTGCGCTTGCAACCGGCAGCGGACGCCAGGCCCGGTCCCGGGGCGCCTTGGCCACAGCAGGGGCAGTGGGCGGAGGCGCAGCAGTCCTGGTGCAAGTAGCCGTTCTCCACCGTGGTCACCACGTGAGTGTCCAGGTCCAGCACGGTGGTCTGGCTGCTGCAGTGCACGCCGAAGTCCGAGGGGGCCGGGTATGCGCCCCGATAGAAGCCGGGGGAGGAGGCGGGGGCCGGGGAGGCG
>NW_017731353.1:3233835-3263366 GCF_001890085.2 Hipposideros armiger
AGCTCCGAGAGCGCCCCCGCGTCGCCCGCGGGCGCCCCGGCCGCCGCCGCCGCGCAGCCCCTGGGCGCCGGGTGCTGGTGCTGGTGCAGCTGCTGCTGGAGGTGCAGCTGGTGGAGCTGGTGGAGCTGGTGCAGCTGGTGCCGGGCGGCCGGCTCGCGCGCCTCCGCGTCCCCGCCGCCGCCAAGTTGGAGCGGGCCGAAGTCGGCCGCGCTGGCCGGCATGCCGGGCGCGGCGTACGCGAGGTGCTGGTGCTGGTGGTGGGGCGGCTGCTGCTGTTGCTGTTGCTGTTGCTGCTGCTGCTGCTGCTGGCGCCGGTAGAGCTCGGCGTAACGCTCGCTCAGGTAGAGCTGGCGCGCGTTGCGGAGCACGTAGGACACCAGGAGGTTCTTGTGCAGCTTGATGCCGCCGCGCTGGGTCCGGGAGCTGTGGATCTTGCGCAGGGAGATGCTGATCAGGCTCTGGGCGTCCAGGGCGCACTCCATGCTCCCGCGGAGACGGCGGCGGCGGAGCAGCCGCGGCCGCTGCTGCTGCTAATGCTGCTGCTGTCTCGGCCTCCAGCCGGCCGCAGGGGCGCGCCGGGCAGGAGAAACGGAGTCTGGGTCAGCGGGTCGGCTGCGCTCCGAGAGGAGCCGCCACCTTGCGCTGCGCGCCACCCGCGGGACCGTGCTCCCCAGACGGCGCCAAAGCAATGAGCCTCGGCCGGCCCGGGCCCCAGCTATTTAGCCGGGCGTCCGGGCCCCGCCTCACACCTGATAAGCCAATAAAAATGCCCAGAGCTTCTCGAGTGACAGGCGCTGCCCGCCCCGGGGCCACATGGCTGGCCAATCAGACCAAGGCGGTTCCTTTGTGCTATTCAAATACCGAACGGACCCCGGGCTTCTAACGCCGCTGCTGCCTCGAATGTTCTCCTGGGGCCGCCGCGCTGCGCGGGACTCGGAGGAGCTGGGGCCGCTGTCTGCAACGTGGGTCGCCTCACAGCCGCCACATTGGAGCCCGCGGCCACCCACGGCCTAGCTCCAAGGAGCTGGGGGTCGGTTCACCTGCGTGCCGCGGCAACGGCTCCTCCCCCTTCCGCACGGCTGGGCTTCACCTGCGGCAGGTGCGCACAGCTCCCCGCTTCTGTCCACGCGGCATTTCCTTTCGCATTCTGTTGCTCCCGGATGACCCGTGGTACCCAAGGTCTTTACGGGAGACTAGGGGGGCCGCCGACTTGATCCAGGGAGACCCTCAAGAGAGAAATGTTTGGAGGTACCCTCAACCGTAGAGAATTTTAGGCCTTACTCCTTGACCTTTTTGGCCGAGGGGCCTCAGGGAATACTTGGGGAAGGGCCGTCCTCCGCATTTGTCTGATGGGAAAAACCAAAACCTTGTGAATTTGGTCTCCTCTGATGGAGGAGGCTTCGAGGCATGCCTCGCTGAGGGCCTTTAAACCTGGTGAGGTCCGAAGTCGCTGTGAGAGCCGACACCGAGTGTCCTAATCACCGGTTCTGTAACATTTCCTCTCTAACTACTAATAATGACAATAGGGACTATTATTATGTTCCGAGCATAGGGCAGGCCCTTGCTAGAAACTCCCTGAATCCCTCATTGCGACTGCTTGCAGAGCAGGGACCTGAGTCTCAAAGGAGCCTGGTGACTTGGGAATCATACAGCTCTGAAGGGGCAGAGCAGGATTTGTGCGAGGACTGTGAGCTCCAGAGGGGAGGTGAATACCCAGGGCTGAGGAACTCCCCAACTTAACTTTTCTTGACACTGTTTTCCTTCTTGTCCTGAGCCATTCACGGGCCACCTCCTCCCAGCTGGGGGCTGAGACAGAGAACAGAGGGACAGGATTGCGATCTCTAGATTGGGAGGCCCGAAAGGGGGGTGACTGCTGCTCAGAGAGGGGGAGTCCAAGGTGCCTGGGGTGGGGGTCTCCTTAAAGTGGTCATGAAGTTTGCCTGAGGAGGGGGTCCTTGAGGTGGTCCTTGAAGGAGGAAAGGGCTTCACAGAGACTCTGAGAGCTAGGCAGGCCCTGTGGGGGCCATGCTGGGAGATGCCCAGAAGTAAACTTCCTGCTGTTTCACCCTCTCCTTGGGTTTCTTCGGAGTCTCTTCTTTCCTTGAGCCTGTTGTCTTCAGCATCTATTTTGTCCCTTGGCAGGAGTGAAGATACCCAGCCGACCCATCCTGCAGTTCCTGGGTCTCCCTTTAGTCTTATGAGTTCTCCAGATTTGTTTTCTCAAACAAATTTTCAGTATCTACTCAATGCCAGGCATCAAGGGTGAAAACAAAGTTAGAGAGCATTTACCCCATTTTTCAGATGAGGAAACTTGAGCACTGACAGTGGAAAGGACCTGTCCAAGGTTCCACAGTTCCAGGTCATTTCCATGCCATCTTATGGACAATCTCAAACTATTCTGATCCTCTGTGACCAGTAATAACATTTCCCAGCCCCAACCAGAGAAACCAGGATTGACATTTTAGGGGGACTGCAGACAAAGGGCATCTTAATTCCATTCTTTTGGTGATCTGGTGATAGGGACGCACAGGCGTGGAACTTGTCCATGTGATAATACCTACAGGAATAAAAATATACTGTTCCTTCCTTCCTTAGGGCCTGTCTTAAAGGCACACAAAGTCTTTATTTTTGAAGTTCACTTTTAAGACATCATTTTTGAGGCATGTGGAGGGAGGCAGGAGGTCCTATCTGGCTTTACAACAATGGGGATGCCATATGCAACAGTTAAGTCTGGGATCCACAGTGTCTGGCCCGTTGCAAGAGCCCAAGAATGTATTATTAATACTGACTTTGGCCTTCATTCTGTCCTTACCCAGAACTTATAGGTGGAAACTAAGACTGACAGTTTATGTGTCTTGCTCAAGGTCATACAGCCAAGAATGGGTGGAGACAGGATTTGAACCCAGGTCTGTTTCCAGGACCAGAACTTGCTGTAGGTTCTTCAAAATTAGCCTCTTGCTTCTGCCCTTGGTGAATTTGAGTCCAGTTCTCAGGGCTCAGCTCCTGGTGAACGTGACCTTGATTTGATTGACATCCCACCACTGTCCTGCTAACTGCTCTGAGACCAGGGGCTGCAGGAGTCCATGAAGAAGCCAATATCTGTCCCAGCCTCAGCTCATCATTCACAGCCATTCTCAGAGCCGCACCCTATAACTCTAGGGGCCCAGAATCAGGCTAGGGATGATGGTGGATTCTCCAGCCATAGTCTGGGGGCTGGGGAGCCAGGTCCTGGCTCCCTGGGCAGCTCCTCTTAGCACTTCCCAGCCCACTGGCTTCACCTCTGCCCCAACGTGAGTTTGAGTTCTGCTAAAGCTCTTTTTCCCGCCCTGGGTCAGCTGACAAGTGGTCAGCCCATGTGCAGGGCTGCATTCCCTGGGCCCTCTTGTTTAGGGCCCATGCTCACTTGGTCTCCCCTCCTTCTCAAGAATGAAGAGGTGGGCTAGTGGGGAGGGCTAAGCAGTTGTCTAGCTAATAAAAACCCTTGATCTTTTTTGGGGTGGCTTGGGAGGGGGAGTTGCTTCAGCTGTTGTAAGAAACACTTGCTGAAGGAGGTAATGGAACAGCTGAGCTTTGGAGCCCCTAGGAGCAGTGAAGCTTGGGGGGCACACAGTAGGAATTCACAAGTGTTTAGAGAATGGGTGGGTCACACACAAGCTTCTGTTAGGATGCACAGTGGCTCAGAGTAGGGTGCTATAAACTGCTCAGAACAGCGAGTGTACATGCGTATGTATGAGACCTGTGTGCATACCTGTGGGGAGAAGGGTCCCTCAGACCTGCACCCTGTGCAGGGCGGCAGGTCCCAGTAAGACAAGGCTTCTTGGGATGAAAGGCTGGCTCTGTTTGTCTGGGTACCTGAGAAAGGTTGGGGAGCTAACCTTTCCCCCAGAGCTAGGTGATTGCATCTGGCACTGAGTCAGTGCTCCCTGGAGGAAGTTAATTAATGCTTAAATATTGACTGAGTGTCTGCTGGGACAGCGTGGGGCAGGGCACAGAACCAATCAGAACCTGGGTTCCCGTCAAACCACAGGTGTTGTCAGCCCCACACCAGAGCAGTTAACACCTCGAAAATGCCACCCGTGCCTTGTGGGCACCTTTTGGTCACCCAGCTCGGAGGTGGGAGACGTGTCTAGGAAGCTTCTTGGTTGGCAGTGGGAATTGCCCAGTGGGTTCCCAGGGATTGGTTTGGAGGAAAGAATGCAGGGACAAAATGCTTAATTGAGGGCATTGTGTTGGGGCGAGGATTGGGGGCGGAGATTCACGTATTCATTTATTTGTTCATTTGCCCAAGAGATATTTCCAGAAACTTACTCTGGAATTCCTGCAAAGGGATCAAGGAACAAGATGTGATCCTGCCCTCAGGAGGCCACATTTAGAGGGAAGCAGACAGATAAATAGACTGATGCAGAGTGATAAGTGTGAAAGGAAGAAGAACAGGGCTGGGGGAGGTCAGGGGAGGGGCCTCAGAACTGATTAGGGAAGGGCTTCCTTCCAGAGGCTGAGACTTGGAGGCCAAAGAGGGAGAGGGGCCTTCCAGCAGAGAGAACTGCGAGGGGCCCAGCACATGGCCTGGTACACAGTAGGCACTCAGTAAATTCTTGTGGAATAAATCAGTCAATGAATGTAAATATGCAGAAGACACTGTTGGAATTGGAAGGATCCTGAAGATCAGGCTGCCCCCATTCCTAATTTCCAGACAGGTAAACTGAGGTCCACAGAGGAGGAGGGATGTGCTGAGGGTGTTGGCCTGGAGCTGGGGCTGGAACCCAGATGTCCCACGTCCCACTCCAGCCTCCAGCTGCCCCCAGCTCACTGTCTCTGGTTTGGAGTGGGGTTACTCCACGGACACTGAGCCCTGGGACTGTGGGCGGTGGCAGAGAAGGCAGTGTGGTGCAGCTGACCACAGCAGTCACTGTTGAGTCCTCTCTGAGGCCTCGGAACCACTGGTGCTTGGGTGTGTGGGAGCCCTGTGCTGCACCCCAAGAAGGCTGTTCTGTGGCCAGTGGGCACTGGGGAGCTCAGCTGCAGTCCAGGAGCCCAGACAGTCCCCTCCTCCTGCCCCATAGAACCGTACCCTGTCACCATCCCTGGTGGAGGTTAATGACCCCCCAGCGACTGTGCTAGCCCAGCATGGCCCTGGACAACAGGCTCAGTGCCCAAAAGACATCATGACCTCTGGCTTCAGGGTCCTTAAGTGTAATGAGAAAGGCTGACAGCAGTTTGGCATTTTGGAGCTCTTGCTGTGTGCCAGGCACTGGGCCAAGGGTGTCCCGTGGTGGTCTCCTTGAATTCCACGAAAACCTATGAGGCACGTTTGGTTATGATTCCCATTTTAGGGACAAAGCAACTGAGGCACAGAGAGCCTGGGTGCTGTGCCTGGGGTCACACGGCAGGGAGAAGTGACTCCAATGCCAGCGCCCTGGGGAATGGGAGCACGATGAGCAGCTGGTGAGGAATGGAGAACCCCTGCTGCTCCTTTTGGATTTGTTGGCCTTTCAAATGAATTCTGTACTTATCAGCGGAATGCGCATAGAGGGCAAATGTGATCTCTCAACCAGGGGTCTCTGTCCAAACACCTGGCACAGGCTGGGTGTCCATTTCTTCATTCACTCATTCATTCACTCAGTCACCAAGGACTGAATGCTGGCCGATGTTCAGGCGCTGTGCTAAGCCCTGGGGAGAACACCAGGCAGCTCCCACTGCCCAGGGCGGGGCTGAGGATCCTTTTAATCTCCTAGGCCCATTCTGATTGATTAGTAGCGTCTGCCTGGAGCCCAGGGTTAGAGAGGATTTGGCACGTGCTCCGATTGATTAGTGATGTCTACCAAAGGCTCAGCTGGGAGCCTTTATGGCCAATCTGCGGGGTAGCTGCCCCCCAGATGAGGATGGACTATGTGTCTGCTCAGTGCTTTGGACATCTGGGTGTGGGGGGGTGGCCTAGCAGACAGAGTGGGGCCTGGTGGGTCAGGAGAAATGGGTTCTAGCCCCACTGGCCTGTTATCCTGGATAATATACATCACAACCCTTGGGCCTCAGTTTCCTCACTGACACCTTTCTCCTTTTGTGAGTATCAGATAACTGGAAAGGGATTTGAAAAGTTGAGGGGATTAGTATTGAAATGAAATGGAAAACTTTCTCGCCTCCCTCTTTTCTCCTTTCTCAAAGTCCTGAAGGAGAGCATACCAGGCAGGCCAGAGTTAATCCTGGGCTGGCCCTGGATGGGGGTGTGTGGGTAGGTGGGTGGGGGGCAGCTCCGAGGTTCCTGGCTCAGAGTTGTTTTTATAACTCACTTAGTACAGACCTTTGTCCCCACACAGGGCTCAGCTGGGAGTTTCTAAGGAGAACCTCCTTGGATCTTAGGAACGGAATCTTAGAATTTTTTTTTTTCATTTGAGTGGTGGGAGCTGGTGTGTGTTCTGCCTGCCTCCCCCACCTCCCCACTCAGTGACTAAAACTACAGACCTTTATGCCAGACACAGAATTATGTTTAAGAGGGATTTTTCATGACTGCTCAAAACCATCTAACGAGGTGGGTAGTAGTATATAATCCCTATTTTACAGCTGAGGAAACCGAGACCCACAGAAGAGAAGTTCTGAGGTCACGCATCCCTTGGCTGCTGCGTGGAGCCCAGCCTGTGGTCTGAGTGAGGGAAAGAGCCTTCACTGACCAGCCCTGCCTAGCCCCTGCTCCTTTGTCCATTCGTTTAATTGTTCATTTATTGCCTCATCCTTTCGTTCTTTCACAAGTATTAAGGGCCCACTGAGTGCCAGGCTCTGCTTCAGCTCCTAGAACCATGGCAGTCCCTGCTCTCATGGCTCTTACTTGCATTCCAGACCAGATGGGAAACAAACAGAAATAAGTAAGCAGATAAATAAACAAGATTGCAATGCCGGTGATAAAGGAAGTCAACGGGGTTGGGGGGATGGGAGAGTGACCATCCAGGCTTCGCTGGACCCAAACTCTCCAGCAATCTGTTCTGAGCTCAGGCTGCACTCCTGTCCCTCTCACGCCCTACAACTGGTGAATTTTTTTTTTTTTTTTTTTAGCTGAGCCATCCTGCTACCTGTTGGCAGCTCAGCGGCTGCTCAGCTCGGGCTGGACTCAAACTGCTGTTGCTCAGAGCTCAAACTCTTGAGCGAGCTCTTAACCAACTGAGCCACTCGGCCGGCCTAAACTGGTGAATTTTTAACGCTGCTTACGTGGAACAAAGCAGAGTTTTGTTTTGGGAGCATTTCTAAAAAAAAAAAAAATTGTTTCTCAAGTGTCTGTGTGAAGAGAGAGTGAGCGAGAGACAGCCCAGTGAGTACCGATGGCCTGTCCTCAATTCATCTCCTGAGCTCCTTTTTATTTTTTTATTTTTGAAAAAATGGGGCCACATAGGATTTCAGTTCTGGACCTTGTGCTGGTGAAAGGCAGGGCCCTGGACATCCATGTCCTCCGTGAACCTCCCTAGGCCCTTGGGGGCTCAGGCACTATCATCACCTTTGTCATACAGATGAGGAAACTGAGGCACAGGAACAAGAAGCTCCTGTGTCGGGTGCCCCTGCTAATGAGAGGTAGAGTTGGGGGCAGGATTCCAACTCAGGACACTAATCCAAGCCCTTCCTACTGCTACACGCACATACTCAGGATTTAGTGAGTTGCCCTAAAGTTGCAGCTCTGGCCTTAGGAGGGATGGAAATGAGAGAAGGAGCCCAGCTGGTGACCCCACAGGGGCTGACATTAATCTGGCTGAAGGAGCGGACCTAGTGGTTAGTGCCAGAGCAAGGGTGTGTGTGTGTGTGAGGAAGTGGGGGGGTGCACAGAGCCTTTCCCCAGAACTGACCCCAGGATGTAGCAGTGGATCTGTGCCTTGTGTTTTTGGTGGTGGCTCCCAGTGCCCTCCTCTTAGCTTATTTATTGAGCACTTACTATATACTAGCCACTAAGTTCTTTACAGGCATCACCTGGTTGAATCCTCATGAATGAGGATTCTGTTATTATCACACCCATTTTACAGACCGGGAGGCTGAGGCTCAGAGAAGTGAAGTGACTGCAATCTAGACTGCTTTGCCTCCAGAGCCGTTCTTTTAACCCAGACACCTGACAGGCAGAGGGCAGGAGGAAGAAGGTGGCCTCTAGGAATGAGAGCTGAGGCTCATGAACTTCCGTCCCTGTGGACCTGAGAACCTTCGATGCTGTTCTGGGTTATCTCTTCAGCCTGATTTCACTAGTTTTTAGTGTTCAGGGCCGGGAGAGTGGTTGGTCCATCACTGCTTCTCTAGGCACAGCGATGGCCCCAGGAGTCTCATGTCCCCTTTGTGCTGCCTCCGTCCTTCCTTGTGTCAGGGACTCTCTTCAGTGCCTGCTTTTCCTCCTTGGCAGTGAGGACACCTTTAGTCTCACTCATAAGAAATGGGGGTGATTTTTATAAAGGGCTGTGTGAGTTGGACTATGCCCTGCTGCAGTAACAAGTAACTCCTGAAATTTTAGACACTTGACCCAACAAGTCTCTTCTTTCTCACGCTGCAGTCCAGTGTGTGTCAGGCAGCTTTCCTCCAGGCTCCTCCCATTGTTGGTTCCACTATCCCAGATTTTTTTGCTTCCAGCCTTGCAGACAGGAGGTGGAGCAAGTATGTGGATGATACCCCGGGATGTTTCATAGTGAAGCCCAAATCAGCATTCCTCCCTTCCATTGGCCAGACTGGAGTCACATGGCACCACCTAGCTGCAAGGGAAGCTGGGAAATGTAGTCCTTAGGCGCACCCAAGAGGCAAATGGCTAGGTTCAGTGAACATACAGCTTTGCCACTGACAAAGGTCTTGAAGAAAGCAAAGAGGGAACCTTGACCCATTCGTGGGTCACCAAAAGAAACTAAAACACTCTTATTTGGGGGCCGGGCAGGCTTCTCATTGTATGGCTACCAAGAAAAGGTTTATTTTTTTTATATGTCTGTCTCCCCCACTAGACTAAACTCCCTGTGGGCAGGGCCATAAGTCTGTGCTTGGCAGCTTATCTAGTCCCTAACAAATAATAAGTGCCACCTACTGTCTGTTCAATGACAAACATTGCGTGTGTGGAAGGATCTGGATGAAGAATTGCTTTAGCTCTGCATGTATCAGATGCGTACAAAAATGTATTTTAACATCAGTCTCTCATGGAAGTTTCTCTTGAAAAGAGAAAAAAGTTTTAACCAGCCTTGACCTTCCCTAGTGGTGAACAGTTTTTTAATCAACAAGCTTCATTGATTGTTGATTCATTCATTGATTCTTTGGTAAGTGGAGGGATAGATTGACTCTTTCAGCAGATATTAGTTGAGTATCTACTGTGCTAAACCCTTTACAGGTCCTTGGAGAAGGGGAAAGGACTGTCAGCTCCCCAATGGCGTGCAATATACTCAGGGAGACAGGGCTGTCGCAAGGTAGCGAAGTCAGACACCATTCAATTCTATGAAACCACAGCTTAATTCCTTACCTGTAATACCACAGATTGAATTTTATCTATTCTAAGGCACCCACTTCCTACTCCCCCCGCCCCCATATCTAACATCTCTACTATAGGGATGTGTCTTGCCATGGACAACACCTTAGATTTGACAAAGTCTGGTATTTTACTCATTGGACTAATTAACATTTATAAGGCACATCATGCAATATACCCCATCATCCCACATTAGAGACTAGTTCTATCCCTGTGTTGATTAAGGCAGCCTCTTTGGTATGTTCAGCGTCGCAGAGAAGAGGAGGGAAGCATTCTTTATTGAGAACTGAGAATCTACTAGGCACTGTGCTTGGTGATTCACAGCACGGGAGTTTTATACACCCATCAGGCAGCTTGTATCATCCCCAATTTACAGGTGAAGAGACCAAAGCTTTTTCTAGAATCCCTCATTGGAAGTTCTGGGGTTCGAACCTGGAGCTGTCTTACTCTCGAGCCATGCTCTGCATCACCCCTCTACCTGTCCATGCACACACCCACCTGTGATGTCGTCATCAGCCCCATTTCCCAGATGCGGGAACTGAGGTGCACGGGGCTTACCTGCGTTGCTTAAATTCACAGAGTCTGAAAGTGGAGGGCTGGAGTTGGAACTCAAGCCTTTTCTTCTCAAGAACCCAAATGCCTCCTGACTCTACTCTCCTGCCTTTGGCTTCCTCGTGGTTTTGAAAATGAGGCTTGACTGACTGGGGAACCCCCCTGAGCCCAAACCTTAAAGCGGGTTCTGGATGAGGATGCTACCAGGCTAATCTTGGGCCGGGGGACTCAGGACACCAATAAAGCCAAAAAGGCAGCTGGTGAAATCAGTGATGCCAGCCTCGCTTACAGCACCAGAGGGGCCTGGGTAATGGGAGGTGATCCCTGTGGTGAACATTTTAGTGGGACTTAAGTTATTTGGGGAACTCAGGAACTAATTCTGATGGCTAACAAGAATGTGTTCAACACTGGTAGTGGGCTTTGTGGTGAAGTTCCTGATACAGGTCCCAACTCTTCTCTATCCAGGGATAGACCTGTGGTTTGGGTGGTATTGGCTCTATCCCCAGCTCCAGGCCTGGCAATCCCATCTCCCCATCAAGCGGCAGTGGGAAGTAACTCAGGTCCAGAGCCAACCAGTGCAGGAGTCAGGTACGGTTAGGTTAGAGCAAAACTCAGGACTTTTGTTCCGTGAGGTAAGAATTTTCATCAACCCCATTTTACAGATAAGAAAACTGAGGCTAAGAAAGTAGGATAGATTGGATTATTGTTCAGCAATCATTCACTACCCTTGTCCTTGGGGCAGAATAGATTTCCTGCCTCACTGCTTTGGCCTTGGCCACATGACTTGCTTTTGCCCAATGGGCTGTGGGTAGAAGAGACAGCACGCCTCTTAAGAGGGGGCCTTAGGAGATATCACATGCTTTTGCCCTATGTCTTGCATATTTGTGATCTGTCATGACAAAATATATCCCATTTAGCCTCTGATCCAAAAAGAACGTGGAGACACATGGGGCAAACTTGAACCCAACCAACAGCCTGAAGCCACGTTCAACTGACCCACAGCCTGAAACAGAACTGCCCGGTTGAGTCCAGCCTAGACCAGCCAATTGCAGTCAACCTACAGACCAATGAGTGTGAGAAGAAATATTTGTGGGAAGCCTCTGAGAGTTTGACGTTGTTTGTTACACAGCATCATTATGGCAAAAGCTGACTACTGCATTAATGTTAAGTGAATTGATTAAGGTCACACAGCTAATAAGCGGAAGAGCCAGAGTCTAGAATTTTGGCCTCCTTATTCTCCCTGTCCAGTGCTTATCTGGAGGCATCAGGTAAAGGCATCCAATAATGAGTACAGAACAGGGATTGAGGGTTCTCTGTAGGCATTACAGATTTTCTCTAGCTTGCTTTCTTTGCCTGTCTAATGGAGATAGTAAACCCAGTATTCAGTATATATTGACTCATCTCTGCTACTTCTGCAATTTCATCACCATACATCTCAAGTTTAGAGATGGAGAGTTTTTGGAAAGAAAACCACGTATTAGCAATCTTTCTGTGTATAAGCTTTAAGGGAAACTTGGCAAAATGATTAGGCAGACATTTCTCTCCTTATTGAGGGCTGTTTGATGGGTAAGCCAACTTTCTGTTAAAAGAATCTCTTTCTTAGGAACTTAATGCCTTTTAGGTATATTTATGGATATGAATTTTTCTTGGAGTATTGCTTTGGCTGCATCCTCTAAGTTTTAGTATCCAGTGTTCTCATTTAATATCCAAATAGTATGAAATGTCTAGGTAGTATGTAATTTCCTTTGAATTCCTTCTTTATCTCGAGTTATTTGGAAAAGTTTTCAAATTTTCACCAAGTTAGATTAAAAAAAATCGCTAGCTATTAATTAAAAATTTTTATTTCACCGTGTTGAGAATGTGTTTTACTCTGAAATTTGTTGAAATTGTCTTTGTGCCGGAATACCATGATCATTATTTAAATGTTCTGTGGGATTATTATTTTATACTTGCAATTATTCGCTCCCCTCCCCCCCCATCCAAGTGGAAGGAGTATTTATTTGACTTCTGCTGGGCGTGTTTGGGGGTGGGGAGGAAGCTGATTTTTGGTTTATTAACTTTTCTGCTTTCCCCTCTGCTAATTACTGCATTAGGCTCTCCTCTTCGTTGATAAAATTTGCATTAAAAAAATGATCTGGGAGATACTGAACAACGATTTGGTCATGGTGAACTTTTCACAAATAAAAGGATCCTCCAGCTTCTTGCATAGCTTCTGGGCCACTTCCTGAGCTTTGTAGAGGTCAGGGCCGTGGCTTCCTTGCTGTGGCCAGTTACTGGTTCAGTGTGTGGAATAACAGTCACCACCATTTATTTTCAGGGCTCTTTCCCCATGTTAAACTCACCATCATCACAGCTATGCTACGGGGATGGGACTTATGCGCCCCCACCCCCCATTTTCCAGCTATGGAAACAGGCTCAGTCAGTGGTTTTCAAACCGTCTGTGCCTCAGAACCAATCAGGGGCTTGTTAATCATGAAGAACCTTGAGCGGTAGAGTGAGGTCACAGGAATGTCATGGGTTCAGAAGGTGGGAGAGGCAGGAACAGGTGAGAGCCAATCGGAGAAGGAGCTCACTTGTAGGCCATGCTGGGACCCTTCAAGAGCTTCTGTCCTCACTTCCCACTCACCCCAAGGTGCCCTGGGACCCAGCTGAGCCTCATCCAGTCTCCTGCCCTCCCTCCTCTTCTGTCACATTCAGTGGCCAGACGTCAGCCTCCTTCCCTCCCCCGAACCCCGGCCTGTGCCAAGTCCTGAGGAAGGTTCTGAAGAAGCGCATGACCTGATGGGGGAACAGAGTCGTGGGTGGGCTGCCTCCACGGTCAGCCTCCCCCACACTCAGAGAACACAGTGGAGCCAGTGCCCAGCGCTTCTGTGGGTTCTCTGAGTGTGAACTACAATCCCTTCAAAATGTCCCCTGCCAAGCCTTCTTCCTCCAGGAGGTCTTCCTTGATGTCCCCATCAGGACCATTTACTTCCCTTTGTTCCCGGGGCTCTGAGCATCTCTGCTTAGCAAACATTCCATGGGCTGGATTCATATGGGTGTCTGTCTATCCTACCCTTTCCCCCCATCAAGTGACCAGCTCCTCCTGGGAAGGGGATGCCATGCTCAAGGGCACCTGCTTTGGAGTCAGAAAGACCTGGGGTCTGTCCTGTTGAATTTCCCCCTGGGACTTTGGAAAAACGACTTTACCTTTCGTAGGACCTCCATAACTGGGATTGTAGTTATGTCCGGCCTCGTCTCTTCAACTCTCTAGTCCTGGCCTTGCTGCATATTCGTCCTGTAAATTAGGCCAAACTATTTAACCCGCTAGCCTCAGTTTCCCAATTTGTTCAATAGGGATAATGAGAACAGCCCAGTTCGCAGGGCATGAGGATTCAGAGAGATGACACACAGCGCTGGGCACAGGAGGGGAGCTCGGTCAAGGCCAGACCTTCCCAGGTAATAACCAACCCATCAGCTTCTTCCTTTATTGTCCCCTCTGTGGAATTTGATTCTGAAGATGAGAGGAGCCCCCATTCTCCCCCACCAGAAAGGAAAGAAAGAAGAATCATGGGTGGGAGTGGGGTGAGTGGGGTGGGGGCACTGCCCATGAATCTGGCTGCTTCTCTTGCAGACCCACCCAAAGACCACCAATCCCACACACTAATTTTTCAGATAGGAGAACAGGCTCAGAGAGGAGAATGAACTTGCTCAGGGTCACACAGCATGGCTTGGGGAGGGCTGGGCCAGGAATCTAGTTCTCCTAACTTTGATGAAATTGTCTAACACTTCCTTTTTGGGCTGAGTTTGCAGTTCGGGTCCTATAGTCTCGGGACTATAGGAAACCTGAGAGGTCTGGTTGGCCTCATCCATCCATTCACTCTGTCATTCACTCATGTTTATTAAGCAGCTGCTCTGTGCTGGTTCTTCTGCTAAGCACCGTAGGGTCTCTGAGGTGGCCCTGGTGACAAGTTAGGATTTCTGCAAGTCACAGAAACCTGACCACGGTGGCTTAAGCACAGAACCCAGACAATCCTGTAAGAGGCAGTCAGAGCTGCAACAGCCCCTTGAGATGTCCTTCTGGCTTTCTGCTCCACTGTCCCTAACATGTGGCTTTCATCCTTATGGCACAAAATGGCTGCTTTCCCTCCAGGTATCATGACAGCATTCCAGGCAGGAAAATTGATGCGAAGATTGGAGAAAGGTGAAGGGCAAAAGACAAATGGCCCCTGCCAGCTGATTTCCTCTTTTTATCTGAAAAACAACTGATTTCCTGGATGTTCTCACCAGGAGACTCCTAATTCCACCTCATCGGCCAGAATGGGTCAAGTGGCTCAGCTAGCTGCAAAGGGGTCTGGGAGGTGCATATTTTTATCTGAACATATTTGCTCACTTGAACAAAATCAAGATTCTGGTAGAAAGGAAGACAGGGGTGAAATGGACACCCAGTTGGCTGGCCAACAGTATTCTTACCTGCTGAACAGGGTCTCTGTCCTCAAGGAGGCTGTGTTTGGGGGCCACATAGATTTGGACCTTTCACTGTAGTAGGAAGTAGGAAGCAGCTGGTATATGCCCTGGAGAAACCCCTCAGCTCCCTTTTACCATCCTTGGAGTCAGTGTCCTGTGCCCAGTGCAGTGCCTGGTGCAGAGTAGAGGCTCATTTGATGTTTGCCGGGACAAAGGGGCGGAGTTTCTAGAAAGCAGTATTGCCGGGGCTTGTGCCATGAGCCAGGCTAGCTTTTTGCAGTGGTTTATGTGGTGTCCTCTGGGCTTTTAGGTTGGGCCTTATTAAATGCCCCCTCTGTAGATGAGATGGTGTGGGGTGAGAGGGCGGCGATAGCCAAGACCAGGCCCTCCCTCAGGGAGAAGGCTGCCGCCCCCCCACCTTTTGTGGTGCTACATGGGACTTAGTACCCTACATTGAGACCTTTGCTCTACCCTTGCATCGGAAGCCAGAGAGGTTGGGAGCTGCCCCTTTTGCTGAGAACAATGCCGACTCTCAAGTGCTTGGAGCTTTTCATGCATCATCTCACAGACCACTCACAATCCACTCTGAGAGAGGAGGTGCCAATATGACCCCATTCTACAGATGGAGAAACAGAGTCTCAGTCACTTGCCCAACGTCCTTGACCTTGTAAATGGCAGATCTGGGATTGCGACCCAGGTCATCCAGTCCCAAAGCAACCACCGTCTGTGCTGGGTGGTCAACACCATCTGTCCTTTATCAGGAGGCACTGGTCACCTGCACCTTTGGCTGTGGCTGTGTGTGTGGGGGGGTAGGGATGGTTGGGAGGGTGGGGAGCTTTCCAGTGGTGGGAAGGCAGGGGGTTCAGGAGGGAGATGTAGGAAGAAGTGCCGGTCTGATGGGGGCCACGCTCCAGCAACTATGCCTCTGTGGAGGGCTAGGGCCCTGGGCAGGGGACAGAAGCTCCTGGTGGCACCTCCCTGAGTCTGGCACCCTTCGGCTTTCCTGGTTCTTGGCTCTGACACCAGCTCAGTGCTTGGCTGGTCCTCGCCAGAGGCAGCGTTTCTCTCCTTCCTTCTTCCTTTTTTCTGAAACATAGTGATCTTGGCTGTGGCGCCACATTCGCTCTATGGGAAAAACTTGTTTTTGTCAGTAAACTCTGGCGCTATGACTCAGAAGACACCCAGGGAGCAGCCTCCTGGTGTCAAGGGGCTGCTCTGCTAATGAGCCAATGTTTATAAAGTGCTTTGAAGACGAAACATTCTACCCAAGGGCTGAGGGTTTGGGCTGTTATTTGGGGGAGAGGGTGAGGAGGAAGGATTGGAGGGGGAGGGAAGGGGCGAAATCTTCCTGAGAAACAGCCCTGGAGCCCCTTGGGCTGTGCAGCCAGGATGGCTTTGCTCGGCGTTGCTGATGCAGGCGCCTGTCTGGGCAGAAGCAGCAGCTGCCCCTTTGTTCAGAACAAGGCAGATCTGAACCCGACACGCTGCTTTGATTTCGTTTTACTTGTAGCAGAGGGTGGGGTGGGGGGGATGGGACATAAATAGTCCCTGCCCTTGAGACCTAAATCTTTTAGGCTGGGACAGTGAACCGTCATTAAAGTAGCCCCTTCCCCAGTGCTTGGCACACAGTAAGTAGCTCATTCATTCATTCATTCATTCATTCAACAAACATGTCTACTTGTGCCAGGCACTGGCCAGGAAACAAGGAACAAAGAAGACAATCCTTGCCCTCTTGGAGTTTACGTCCTGGAGGGGGAGATGACAGCTAACAGATGAAGATGTCTACTATTCCGCAATTATAAGTGTGAAAGGGCAGAGGATGAGAGACACTGCAAGTCATGGGTGTGGGAACTAGACCTGTCCCAGGCCTTTTCCTGTGGTACCAGGAAGGCTTTCCTAGGAGGGGGTGGGTGGCTGGAAGGGAAGAGTGGGAATTTCCAGTTCCCAAGCAAACAGGGATAGAGACCACATCAGGCAGGAGAGCAGCATTCATTAACACATCAATTAATTAATCCAACAAAACTTTAGTGAGTGCCTACTATGTGCCATGAACTTGGGAATACAGAGGCGAGTAATGTAGGCAAAAATCCTGATCCTCCCCCATGAAACTCACATTCTGTATAATAAGCAAGTGAAGAAATAAATACAATGAGAAAGTATCAGATAGCCATAGGAATGGTGGTAAAAATAAGCATGTGATAGAGGTGCCTGGGAGGATCCCTTAGATTGTGCTGTGGACAGGGAGGGCCTTTCAGGGGAGATGGCATTTAAGCTGATACCTGAAGGATGGAACGAGCCAGCCATGAGTAGATGTGGGCAGTGCAAAGGCCCTGAGGCAGGAATGAGCTCAGCATGGTCAAAGGACCAAGAGAGACCAGTACAGCGGCTGGAGTACAGTGAGCCCAAGGGAGAGCAATAAGATATAAGCTTAGCAGGGGCCACTCATTCAGGGTCATGCATCATCAGCATTGTGTTCATTGCAAATACAGAAACTCTACTACATACAGAGCATAGCAGCTTAAATAGAAAAGGGATTTGGCTTAGATAACAATAGCTTGGGGTGACCGGTCACGGGTCTGTGAGGTGACTTATAAATGACACCACGCACCCTGGCTCTTTTTTTCTTTTCACTGTCCTCGGGTGGGGGACTTGAACTCACATTGCTGCCTCACGGCCACAATTTGACTGCTGAGCCTCCAGGTCTCATGTCTGTGTTCCAGGAAGGAAAAAGGAGAAAGAGTAAAAGGACAAAGAACAAAGGGTGAAAAGGCCTTTTCCTCACCAAACTCCATCTTTTTCTTCACAAAGGGAATTGCTCCCCAGGAATTTCTGTTCCATCTCATTGGCTAGAATTGGGTGCCATGGCCACCTTGAACTGCCAGAGAGACTGGGGAAATAGAGTTTTAAAATTTTGCTTGTCTCTATCATAGAGGAAGGAAGGGGAGATGGGATTGGAATGCCTTTTGGGTTGCCAATCCATAGCTTTGGCCAAAGGCATGCAAAGGCCCCTGGGAGGGGAGGGTTTGATGGGGCAGAAGGTCAAGGAGTGGGCAGGGGTCAGGCTGAGGAGTGTGGACCTCACCTGGAGGTCTGCAAGAAGCCATGGGTGGCTATTCAGGAGGCGTAACATGGTCAGATTTGCGCTGAAGCTCTGCTATTTAAACAGAGCACCTGTGATGTGTCGTGGAGGGAGACACATTCCATGCTCTCCTTGGAGACTTGACTGGGGAGTCCTCAGGGTGCAGATTAAACTCCATCCGATTCCTTGGAGAAGGAGAAGGGCTTCCAGCCCCCAGGGTCTGTCTCCTTCGTGCACTTTCCTCCCTGGCAGCCATCCCCCAGTTGGCACTCAGCAGCAGTCCATGGATGGCTCCTGGCTGTCCCATAGCATCACATTGGGGCACAGAATGGAAAGTGACTAGCACTGGCATTCTTCTGCCTGTTAAACGCCAGTTTCATTTCCATTGTCTTTGGTTTTT
Organism: Hipposideros armiger; assembly: GCF_001890085.2. Taxonomy (NCBI): domain Eukaryota; kingdom Metazoa; phylum Chordata; class Mammalia; order Chiroptera; family Hipposideridae; genus Hipposideros; species Hipposideros armiger. The sequence continues at coordinate 3,251,770 of NW_017731353.1, forward strand.
CTGCTAAAACTACCCCACGAGGTGGGTGTATGGTGTCCTTTCATTGATGGGGAAATGGACTCAGGGAGGTGAAGCCCTGCACCGAGTAAGGGCTGGGCTCTGCCATATTGAGGGACAACACAAGGCACTTGATGTCTTTGTCCCTGGAGCTCTTCATCACACCCACTGTTTGCAAGGCTGGGTGACAGGGTGTGTGTGTGTGTTGGAGGGGGCTCTAGAAGACACGTAAGACCCAGGCCCTGTCATGGGGGAGTTTAACATGTGGGACTGCCTCCTTGGACCAACTTCTGATTTGCTGTGTGACTTGGGGCAAGTCCCATGTCTCTGTGTCGGTTTCTTCTTGGGGATAATGAAGGGGTTGGCAGGGATAGTTTTGGATTTTCCCACCCCACCCATCAAATTCACCCTTTGAATTTCAAAGATTCCAGTCCATTGTCTATTCTCTCTGTCTTTGGCTCATAAAATTGTCACCATCACCTTTCCTGTCGCCCCTGCTGTTATAACCGCTCGCTGCACTGCTTTGGATCCAGCACAAGTAATTAAGTATTTGTGCGATTAAAGGTCCCATGTCTGTTTCCCTGCCTGGACTGTGTGCCAGCAAAGACGAGGTCCATGTTTGTCTTTGTCTCTGTCCTCCAGGAGATTAGCACAGGGCCCAGCATACAGTAGGTGCTCAGTAAATAGAGTAGCTGTTGTGATGGTGATAATGATGAAGAAATGACGTTGGGAGAGACAGCTGCTGAAGTGAAAGGAACCTCAGCCGGGCAGCAGGCAGCCAGTATGCTCAACCCCTCCCCACTAGCGGCCACGGAGCCTCCCCATTCCGGGCTCACCCCGCCTCCCGCCCTCGGAGAACGCCCAGGCGCCTCACTCTCCAGGCCGCGCCCCTCTGGGGAGAACTACAGTCCCCAGAAGGCCGCGAGGAGCCGCCGGCGCTTGCTCCGCCCAGCCCGCTGGGGAATGTGGCATCATGGGAGTTGTAGTTTAGCCCCGCGTCCCCGGTGCGGACTTGGGCGGAGCAACTGGGCACCCTAGGGGCTCGCGGTTTGGGGAACGGGCGCAGGCCACTCTTCACTATGGGGTCCCCGCCTGTGGGAAGCCCTTTGAATTAACCCCCACGATTCCGAGGACCCCTGGACAGCTCCGTCGCGTTCTTTCGGGCCCTTTAAGGGGCGGGGCCGGGTGCCTGCCCCATCCTTGACTCCTCCACCCTCCTCTCTCAAACGTCAGCCCCCGGCGGCGGCTGATCCCGCGCTTTCAAACCCGTGATCTCACTGCAACCTTTCCAGTCTCCGTTGGCCAAGCAAGCATCGATTGTCAGCTGCGTGTCAGGCCCTTCGGGGTACAGCGCTTACGGTCAGGGAGGGCGTGAGAAGGGGGATCCCGTTCAACCATCAATAACACATCAGATGACCCACCTGAGTCGTGGGGAGAGGGCACAGGGACCTGAACTAGGGCGCAGGGTATGGGCAAGGCTTCCAGAGGACCGTGACCTTCAGGCTGGGCCCGGGTCGGGCAGGGCAGCAGCGAGGAAAGGTGTTTTCGTTGGCGAGAATAACATGAGGAAGGGCTCTGGGGCCAGAGGGGACTTGGGGCTTTTGGAGAAGCAAAAGAAGGGGAGGGGGAGGGGGACAGAGAGAGAGGTGGTACCTCCAGTCTGGGCCTCTGAAGGACCTGGAACCACAGTGAGGAATGTCCATTGATCTCAAATTAATGGGTGACTGTTTCTTAGGTAGGACGGCTGGCCCAAACTTGACCAGGGGTTAGGGGCAGAGCCTGGCCTCAGCCCAGGGGAATTGTTTCCAGGCTTTGGCTTGTCCCTGGGGGCAGGGGTGTCCCAGAAAAGGGTTGCAGGGAGAGCTGGCTCAGGGCTGTCCCAGGAACCAGGCAGGGAGTGGAGGTGGGGGCAGGCACAGCACCCTGGCTACTTGGAGGGAAACTGAGACTCTTGGCAAATTTCTGCTGAATGAGCTTCTGTGTGAGATCCAAGAAAAGCCTTTTCCTGCTCAGATTCTTCAACTCTCAGGGACCAGCCCTGGGAAATAGGGGAGGGTCATTTTCACACCCTCCCCCCATCCCAGATGTGACAGAAGCAGGAAGGATTCAGGCCAGATGTTGGGGGTCCACCGGCCCAGCAAATTGCCCGTGTTTGAAGCTCTGCTGTTGAAAATGAGCCCTAACTGGGTCGCTGCTCTGGTTCTCCCTGCTCAGGCACCAATTGCCAAGAGACACCAGGGGACATGCTCTCGGGCTCTGGTCACATGTAAAGAGAAAGATAGAAAGCCCCAGGCGTCAATGCTGATAGTACCTGGGCTCTGCTTCTATGGGAACCTTGCCAAACTGTTCTCAGCCTTCTCTCCATTCCCTCTGCCCTGAACCCAGGCTCCCTGCTGGCACCTCAGGCCCCTGGACTTCCGCGAAGTGTCCTGAACACTTGAGAAAGCCCCCCAGGAACAAAGCCCCAACAGAAACATCGGGTATCTGTGCTCTGGGCAAGGATGGCATCTTATGTGGCCTCGTCCCCCGGATCAGAGGCCTGGCTGACTGTGGTTTGTCTTTGATTAATAAAAAATGGGAAAGCAAATCAATTACCCCTTCACAAATGCAATTCAGACGGTAGGAAAAAATATCTCTTGAGGCTTGGGGCCTCTTCTTCATAAAAAGATTGGAACACACAGAAAGTGTTGATCTGAGGCCCCGCCCCCCGCCCCCAACTCCTGGTGGGAACTGCACATTTGTGCTTAAACAGGGAGGGGACTCTGAATATCTAAGTCAAAAACTTAGGGTATGTGGGATCACAAGGAGGGGCAGGGAAGGACAAGGGGGGCCTTGTCCCTCAGAGGCCCCTTCCCCAGTGGGACTCTTGGGCTTCTGAGGGTTGGAATTGTCTCCATCTGAATCTTCACCCCTTTGGTGGGATTTCTGGGCTGATATTCTGGAAACCAAATGTTTTCCCCCCCTGATGCCTGTTGGTCTGGCTGAACCAGAATCTCCAGGGAGGCTGGTTACATGCAGATTCCCAACCCGTCCGCCCTGCCATCCAGATGCAAAAGGTCTGAGGAGAGGCCCAGGAATGTGGATTTTTAAGCAGCTTCAGAGGCAGTGGTGCTGAGCGTCTGAGTTTGGAGACCACTGCTCTAGAGTGAAAGGAGGCAGCGAAGTGTTGGGGACATGGCTCTGGGATCACTCAGACCCAGGTTCCAGTCCCAGCTCAGCTTTTCCTATATGACACTGGGCAGATGGCATCTCTTCTCTGATCCCCGGGTCGTTGTCTGTCAAGTGGGTATAATGCCAGCCGCCTCTCAGGGTTGCACAGGGTGTGCATAATGTTCGGCGCGAGGCAGTTATTATTATTGTTATAGCTATTGTTATTGGGAAGGAAGAAGAGGCAACTGCTTTTGAATCCATTGCCATTTAATGACTCCAGTTTGCCTCAAGTGTGCACTGTGGGATGCGGTGCCTTCCCTTGTGCTCAGAATCAGGGCCAGTCAGAGCTGGAGGTTCCGGGCCTCCTCGTACGGGGTCTGGGGTGTGACTGGAAACATCTGCTCGGTGGGGGTGGGGGGGCAAGTTATCCCTGTGGGAGGAGGGTCCGGGACGCATGGCCAGGAGGGTACAACGGCCCTCCAAACCCTGCTGGCGTCTCCGCCTCAGGACAGCCCCCCACCCCCACCCCCACCCCCCAGGCAGAGTCCGTGGCCTCCGACGTGGACACCTTCTGCGGGCCATCTGCTCAGTGCTGATGGCCACACATGTGGCTCCTGGTGATGTGTTTACTGGCCGATTTCCTCTTCGGGGCTGAGTTCTCTGAGCAGGGCCCTCTGTGTGCTCTTCACGCTCGCAGTTCCACCCCAGGGGTTGAGACTGGGAGCCTGAGGTGTGGCTGTTGTTTCTACTGCCCAGCAACCCCCACCATCCCCCTCAGTTTCTTGGTTCAAGTGGTTCCCTGTCCTGCGTTGGGGTCGAGCCTGTGATCCTTGCTTGGCCACCTGGCCGTAACCCTGGCTAGACGGCTTGGTGGGTGCTGTCCCGTGACCCAAGGCAGGCCAACAGGAGGCTGTCCTGGGGCTCGAGCTCAGGTAAGGGGCAGCCTAGGCTGGTAGGAGGAAAGGCCAGAATTGCCAGGGTCAGCCATGTGGACAGCCTGGGCAAGGGTGAAGCCAGCACAGGAGAGAACAGTGCTGAGAGATGGAGAGAGACAGGAAGAGATGACACTGTTCGAGCACCTGGATCTAGCCATGCTTGAGCCAGTCTGCCTGCTCTGGCTTATGGCAGTTTGAGTTGGGTTTCTGTATTTGCAATGAGCTCTGACTAATGCAGAAAGCTTGTCTCACCCATTTGTCTGTGCACCCATCCATCCCACATTTGCTGACCTCCTGCTCCACAGCGGTTCCTATGCTGGGACCTCAGCCCTCATAGTCCTAAGCGGGAGGGGACAAGGTGAAACAAGCTTTTTAGCACATGGGAAACTAGCAATCACCACAGAGGGGAGCCCTGGGGGGCGGTGGGTGTGAGTCTGCGTTGTGGAGAGAGGGAGTCTGGGCAGGCTTTGTGGAGGAAGTGACCTTTGGCCTGGGCTTTGAGGCACAGGCAGAATTTCACTGGTTTGAGAATCTGGGAGGGGACCTTTCAGAGCAGAAGGAGTCACAAGAAGGCAGGTGGAAAGACCACAAACAGCTGAACCCTACTGCCTGGGAGGAGGGCCTGGGATTTTGTGGACTCTTGGGACATACCCCATAGTAACACTCAGTGCTACTGCTGATAACCAATAGCCACTGTTTGTAGAGTAATCACGGGGCTGGCACTTGATGTTTATTTTCTCATTGATTCTCTCCTCCTCCCTGTAGAGGAAGCACATGCATTTGTTCCATTTTACAGGAAGGAAACTGAGGCCCAGAGAGGCTTTGCAAACATCACGTGGCCCAGCGGATCTCTCTAACTTCCATCCCAAGTTCTGAACCACTCAGGCCCACATGGGTTCTGCAGCTGCAGCGCTGCTGTTTTAGCCACGTCTCCCTGAATGCCTTGTCAGGAGGCTGGGTGGAGGCCAAAGAAGAAGCCCTGGAGATTTCTGGAGTTTCCAGTGCTGGGGGTCAGGGAAGGGGCTTGCCCTGCAGGCAGGTTCCTAAGATGGGGATGGAGATGTTTCCTGTGATTGCCATGGGACCCTCTGACTCCTCTGTTCTCCTCCAGCCTGCCTCCTCCCACTTTCCAGGGCATATCTGCTGAGGTGTCTCTGTTACTAAACAGTCTTCAATGGCTCCCTAGTGCCCTGGGGTAAAATCCAGACCCTTCCGCTGTGCCTGCAGGCTCTCTCCATTCTCTGGCCCTGCCCACCTCTCAGCCTGTTTTCTAGCACAGACTCCTACGGAACCATGGCCACCTCCCCTCTAAGTCCCTGGAGACACACTACCCTTCCACCCTCCACGAGTCAGCCCAGGTCTTCCCTCCAGTGGGGTTTGTACACCCCCCCCCCCCCCCCCGCACATGTTCCTTGCTGCACTGCCATCCGGTGTGAAGGCCTGGGCATCGTGATTGGGTAGAATGCACTGTCCCAGCTGTCTTGGGTTCTCAAGAGAAGCCATCACAGTTTCACGAACCACCCTCATTTCCTGGGCACTGATTAGAAAAATGGAGAGAAAGAGGCACCTCAGATCACCCATGAAGTTTGCCTGCAGGTTATTCTCCTGTGAAAGGAGAGGTGACCCCTGAGTCTCACTTGGCTGGCCAGGGCTGACAGGTGAGGCTGCCTGGTCCCAGTGCTCAGAGGAGAGCACTGGCAGGGGACGAGAGGGTCACTTTCCTGGATGGGTGCAGGACAGTGACATTGATGGGGATGCATCAATGAATGTCTCCGCTGTTGTCCTTTGCTTGGCTGGTGAACTTGTTAAGCCTCTGCGAGCACTGTCCCTTTTTAGCCTGCCTCCCTGCCAGAGCTCCTGGAAGCACAGGCCTGGCCCCAAATGCCCTGTCCCTCTGTCTCGAAGGCCCGCTGACCTGCCAGGCCCCACTGGATAGGCAGCCCCGCTAGGCCAAGGGTGTGTCCGGTGCTCTCGCCGTACCCATAGTGACTGGCACATGCATGGTGCCCAGCATTTAGCAGGTGCTCAATATATTTTAGTTTGAATATTGCAGGAATGTCAGGCTATGAGTTCCCACTTCTGATTTGGAAAAGATGGCTACCATAATTATCTTGTTAGAGAAATACTTCCGTATGCAGCTCTAAAAAATAAGGGCCTTTCAAAACGTAACGCAAAGCTACAATACCTACAAAAACCAAACCAATATCATCGCATTTCTCATAAGTGTAAATATATACATATGTGTACTTCATACATGATTATATATGTAAAACACATATGTAGTGTCATCAAGCTCCCAGTGGTCTCAATTTCCATTTATAAGTATACCGGGGATGCCAAACAAATGTATACACTTGACTTGTATTCATCTTTTGTTATTGGTATATATTGAGGATTACAATTTTAATACAGTTTTTTCCTTTCTTAAAATGTGTATACATTTTTGTTGGCACACTGTATATTTATATTATCAGTATATTATAAGCATATTAGTATAATATATAGCTCTATTGATATAAACATAAATATATTAGCTCTATGTAGCTCTAATATATAGTTCCATTATAGCTCTATTTAATATAATATTTAGCGTATTCATATGTAGATATTTAATATGTAATTATATTTATGTATTTAATATGTGATTCATGTCATGTAAAATATATACACCGTGCACGTCTATGTAATTATTTTAATTTAAACCAAGATCTAAATAAGAACCGCACATTGACATTGGCAAGTGTTTCAAATTTCTTTGTGTCTAGACCCCCGAGCCCCGTGTTTCCTTCCTTGTGACGTGTTCATCCTGGAGAATCTCCCTCGGTCTGGAGTTTGCTGACTGTCCTCCCGGTTTCTAACCTGTTTCTCTACTCCCTGTATTTTCTGTAAATTGGCATGGTGTCTAGGGGTTCGCTGTGTCTGGGAAGACGACATCATGGGGGGGTGGGTTCCCCACCAGGGCACAATACCCTCTGGTGTTCTCCTTTGTGGGAGGTCAGCAGCCAGTTGCCCGTGGTTGCTGGACCCGTTAATGCACGAGGTCTGTGACGTGGAGACAGCTCAGTGCTGTCTCCCCTTCCTCATCTGCCAGCTGGGATGTTCCGCCTCTGTGTTCCGGCACCAGGCGAGGCGGTGTCTAGGACAGGCCGGACAATGCTCCGTCTTTCCCCCTGTTCACCACCTTCCCCCACCTTTTGTTTCGGACCGAGGAGGGAGCTGAGGTTCTGAGGCAACATGCGACCCAAATTCTGGGTGACAAAGCAAAGACTTGGAAGGGCTCCACTGGGCAAGGGCGAGAAGCTCACTATTTTCCGCTGGTCACTTCTGCAACCCAAGAGATGAAAGGGCAGGCGTCACACTGGAGTTGACCTTGGGTTGCAGCCTCGACCCTCTCCCCTAAATCCCGCAGCCTGCCCCACGCTCAATGCTGTTTCGGGTGTGTCACCCTCTTCGCCTCAGTGTGTGAAACCGTTGGCATAGGTCCCCGCAAGCAGTGGACCCGCCCCTCTCCTTACCTCTAGCTGCTCCATCTTCAGGGTGGCCATACTTGCTTGCTCTCAGCCTTTGGTTCTTGAGAGGAACTGAGCCTCCCTTTGGCCTCTCCCCCAGAGGCAGCCTCACCCTGTAGGCCTGACCTCCCCCGTCCCTGACCAGTCCCTAGGGAGGTCACTGGAGGCTTCCAGGCTCTCGCTGTGGACGCTGAGCTCCATCCTTTGCTAATCTTCAAAAGCAAGTCCTGCACCAGGTACTAACATTTCATTCACTGACTGATGATTTTTTGCCTTTACAGTTTCTTTTTAAAAACAATTTAACAGCTGCATTGAATATAATTGACATGCAATAAACTGCACCTATTTGAAGGGTACACTTTAACAATGAACTGATAATTAATTGAGTACCTATTATGTCTCAGGAACTTGCCTGACAACCTGTGGGGGCAGAGCAGCTTTGATGTCAGACAACATGGGTCAGAATCCCAGCAGGAATCACAGTAACCAGCTGTGTCACTTGGGCCACTTGTGTCTCTATGTGAGGCCCTGGGTTCTCTGTGAAAACTGTAGGGGGTAGATTGGATATTATTCTCAAATTTCCATGCCCTCCTGTAATAGAACTATACATCCATGCTCTTTGTCATGTGACTTTGCAGTGCCTCCCTCCGAAGTAGGCAGAATATATTTCCCCAGCCCATCGGCCATATGACTTGCTTTGACCAATCTGATGTTAGTGGATGTGACAAAAGTCTTGGCTTAAAATACGGTTAGTTTTCTTTGGCTTGGCTGCTTGAGGTTCTGCCATGTGCTACAAGGCAAACATGTCCTGGGTAGCGGATGGTTCCAGAAGGAAACACTAGTGAAGCTGACCTGAATCTAACCTGTGGCCTGGAGCTAAATCAAGGTGACCCACACAGTGAAGCAGAGTCACCCCAGTTGACCTGCAGACCTATAAGAGAGGAAGAGAAATGTGGCACTGGACTGGTGGGTATTTTTTGTTGTTGTTGTTACACAGTAGCATTGTAGCAGAAATCTGACTAATCCACGTGGATAATAATAGTACCTATTATGGATTGTTGTGTGGATTAAATGAGATAATATATTTTAAAATATATATTTAATCTATTAAAAATATTTGTGTTAGAGTCTGACGTGTAGTAACTCTATACAATATTAGATATTATTAGTATTAAGCTTTTCTCCTTTAAAAATAAGTGTTTCTCAATGTATCATATGACATACTGATGCATTTATTTAATTAGGGTCATTTTTTTTGCTTTTCTAAGCTTGAAACACAGAGTAACAGTGTTGCTTACTGAAATTGGGACCCACTGCTCAGAGCCTGGGATGTGGATCACAGAATTGAAATGGCTCAACATTGAGACCCGAAGTACCTCTGGTTCACTCCCACCCCAACCTGGTGCATGAACCCTGCCATCCTGTCGATCACTGGGGGTTTATGGTCTCTGTTTGAATGTTTCTAGCAATGGGGAGCTCCCTGCTCATATACCAGCCTGCTTTATTTCTGAATCTTCATCATGGTGAAGAAACTTCTCTCTCTTTGCCCTGATGTAGGATGACTGCCTTAGGTAGGGCTGGAGATTATTAATAGATTATTAATAGCAATAGGGTCTGAGGTCTAATCAGACCTGGGTTAGAATTCTGGATCCCACACAGTGCTGTGTGACCTTGGGCAAGTGTATTCACCTGTCTGAGGTAAAGTGAGGTAGGTGAGATAGTAAAAAATCCACCTCCCAGGGTATCGTGAGGATCAAAGACACCCAGTAGGTTCCCAGCAGAGGAGGGCACATGGAGGTGTGTGTTTAAACTAAAGTTCCTAGGATACAAAACCCCCATCTGGCTGTACAGCTCGTCTTCTGCTGCTTCACATTCTCCTTCTCTAACTTTTCACATCACCCACAGTGTTCCAAGTTGCTTTGGAATGTGGCTCAGAGAAGCCCTTCGTGCCTCAGTGGTTGTTTATCGAGTGTTCATGAGGCGACAGGCCCCGCCTGGTTTTGACTCCGGATGTCGGATGTCACAGCAAGCTCTCCTCCTGTAGCACACATTCTGGGGGTGAGGGGGGAGATGGGCATTAAACAAACCAATACAGCGTTGAAGGGAAGTGTCACAGAGAAAATTAAGCAGGAAAGGGGCTAGGGAGTGGGGTGGTCTGGAAGCCTTGGGGAATCATTTTTAGGTTACACTAAGAAAATGCAGTCTGGAAACAAGGAAAGAATGTCTTCCTTTCACTCTCCCTGCTCAGGCCAAACTGGCGTGTGGGGGCTCTGTTCTAAGCATCGGTCACCTCTTAGCAATGACAAAAGCAAAGGGGTGTAGGTCCAGGGGGGGAGGCCTGGATGGAGAAGGGACAGGTGTCAGCACTGCCACGATCGTCAGCTTCAAACTACCAAAGGAAATGTGAGGACAGAAGTGACAGGACCTGGTGTTGGGCTGGACCGAGGCGAGTAGAACAGGCTCCAGATCCTGCAGCTACAAACCTGAGGGTCCCAGGAATGCTTGCGGACCCTTTGGGGTCCTAGTCTGTACCTGTCATTCTTTTGCAAATGTTAGCTGAGTTCATGCAAGGATGTGGTTTGTTCGAGGCCTTGGGGGCTTCTGCCTCATGGAGCCCCCATCTGGGACCGCTGGACTCAAAAGCAGCCATGGGTCATGTCCATCGAAGTGGGCTCTCTCTAAGGTCAGGAAAGGGCAGGTGACATTGGGAGGCAGGGCCTTGTCACAGTGAAGAGCCTGGTGCTGGACCCGCACGCCCCTGGGTTGGAGACCCAGCCCTGCCATTCACAAGCATGTGATCTTAGGTGTGACATCTGCCTGCTCTGGGCCTCAGTTTCTCTCTCAGGCAAATGCAGAGCTGGGACCGATGAGCTCTGAGGTCCTCGCAGCTTGGACCTCCCTCCATCTATGCCGCGTGTAGAAACCCAGCCACACAGCGCTCCTGCCTGCACACGCTCCCCTGCCTCTCCTCACGCTGCATTGCTATTTAAAGTGGCGGTGGTTTGGCTCACTCTTTTTTTAAAAACCATTCCCGTACTCGAGCTGAGTTCCACAAGGCCAGCTGTCACCACTAAAAATGTCTGTTGTGTGACAGCCACCAGTGAGGAGGTGGGAGGGAGGCAGGAGGCCCCGGATGGGATCACAGAGTGGCTGGATTACAAAAAAAACACAACACCCCCCCCCCAAAAAAAGCAAAAACCAACACTGCAAGGAAGAAACAAAAGATGAGGGTGGTGGTGGTGGGGGGTTTCCTTTTTTCTTCTTTCTTCACCCCTAGTTTGCAGGCTCCTCGTGGCCCTGCTGGAGGACTGATGGCAGCAGGCGCCACGTGGCTGTGATGACAGGGGTGGTGCGGGGCCCCTGGCAGATGGGCCAGCCTTTGCTGCTCTCGAGCCCAGGAGCCCCTCCCTATGTCCGGCTCCGTGAGCACTACGCCCCTGCAGGTCCTCCCAGCTTCCTCTGCCATCCTCATCCCACTCACAAGGAAACTGAGGGAGTGATCCGTTCAAGGCTGTCGTCCCAGTGAAGGGCTGACACAGGGAGGAAAGGAGATGAACCTCTGATGAGACCCTCCTGGGTCAAACCCTTCTGTGAGTCACATTGTAGGTGATTAAATGTTCACAATAAACTTGAAAAGGAGCCCCGTCCCCCAGTTTTATAGATAGGGAAACTGAGGCTCACAGGGTGGAGCAGCTGGCCTAAGGCAGGCAGTGTGCTGTGGGGACAGAGCACAGACAGGCTGGGCATGACTCCTGGCTTGGGACACTCTTGCAGTGTGATCTTGAGCAAGTGATTCTCCGGCCTTAACTTCCCCAGTTGTGAAATGGGTTGATAACACAACTGCTCCCCAAAGATGCTGTGAGGATGGAATAAGACCAGGCATGTCGAGCAGTGGGTAAGGTGACTAGGGCATAGAATGTGTTGGAGGGTCTGGAGCTGGCACAGGATCCAGGGCTATCAGATTCCAGAGGCTGATTCCTTCCATCGCATGTCTGTGGCCTCTCAC